>NC_072441.2:131593409-131896439 GCF_028878055.3 Symphalangus syndactylus | reverse complement strand
GGATTTCTTTATTAAGTAACTGGCTTAGAAGATAGAATAGTCTCCCTAGGTTTTAGAATGTAATTAAGAAAAATTCAGCCCAAGGGAACCATGTGTTAAAATTCTGTGATACCATCTTAGTTGTACCAGCTTTAGTGTAGGTTCCTTAAGGGTGAACCTGAGTAGTAGATGCATATATCCTTTAACCATTAATTTGTTGGAGACTAATAAGCTACATAGTTTCTTTGCCATTATTTCAGCAAAGCAGAAGTAATATAGTTTTGTCAGGTCTTCTTTTTTTTTTTTTGAAACGGAGTCTCACGCTGTCTCCCAGTCTGGAGTGCAATGGCGTGATCTCAGTTCACTGCAACCTCTGCCTCCTAGGTTCAAGCGATTCTCCTGTCTCAGCCTCCTGAGTAGCTAGGACTACAGGCACATGCCACCACACCCAGCTAATTTTTATATTTTTAGTAGAGATGGGGTTTCACCATGTTGGCCAAGCTGGTCTTGAACTCCTGACCTCAGGTGATCTGCCCGCCTCAGCCTCCCTAAGTGCTGGGATTACAGGTGTGAGCCACCGTGCCTGGTCAGACTCTATATCTGTTAGGCTTTCAGGAATGTTTTGAAAAGCAGAGGATTTAGAAATAGTTGTTAATAGTTTTTTTTTAAAGTCCTTAAGTTATTTCATAGGGGTGTTACCAAGGTGATTTTTGTTTAAATGACCCAGGAACATTTAAGTTCCACCTTTAACCAGTAAGAGAAAGTGATACTTTGTGACTAGCTCAGTCTTTGGTCTTTTATATTAAAGAACATTACTTGCTGTAACTGATTGAGAAGGACCCCTCGATTGAGGCGCTTCCATTTTCTACACATGGCTTCCAAGGTCACCTGAGGAAAGTGGAGGGTGGGCCATTCCTAGAAATGGATTAATCACTTCCACTCATATTCCGTTGCCAGAACTGAGTTTCAGGGCCATGCCTAACTACTGGAGGGCTGGGAATGTCATGTGGCCTGTGCCCAGGAGGAAGGTGAATCATGCTTGATCAACATCTAACTAGTCCCTGCCACAGGACTCAAACCCCAATGTAGTCCTTAGCTTAGAACCATACAGAAATCCATTTATTTTGGTTATAGACAGCCTGGATCCATAGCCTCCTTTTTTTCCTTCTAGACCCACAGAGCTTTGAGTTATAACAATTTTGAATGCAAGTAAAGGCCTTTTTCCCAAGCACAGATAGGAGATCTGGAAAAGCTTTTCTGCGGCCTGTGGCAGAGGTAGTCTCTGGGAACCCCAAGAAAGGCAGCTTGGTACGAGAGAGAGAGAGAGAGAGAGACAGAGAGACAGAGAGACAGAGAGACAGAAACTGATTCCATTTGGGAGAAAGTTCGGGAAGAAAACAAGAGTCTCTGCCTGGTGATCCTGAGAATTATTGCGGGTCTATCCAGGACCACCAAAATTCACCTCTGTGAATCTGTGAGAACCATAGCGTTACTGGGCTTGGGGAACTTCCTAAGCAGATAAGGCTGTAGTGACCAGAAACTTAGATTGGAACACCCAAGTCCCATCAAATACCTGGAAAGTCTTCCCAAGAATAACAGATGCAAACAAGCCCACACTGCAAAGACTACAATATATATTTAACTCTTCAATGCCCAGACACTGACAATATCCACAAGCATTAAGACCATCCAGGAAAACACGACATCACCAAACAAACAAAGTAAGGCACCAGGGACCAATCCTGGAGAGATAGAGATACATGACCTTTCAGACAGAGAATTCAAAATACCTGTTTTGAGGAAATTCAGAGAAATACAGGATAATACAGATAAGAAAATCAGAATCCTCTCAGATAACTTCAGCAAAGAAATGGAAATAATTAAAAAGAACCAAGCTGAAATTTTGGAGTTGAAAAATGCAGTTGATATACTGAAGAATGCATGAGTCCTTTAATAGCAGAACTGATTTAGCAGAAGAAAGAATTTATTTATTTATTTATTTTTTGAGATGGAGTCTTGCTCTGTTGCCCAGGCTGTAGTGCAGTGGCGTAATGGCTCTCTGCAACCTCTGCCTCCCAGGTTCAAGCGATTCTCCTGGCTCAGCCTCCCAAGTAGCTGGGATTACAGGTGTGCCCCACCACACCTGGCTAATTTTTTTATTTTTTAGTAGAGACGGGGTTTCACTGTGTCAGCCAGGATGGTCTCGATCTCCTGACCTCGTGATCCACCTGCCTCGGCTTACCAAAGTGTTAGGTTTACAGGCATGAGCCACAGCGCCTGGCCCCAGAAGAAAGAATTAGTGAGCTTGAAGACAGGCTATTTGAAAATACACAGCCAGAGGAGACAAAAGAAGAAAAAGATAAAAAGGAATAAAAAGCATGCCTACAAGATCTAGAAAATAGCCTCCAAAGGGCAAATCTAAGAGTTTTGGCCTTAAAGAGGAGGTAGAGAGATAGGGGTAGAAAGTTTATTGAAATGAATAACAACAGAGAACTTTCCAAACTTAGAGAAAGATTTCTGTATTCAAGTATAAGGTTCTAGAATGCCAAGCAGATTTAGCCCAAAGAAGACTATCTCAAGGCATTTAATAATCAAACTTCTAAAGGTAAAAGATGAAGGATCCTAAAAGCAGTAAGAGAAAAAAACACAAATAACATACAATGGAGCTTCAATATGTCTGGGACCAGATTTTTCAGTGGAAACCCCTTACAGGCCAAGAGAGTGGCATGACATATTTAAAGTGCTGAGGGAAAAAACTTTTACCCTAGAATAGTATATCTGTTGAAAATATTCTTCAAACATGAAGGAGAAATAACGACTTTACAAGACAGAGAAGCCGAGTAATTTCATCAACACCAGACCTGTCCCACACAAACACTAAAGGGAGTTCTTCAGTCTGAAAGAAAAGGATGTTAACGAGCAATAAGAAATCATCTGAAGGGGCCGGGCGCGGTGGCTCACGCTTGTAATCCCAGCACTTTGGGAGGCCGAGGCGGGCGGATCACGAGGTCAGGAGATCGAGACCACGGTGAAATCCCGTCTCTACCAAAAATACAAAAAATTAGCCGGGCGTGGTGGCGGGCGCCTGTAGTCCCAGCTACTCGGAGAGGCTGAGGCAGGAGAATGGCGTGAACCCGGGAGGCGGAGCTTGCAGTGAGCCGAGATCGCGCCACTGCACTCCAGCCTGGGTGACAGAGCAAGACTCCGTCTCAAAAAAAAAAAAAAAAAAAAAAAGAAATCATCTGAAGGTACAAAACTGGTAATAGTAAGTACACAGAAAAACACAGAATACTGTATTAATAACAATAATTATGGTGTATAAATGACTCATATCATGAAAAGATGAATTGATCAAGAATAATAACTAACAACTTTTCTAGACATAGACAGTATGGTATTAGGTTGTTGCAAAAGTAATTGTGGTTTTGGACTGTGAATTTTAAATCATTGTAACTAGGCTCAAACACATCTTTATTAATCAAAATAGGAACCACTACAATCAACACATTTTTGCCAATGAGAAATGTTTGTTCTTGTTGTGTAAAAATCCATGCTTTGGGATTTGACGAACTCTTGGAAAGAATGTTCTGCATCCTGCTGGTCATGGAAATGTTTTCTCTGCAAAACGTTGTTGAGATGCTTGAAGAAGTGGTAGTTGGTTGGTGAGAGGTTAGGTGAATATGGCAGGAGGGAAAACTTTGTAGCCCGATTCGTTCACCTGTTGAAGCTTGGTTGTGTGATGTGCAGTTGGGTGTTGTTGTGGAGAACTGGGTCCTTTTTGTTGACCAATGCTGGCGTCAGGAGTTGCAGTTTTTGGTGCATCTCATTGAGATTGCTGAGCATACTTCTCAGATGTTATGCTTTCACTGGGGTTCAGGAAGCTGTAGTGGATCAGACTGACAGCAGACCACCAAACAGTGACCGTGACCTTTATTTGATGCAAGTTTGGCTTTGGGAAGTGCTTTGGAGCTTCTTCTCAGTCCAGCCACTGAGCTGGTTGTCACAGGTTGTCGTATAAAGTCCACTTTTCCTTGCATGTCACCATGTGATTGAGAAATGGCTCCTTGTTCTGTAGAAAAAGAGAAGATGACACTTCAAAATGATGATTTTTTTGATTTTCACTCAGCTCATGAGGCACCCACTTAACGAGCTTTTTCACCTTTTCGATTTGCTTCAAATGCCAAATGACTGTAGGATGGTCGATGTTGACTTCTTTGGCAACTTGTTGTGTAGTTCTAAGAGGATCACCTTCGATGATTGCTCACAATTGGTCGTTGTGAACTTCCGATGGTCGGCCACTACACTCCTCACCTTCAAGGCTCGCCTCCTTTGCAAAACTTCTTGAACCACCACTGCACTGTACAGTTGTTAGCAGTTCCTATCCAAATGCATTGTTGATGTTGTGAGTTGTCTCCTTTGCTTTACGACCCATTTTGAACTTATTCAAAAATCGCTCAAATTTGCTTTTTATCTAACTTCATTCCCATAGTCTAAAACATAAACAGCAAGTAAATAAGTCTCTAGCCAAAAAACATAAAACAAAAAATGCACATTAAAATGATACATAATATAATGACATTTATTTAAGAATTTATTCCAAGACCGGGCACAGTGGTTCACGCCTGTAATCCCAGCACTTTGGGAAGCTGAGGTGGGTGGATCACCAGAGTTCAGGAGTTTGAGACCAGCCTGACCAACATGGCGAAACCTTGTCTCTACTAAAAATACAAAATTAGCCAGGCATGGTGGTGCACACCTGTAATCCCAGCTACTTGGGAGGCTGAGGCAGAAGAATCGCTTGAACCCAGGAGGCGGAGGTTGCAGTAAGCCGAGATCGCGCCATTGCACTCCAGACTGGGCAACAACAGCAAAAGTCTGTCTCAAAAAAAAAAAGAAAGAAAAAGAGAATGTATTCCAGTATCAGATGACAGATTCTAACCATGCAAACACTGCAATTACGTTTGTACCAACCTAATAGTACTGGAAGTCTTAACTATGGTAATGAGACAAGAAAAAGAAATAAAGGGTATCCAAATTGGAAAAGAAGTCAAATTATCCTTGTTTGCAGATGATGTGATCTTATATTTGGCAAAAGCTTAAAGACTTCACCAAAAAACTATTAGAACTGATAAATTCAGTAAAGTTGCCGGTTCCAAAGTCAACACACAGAGATCAGTAGTGTTTCTGTATGCCAACAGTGAACATTATCTGAAAAAAATCAAGAAAGTAACCCCATTTACAATAGCTGCAAATAAAATACCTAGGAATTAACCAAAGAGATGAAAGATCTCTCTAATGGAGAGATCTTTAAACACTGATGCAAGAAATTGAAGAGGACATTAAAAAAATGAAAAGATATTTCATGTTCATGGATTGGAAAAATCACTATTAAAATGTCCATAGTACCCAAAGCAATCTAAAGATTCAATACAATCCATATTCAAAATACCAATGACATTCTCCACAGAAATAGAAAAAACAATTCTAAAATTTATGTGGAACCACAGAAGACTCAGAATAGCCAAAGCTGTCTTCAACATAAAGAAGAAAACTGGAGAAATCACATTACCTGACTTGAAATGATACTAAAAAGGTATGGTAACCAAAACAGCATGGTACTGACATAAAAACAAACATAGACCAATGGAACAGAATAGAGAAACCATTAATAAATCCATACATTTACAGTGAACTGGTTTTTGACAGAGGTGCCAAGAACATACTTTGGTAAAAGGACAGTCTGTACAATAAATGGTTCTCGGAAAACTGGAAATCTGTATGCAGGTATCTACATGCAGAAGAGTGAAACTAGATCCCTATCTCTTCCCATATACAAAAATCAAATAAAAATGTATTAAATATTTAAATCTTAAACTTCAAACTCTGAAACTACTAAAAGAAAACTTTGGGGAAACTTGCTAGGACATTGGTTTGGGCAAAAATTTCTTGAGCAATTAAATACCCCACATGCAGAGGCAACCAAAGCAAAACTGGATCAAGGCGATCTTTTCTCACTTCCTTTTGTGTGTGTTTTTTAGGATTTTATTTTGGTTGCTATGGGGATTACATGTAACATACTAAATTTATAACAGTCTAGTTTGAAATGGTACCAGTTTAACTTCAGTAGTATACAAAAACTGTATTCCTGTATAGCTCCATTTCCTTGATATGTTGTTTCTGTGGCAGATTACATCTTTATTCATTGTGTGCTAAATATCATAGATTTATAATTTTTTTAATGCTTTTGTCTTTTAAGTCATATAGGGAAAAAAAGTGGAGCTAAAAAACAAAAATAGAACAATACTGGCTGTGTTATTTGTCCATATAGTTACCTTTGCTGGGGATCTTTATTTATTTATTTTTTTTGGATCTTCATTTTTTCAGATGGCTTTAAGTTTCTGTTTAGTATCCTTTCATTTCAACTTGAAGATGCCTTTTAGGATTTGATGTAGAACATATGTAGTGGTGATGGACTCTGTCTGCTTTTTTTTCTTAATCAAAATGCCTCGATTTCTCTTTTTCTCTTTTTTTTTTTGAGCTGGAGTCTTGCTCTGTTTCCCAGGCTGGAGTGTAGTGGTGCGATCTTGGCTCACTGCAATGTTGACCTCCTGGGCTCAAGCAATTTTCTTGCCTCATCCTCCTGAGCAGCTGGGAACACAGGCGCATGTCACCATGCCCGGCTAACTTTTGTGTGTTTTGGAGAGACAGGGTTTCGCCATGTTGCTCAGGCTGATCTCAAACTCCTGGGCTCAAGCGACCTGCCTGCCTTGGCCTCCCAGAGTGTTGGGATTACAGGCATGAGCCACTGCACCCAGCTTTTATTTTTTCCTCATTTTTGAAGGACAGTTATGCTCAAGATAGAATTCTGGGCCGGGCGCGGTGGCTCACGCTTGTAATCCCAGCACTTTGGGAGGCCGAGGCGGGCGGATCACGAGGTCAGGAGATCGAGACCACGGTGAAACCCCGTCTCTACTAAAACTACAAAAAATTAGCCGGGCGTGGTGGCGGGCGCCTGTAGTCCCAGCTACTCGGAGAGGCTGAGACGGGAGAATGGCGTGAACCCGGGAGGCGGAGCTTGCAGTGAGCCAAGACTGCGCCACTGCACTCCAGCCTGGGCAACAGAGCGAGACTCCGTCTCAAAAAAAAAAAAAAAAAAAAAAAAAAAAAAGATAGAATTCTGTATGTCATCCTACTCACTTCTGGACTCCACAGTTCTGATGAAATATGAGCTGTTCGTCTGATTGAGGATCTCCTGTATTTGACAAGTTGCTTTTCTCTTGCTGCTTTGAATATTCTTTCTTTGCCATTGGCTTTGGCAGTTTGGTTATCATGTGTCTCCATATGAACCTTTTTGAATTTAGCCTGCTTAAAAGTCACGGAGCTTCTTGGATGTGTAGATTTTTATCTGTCATCACATTTGGGAAGTTTTGGTATGTTATTTTTTCATTTTTTTTTTTTTTTTTTTGAGACAGAGTCTCGTTCTGTTACCCAGGCTGGAGTGCAGTGGCAGGATCTTGGCTCGCTGCAACCTCCGCCTCTTGGGTTCAAGTGATAACTGTGCCTCAGCCTCCCGAGTAGCTGGAACTACAGGTATGCACCACCACGCCAGCTGATTTTTGTATTTTTATTAGAGATGGGGTTTCACCGTGTTGGCCAGGCTGGTCTCAAACTCCTAACCTCATGATCTGCCCACCTTGCACCTTGGCCTCTCAAAGTGCTGGGATTACAGGTGTGAGCCATGGCGCCCGGCCTCTTCACATGTTCTTACTGCCCCCTTCTCTTCTAGAATTCCCATATTCATGTATTATTTCACCTTTTTTTTTTTTTTTTTTTTTTTTTTTGTGACAGAGTGTTGCTCTGTCACCCAGGCTGGAGTGCAATGGTGTGATTTCTGCTCACTGCAACCTCCGCCTCCCAGGTTCACACGATTCTTGTGCCTCAGCCTCCCAAGTAGCTGGGATTACAGGCACGTGCCATCACACCCAGCTAATTTTTGTATTTTTAGTAGAGATGGGATTTTGCCATGTTGGCCAGGCTGGCCTTGAACTCCTGACCTCAAATGATCCGCCCACCTCAGCCTCCCAAAGTTCTGGGATTACAGGCATGAGCCACCGTGCCTGGCTATTTTCAATGTTTTAATCTTGATGCTGCTTAGTGGGTATGTTCAATTTGTGAAAATTCATTGAGTTCTATGCTTAGGTATGTGTACTTTTCTAAAATGAGTAATGTACTTCAGTAAAAGTTAAAAATCCTATCTTAAAAGTTCAGATTTCATATTTAATTTATATTTCCTTTCCTTTGCCAGGTTTTGATTTGAAGAGACTTGCATTAAGAAGGGGTGTGATCCTCTCTTTCTTCTCTCCTCTGTTTTCTGGTTTCTTTCCTTTGGTGTCTTCTGGGAGGGAATAGGGAAATTGAAAAGTATATGTGTTTCTCTTAATTGGTTCTGATCAAATTCTTTCTTGATTGTTCTTTCTCTGGCTAAGATGGATTATTCATCCATACGGTGTAGCAGGCATCCAAATTGCTGGTTCTCCCGTGCAGCTGGTTGTAAGTTTTTTTGGGATAGGATCTTTCCCTCTCCACATTGCCTTCATAGAGGATATCCACTTTAGCTTGATGTCTTCCAAGGCCTCCTCAGTTCTCTCTACCTAGAGCTTCTTGCTGTGCTTGTCACCTTTGTGAGTGACCAACTCTCTTTAATGGGTTACCAGCATTAGTCCAAACTCTGCTTCCTTCCCTGGTTTCTCCTTGATCCATGGGTACTGTTTCATCCTTGACATGCCAAATAGTGCAAATACAAGCTGTTCCCTTGCTACCTGCTGTTTTTGCATTAAGTTCTATTTCCTGTTCACCCTGTCTCACTGCTCAGTCCTACTACAGTTAGGTGCCTGGACACATCAACTGTTTGATTCAGTGCCTCAATATCTTCCTTTATCCTTTTATTCACTTACCACTATGTTTTGAAATTGTCTTTTTCTTCTTTTCAGGTATTTTTCTTCACCAACTTGACTCTTCTTTTTATGTTTGGGCATTTGTAAATCATGTTTTGGATAGTCACCACCAACCGATATTAGTACTTTCCCATTTTTTTGAACTCACTAATCACAATATATAACTGTACAGAATTTGTTTTTTCAAGCCGGGCACGGTGGCTCACACCTGTAATCCCAGCACTTTGGGAGGCCGAGGCGGGTGGATCACGAGGTCAGGAGATCGAGACCATCCTGGCTAACATGGTGAAACCCCATCTCTACTAAAAATACAAAAAATTAGCCGGGCATGGTGGCGGGCACCTGTAGTCCCAGCTACTCGGGAGGCTGAGGCAGGAGAATGGTGTGAACCTGGGAGGTGGAACTTGGAGTGAGCCGAGATCACGCCACTGCACTCCAGCCTGGGCGACAGCACAAGACTCTGTCTCAAAAAAAAAAAAAAAAGAATTTGTTTTTTTCTTTTTCTTTTTTTTTTTTTTTTTTTTTTAATCTTAGAGAACTGGAAATTTCCTCCTTTTTTGCCCCTTGTGGCTTTTAGTATTGCTATGGTGCCAGTTACTTGAAGCTTGTTTTTCAAATGGCAGGTGACATGGGGTCAGTTATTCTCTTTTTTTTTTTTTTTTTTTTTGAGACGGAGTCTCGCTCTGTTGCCCAGGCTGGAGTGCAGTGGCATGATCTTGGTTCACTGCAACCTCTGCCTTCTGGGTTCAAGCAATTCTCTGTCTTAGCCTCCCGAGTAAGCTGGGGTTACAGGTACCTGCCACCATGCCTGGCTAATTTTTGTATTTTTAGTAGAGACAGGGTTTCATCATCTTGGCCAGGCTGGTCTTGAACTCCTGACCTCATGATCCTCCTGCCTCAGACTCCCAAAGTGCTGGGATTATAGGTGTGAGCTACTGCACCCGGCCCAGTTATTCTGTAATGGTTCTTGTCTCTGTACTGTCTAGATCAGTTTGATGTGTTACTTATCTGTATTTGTTATAGCTTCCTTCATTGACATATAATGGATATATCTCATTGGGCTGATTTTTTTCAAAAGTTTCTTATTTATTATAATACTCCTGATTAGGTGGGTGTTGGCTTAAAAATGTCTACATGTTGATGATATTATTGGACACTGCTTACTGAATGAGGAGAAAGAGGCGTTGGAGTGGAATGGGAAGGTTCTGTCAATGTTTCATATTGCCTGTATTTTTTCATAGTACTTTTATACTTTTTCTTTGCAAATCTGTATTTAGCTCCTCTTACAGGCATATAAAGAAAGCCCTAATATTAATTTTAGCATTAATTGAATGTTAGAGGTATTTCTGACTTTGTATGCCAGGTAAAGTCTACCATTTAATGATTTTTTTTAAACTAAAATATGCTTTTCTTTATTGGATATAGGAAGGGTATGAATAAAAGGATAAACATAAATAAACTTAACTAAGAAGTGTACTCATTATGAATACTATATCCTGTCAAAATGTCTGTCATCCCATGACCCTTCTCACCTATTTTTCCTTTGGCATTTTAATAATCAATGTCCTGTGTCCTTTACAGCATACCCAGCTTTTACTAAGAAATATGATTCTGGTTTTAGCTATGGAGGGGGAAGTATAATATGTTGGCACTTTTAAACTGTAGTGAATGCTGTAGAGATGTTTAATATAAAGTTTTTATACTTCAGAGGAGATATTAAAGACTCATGTTTTACTCTTTTTCTCTTTGAAGGATGTAGTAACTGGACTTAGTCCCCTGCTCTTCAGGAAACTCAGTAATCCTGACATATTTTCATCCACTGGAAAAGTTAAACTTCAGCGACAACTGAGTCAGGATGATTGTAAGTTATGGAGAGGAAACCTGGCCAGCTCTCTGTCGGGTAAATATCTGATCTTGTTGCTTTAAGAAATGTGGGACCATGTGGTCAATATTTAAGGGTATATTAATTGAATTGGCATCTTGACAGTTTCTTCTCTGGTAGTAGTCTTGTGTAGAACATTTATGGTAAGGCTGTCTTCCTCTCCTTACTTCTTCCTCATGGAATCTCTGATTGCTAACCTGCAGGACCTGATAGGTATTTCTTGGTTGATCACCACTACTGGTCACTCTCTCTTATTCTGATTTTTGCTCTCTGCTCATTTCTGTAAACTTTACATTCTTTGCTGCTGTAGATTTTCTTTTTTTCTTCATTCTCAAAACCTAAAGCTCATAGTGGCCTCTACCTCCTTCAAAGAAAAGACTTAAAAAATTCAGGGGAAAAAAATTATACGAAGAAGTCACAGTACAAAAGGAAGCAATTACATTGTACATTGTGGCATAATTCTTTTCTTTTCTTTTTTTTTTTTTTGAGATGGAGTCTCGCTCTGTAGCCTAGGCTGGAGTGCAGTGGTGCGATCTCGGCTCACTGCAAGCTCCGCCTCCCGGGTTCATGCCATTCTCCTGCCTCAGCCTCCCGAGTAGCTGGGAATACAGGCATCCGCCACCACGCCCGGCTAATTTTTTGTATTTTTAGTCGAGATGGGGTTTCACTGTGTTAGCCAGGATGGTCTCGATCTCCTGACCTTGTGATCTGCCTGCCTCAGCCTCCCATAGTGCTGGGATTAGAGGCGTGAGCCACCATGCCCAGCCTCTTATATTTAAATTTTTATTTTTGCTGGTCATATATTTAGTTACATAGAGCCATTTCTTGTTTGGTTTTTCATAACATTCTCCTCTTTTTTTTAAAAGGATGTGATTATCTTTTCTTTTTTTTTTTGAGACACAGTCTCACTTTACTGCCCAGGCTGGAGTTTAGTGGCATGATGTCTGCTCACTGCAACCTCTACCTCCCAGGTTCAAGCGATTCTCTTGCTTCAGCCTCCTGAGTAGCTGGGATCACAGGCGCGCACCACCATGCCTGGCTAGTTTTTTTATTTTTAGTAGAGACAAGGTTTCACCATGTTGGCCAGGCTGCTCTTGAACTCCTCACTTCAGGTGATCCGCCAGCCTTGGCTTCCCAAAGTGCTGGGATTACAGACGGGAGGTGAGCCACCATGCCTAGCTGGGATGTGATTATCTTCTGATTGTCATGAGTAAATTAGATTTTTGATTTAAAAATGTGGCTGGGTGTGGTGGCTCATGCCTGTAATCGCAGCACTTTGGGAGACCGAGGCAGGCAGATCACCTGAGGTCAGGAGTTCAACACCAGCCTGGCCAACATGGCAAAACCCCGTCTCTACTAAAAATACAAAGATTAGCCGGGCATGGTGGTATGTGCCTGTGATCCCAGCCACTCCGGAGGCTGAGGCACAAGAATCGCTTGAACCTGGGAGGTGGAGGCTGAGCGAGCATCATTACACTCCAGCCTGGGCGACAGAGCGAAACTCTGTCTCCAAAACAAAGCAAAACAAAAAAAAGTAAAGTTTTCTTACCTGGATCAACTCTTTCTTTTGAGCACCTAACAACCAGAGTATTCAGTGTTTTGTTCTAAGATGCTAAATCCCTTTTATCCTGTGAGGTAATTGCATGGCTACTGGGTACATTGTTGAAATGTGGTTGTGTGTGACTGTTCTTTTTATGGAATTTTCCATTTATCTGATTTCAGCCTGTGTCTTACTTTATGACTTTTGGGGTGCTTTTCATTTCTGAGTGCTCAGTCTAAGAGTTTGCAGGGCAGATGATACCTCACTTTTTTTTGAGACAGGGCCTCCTCTGTCACCCAGGCTGGAGTATAGTGGTGTGATCTCAGCTCACTGCAACCTCTGCCTTCTGGGCTCAAGTGATCCTCCCACCTCAGTCTCTTAAGTAGGTAGGACTGCAGGTGTGCACCGCCACACCCAGCTAATTTTTGTATTTTTAGTAAAGAGGGGGTTTCACCATGTTGCCCAGGCTGGTCTTGAACTCCTGAGCTCAAGCAGTCCTGCCTCGGCCTCCCAAAGAGCTGGGATTATACACCTGAGCCACCAGGCCAGGCCAGATACTCCACTTAATTGCAATCCCCTCCATGCTTACTATAGCTTATACCTTTCTTTGCCCAGTTGCATTGGTTATAATCCACCTATCTGCTTTAGATTTCCCCACAGTTTTTTTACCCCCTCGTTATCAGTGTCTGTCCGTTTCTGTCATTATGGCCTTTGTTTGCTTACTTTTGATTTTTATTTATTTATTTATTTTTGACGGAGTCTTACTCTGTCACCAGGCTGGAGTGCAGTGGCGCGATCTCGACTCACTGCAACCTCTGCCTCCCTGGTTCAAGCGATTCTCCTGCCTCAGCCTCCCGAGTAGCTGGGACTACAGGTGCCATGCCACTACACCCAGCTAATTTTTGTATTTTTAGTAGAGACGGGGTTTTACTATGTTGGTCAGAATGGTCTCAATCTCTTGACCTCGTGATCCGCCTGCCTCGGCCTCCCAAAGTGCTGGGATTACAGGTGGGAGCCACTACGCCCTGCCCAGGTTACTTCTTTTGTCTCATTTTTATGGTGTTTCCTGGAGGACAAAAGATAAAAGCATATGCTTGGTCTGCCATCTTTAACTGAGAATGTTTTATGCAATAGCATCTTGAATTATTATAAGAATAGTAATTAGAATTTTTAAGAGGTTTTCTTTTTTTCTGTGTTATTTATTTACTAAAGAGCTGCTTGTTATTCTGTTTGTTTATGTTGTTCCTTCTGTTTTGTTTATTTTCCTCAAGTTCTTGGCAGTCTGCGGTATGCTTCAGTCTTTACTGGTGTATACTCAAATAGGTTTCTTCTACAGTGTGTAAGCCTCTTTCCCAACAGGCCTTTATTTTGAAGAGAGAGATGATAGTAATCTTTGTGTAAATAGGATAAGTTAAGCTGACTTTCCTTTAGAATTAATAGGTGAGAAGTAGGCAGGTCATCTGGAGAAATGCACATTTGCAGAGTGAAGGAAAGAAGGCAGTCAGGCTCTACTCTGGGCTTATGGAAGTTTTGAGCAGAACACCGTCATCATCGTCATTTTTTTTTTTTTATGGAGGGCTTTATGGAAAGACTTTCCAGTAAAAGGTACATTTGAGACTTGAAAACTTAACTAGATTTTAAAAATATATTGTAATTTTCTAGTAAAACATGCTAGTTATAAAAAATGTCACTACAAAAACATGCATTATGTCAAAGTGAAATCTTTCCTTTTTTTAAAAAAATTTTTGAGACAGCTTCTCATTCTGTTTCCCAGCCTAAAGTGCAGTGACATGACCATGGCTCACTGAAGCCTTGACCACCTGAGCTCAGGTGATCCTCCCCCCTTCTCCTCAGCCTCCTGAGTATCTAGGACCACAGGCACACACCACCATGCCTGGCTAATTTTTTTTTTTTTTCTTGAGATGAGGTCTTGCTATGTAGCCGAGGCTGGTCTTGAACTCTTGGGCTCAAGTGATCCTCCTGCTTCGGCCTCCCAAAATTCTGGGATTACATATGTGAGCCACAACACCTGTTCTGAAGTCTTTCTTAATTTTTACTTTCTTCTGTGTCTTAATTTTCTTCTACGGTTAGCTTTGCTAAATTGTTCTCCAAATGAATAGTATCATATTTTGTTGGCAGCAAAAACAAAAATATCCCCCAAGCCCTTTCTTCACATCTTTACTACATTGGGTATTTTCATGACTAAGATTTTGCCAGGCACAGGAAGGGTTTTCAAGTAAGTTGAGTGATCATGATAAAGCCAAGGGAAAGTGCAGGGCATAATATTGAAGTTGAGTGAGTGAGTAAGTGTGGAAAAGAGTCGAAGGAGATGAGACCAGAAAGATAATCTGGATTTATGGAGGGTCTTTTTAATATGCCAAAATGTCTGGCATAATATCTTCAAATAGTAAGGAGCCCTCAGAGGCTTTTAAGGAAGGAAATGACATGAACACATTTTTGTTGGTTAGATCACAAGCAAAAGTGTGAAGAATGGTGGGAAGAAGGGGAGAAATGAGACCTTCACCTCATTTATAAAGTCATTGCAGGCCTGGCGCGGTGGCTCATGCCTGTAATCCCAGTACTATGGGAGGCCAAGGCGGGCACATCACCTGAGGTCAGGAGTTGGAGACCCGCCTGGCTAACATGGCA
The DNA here is from genome assembly GCF_028878055.3 of Symphalangus syndactylus. NCBI lineage: Eukaryota > Metazoa > Chordata > Mammalia > Primates > Hylobatidae > Symphalangus > Symphalangus syndactylus. Next base: position 131,881,435 of record NC_072441.2, on the reverse strand, counting down.
AAACCCCATCTCTACTAAAAATACAAAACATCAGCCAGGTGTGGTGGCGCATGCCTGTAGTCCCAGCTACTCAGGAGGCTGAGGCAGGAGAATCGCTTGAGCCTGGGAGGCAGAGGTTGAAGTGAGCTGTGATCACACCACTACACTCCAGCCTGGGTGACAGTGAGTGACACTCTGTCTCAAAAAAAACAAAAAACAAAAGTCATTGGAATTCTCTGTACTCGGTCTTTATAAGTGACTCTCTTTCACTGAGATTAAGCCAGACAGTAAACCTGAACTGAGCACATGGAGTCTAGTGAGAGCAGAATAGGTTCATTGTTTGCCTGCTGGAAACTTGCATCTCTAATGTTACACTGAGTTAATGAGAAACTATGTAGGCTAGAAGGGATTGGAAAACTCCTAGACTGCTAGTTTGGGTGTTAGAGTGGGAGGCTGGCATGTGGTGAATATTATAGAGAACATAAAATAGTTAATCCATTTCAGTGTTCCACTTGCCATTATCGTCACTACCAAGACAGTCACAATTTTTAATGGATAGTTGGAAATTTTAATAGATTCTAAAATGGATGTGAACAATTTTACTTTGTATCAGTATGATTTTATCCACTTGGTATCACCGTATTTGTATTTTTTCATTCGTTTATCAATAAATAATTACATGTATATTTTCCAAACCTTGTATTTGAAGGTAAGCAGCTGCTCCCTTTGTCCAGCAGTGTACATAGCAGTGTGGGACAGGTGACTTGGCAGTCGTCAGGAGAAGCATCAAACCTGGTTCGAATGAGAAACCAGTCCCTTGGACAATCTGCACCTTCTCTTACTGCTGGCCTGGTAAGTGTTCATAAAGGTGGCGTTTTGCTCTATAAAAAATCCATAATTGTCATTTGTCATTGCAACATCTATTCTTTTTCCTTTTTAGGATTTGGAGAATTCAGTTTCCCAAAATGAAATATGGAAGAGAATGAATTTATTGTTATGTGTTTTAGAGATAGGGTCTTGTTTTGTTGCCCAGGCTGACTTCGAACTCCTTGGCTGTAGTATTCCTATTGCCTCAGCCTTCCAAGTAGCAGGGACTACAGGTACATGTCATGGAATCAGGCTAAGAATGAAATTTTTTTTTTTTTTTTTTTTTTTTGAGTCGGATTTTTGCTCTTATCACCCAGGCTGGAGTGCAGTGGTGTGATCTCAGCTGCCTCTTGGGTTCAAGCAATTCTTCTGCCTCAGCCTCCTGAGTAGCTGGGATTACAGGTGTGTGTCACCACCCCTGGCTAATTTTTTTGTATTATTAGTAGAGATGGGGTTTCACTGTGTTGGCTAGGCTGGTCTTGAACTCCTGACTTTAAGTGATCCACCCGCCTCGGCCTCCCAAAGTGCTGGGATTACAGGTGTGGGCCACCACTCCCGGCCTTAAGAATGAAATTTTAATTGAGTCTTTTTTTTTTTTTTTTTTTTTTTTGAGATGGAGTCTCACTCTGTTGCCCAGGCTGTAGTGCAATCTCGGCTCACTGCAACCTCTGTCTCCCAGGTTCAAGCGATTCTCCTGCCTCAGCCTCCCAAGTAGCTGGGATTACAGGCACCCGCCACCATACCCCGCTAGTTTTTGTGGTTTTAGTAGAGACGGGGTTTCACCATTTTGGCCAGGCTGGTCTTAAACTCCTGACCTCATGATCCGCCCACCTCGGCCTCCCAAAGTGTTGGGATTACAGGCTTGAGCCACTGTGCCTGGCCCAATTAAGTCTATTTTGATTGCCCTCTTATGCTGTCAGTGTCACTGGTACTAATTATATAGTGAGGGTCAAGAAAAAGATTCTATAAAGTTGTAACTTCAATGAGTAAATTTTCCGGGGAAAGAACATTCTTTTTATAGAAATGATTCTAAATCTGGTACAGTTGTGCTGCTTTGGTTTACAGCTCTGTGGTATACATATTTAGTACATGAGGATAGGGAACATGTTTGGCACGTCATGGGTACTTAAGTATATATATAAGAATGAGGGCCGGGTGCAGTGGCTTATGTCTCTAATTCCTGCACTCTGAGAGTCTGAGGCAGGAGGATCGCTTGAGCCAAGGAGTTCAAGACTAGCTTGGGCAACATAGTGAGACCTTGTCTATACAAATAATAATAATCATAAAAAAAAATTAGCTGAGGATGGTGGGGTGTGCCTGTAGTCCCAGCTACTCAGAAGGCTGAGGTGGGATAATCACTTGAGCCTGAGCAGTTGAAGCTGTAGTGATCTGTGATTGTGCCACCACACTCTGGCGACAGAGTGAGACCTTGTCTGAAAAAAGAAAAAAAAGCCTTTTGTTTGTCTAGGCTTTGTGTGATAGGCAGGGCCTTACAAAATTAAAGCTGTGTAGCCTGGGCAGGTTGCTTTGTTTCTGTCTGTTGTTACAAATTATACCCTTTTACCCTCAAACTTGCTTTTGTACCAAAGGCACCCACTGGCTTTCTGCTCATCTCACACTGTTCCCTCTATCCGTAGGTCTAGGCACCTACTAATTTGTAGGGTACAAGAACAGAAACTTGTTACTGTTAAAGTCTCATCTACACTCGAAGGTATAAGCCTTTTGGGTCAACATATGTGGAGCAGAAAGTTTTGTCCATTTGTTCAATATGGGAAGCGGGAGTAGCAGGGAGGATGTCTTCGTGTAGCAGGTGGGAGGCTAATTTTTGGATCAAAGGATATCCTGATAATACCGAAGTTTGTGATTCTCAGGCCACAGAGAGAATCAGGATCATTTGTGAAAATTCCCACCTCCTTAATTTTTTATTTTGAAATTTTCAAATCTGCAGAAAAATAGAAAGAATGGTACAGTGAACACCCATGTAAGTTTTACCTAGACTGACTAATTTGTACATTTTGCCATATTTGTTTTTTCTGTGTGTATGTATGTGTTGTTTCCCGAAGCATTTCAAAGCAAGTCACAGACTAATTACGATACCCCATCCTTAAGTATTTCTCCTAAGGTGAAGGATACTCTCCTAAATAACTACAATTTTTTTTTTTTTTTGAGACCGAGTCTCGCTCTGTTGCCCAGGCTGGAGTGTAGTGGTGTAATCTTGGCCCACTGCAACCTCTGTCTCCTGGGTTCAAGTGATTCTCCTGTCTCAGCCTCCCAAGTAGCTGGGATTACAGGTGCGCACCACTACACCTGGCTAATTTTTGTATTTTTAGTAGAGACGGGGTTTCACCATGTTGGCCAGGCTGGTCTCGAACTCCTGACCTCAAGTGATCCACCTGCCTTGGCCTCTCAAAGTGCTGGGATTACAGGCATGAGCCACTGCACCCGGCCACATCATTTTAATAGTAACATCTAATAATGTGAAGATCATATTGAGATTTTCCTACTTGGTCCCAACATGTCTATTAAAGCCTCGCCTACTTCCCTTTTAACCTCTGGAACCTAAAACAAACAAACAAGCAAGCAAAAATGGATGAGTGTACCCTCCTAGAGATTTTGATCCAGATGTCTGAGGTTAGTCACAAGCATCTGTATTTTCTTTTCTTTCTTTCTTTTTTTTTTTTTTTTTTTTGAGACAGGTTCTCCCTCTGTTGCCTTGGAGTGCAGTGTCATGATCTTAGCTCACTGCACCCTCTGCTTCCTGGGTTCAAGTAATTCTCATGCCTTGTGAGTAGCTGGGATTACAGGCGTGTGCCACCTCACCTGGCTATTTTTTGTCTTTTCAGTAATGATGGGGTTTCGCCATGTTGGCCAGGCTGGTCTTGAACTGCTGACCTAAAGTGATCCACCTGCCTTGGCCTCCCTCAGTGCTGGGGTTACAGGTGTGAGCCACTGCTCCTGGCCTGTATTTTCTTTAAAGTGTTACCCTGATTCTAACAGGTACCTCTTTGAGAACTACTGCCACCATTATACAGCTGAGTATTCCAGTTTAAGGTGGTATGTTGCAGAAGGGATTCCTGGACGGATGTTACTGGAGCCTAGGCCAAGTGAGCTAGAATATTCCTGAATCTGAATTATGTTTTTTTTTAAATTAACAGTTTATTGAGATATAATTCACATATGATGTAATTCACCCACTTAAAGTATACAGGTCAGTATTTTTTGGTGTATTTCACAGACATGTACAGCCATCACTGTAAATTTAAGAATATTTTCTTTACTTTAGAAACTGTGCTCTTCAGGTATCACCTCCTCATTGTTCCGTCCCTAACCCTGCCCCGACACTAGGCAACCACTAATCTACTTTTCTACCTCTATACGTTTGCCTATTCTATATTTTTCATATAAATCAAATCAAATATGTGGCCTTTTGTGGCGGCTGCTTTCACTTAGTCTAATGTCTTCAAGATTCATCCATGTTGCAGCATTTGTTCCTTTTTATTGCTGAACAGTATTTCGTTGTATGTATATATCATGTTTTGTTTAGCTGTTCATCAGTTGATTCATTTCCTTCATTCTTCACCTTCATTTTCTAATGTTTATTGAGAGGATTTATCTGAGGGCTTATTTTTCCCATATATGTAGAAATCATGATCCTAATTAGTGATTACCAGGGCATGTTCTAAAAAGGATCATACAATCGTATCATTATATGTTCCTACGGATGGAGAAGAACTTAGGTGGCATCTTGTTCAAGATTAGTTATTCTTCTTCTTCTTAAAAAAAATTATATAGAGTGAAAATCTGTTGTTAAAAGTGGGTTGTTTCGGCCTTTTGGCTATTATAAATAATACTGCTATGAGCATTCATGTACAAATTTTAATGTAGATACATGTTTTCATTTCTCTAGGATATATATCTAGGAGAGAAGTTGCTGAGTCATATGGTAACTCTGTATTTAATAATTTGAAGAACTTCGATTTCTCTACATCCTTGCTATCCTGGTGGGTGTGAAGTGATATCTTGTGTCTTTGATGTGCACTTCTCTAATGACTCATGACGTTGAGCGTCTTTCATGTGCTTACCGGACATTTGTTTGTCTTCTTTGAAGAAGCATCTATTTGGATTATTGGCCATTTTTAAAATTGAATGTTTCTTTTATTATAAGTTTGTAAAATAATTATTTCTTTAGACCTGAATCCAATTTCTTCTCTTTCCTAGGGAACTGCTTTTTGTTTTCTCTTGTGCTTTTTTTTTCCTGAGCTACTTATTTACCTACTGTAACTTCAAGCTAGCTCTTCTCTTCCCATTCTCCCGCCCAAAGATTTTCAGTTGAATATTTTATGTTAGGTGGCACATTTGCTGGTTGGTATTAAATACCTATTTCTGCTTTGACCACCCATACTGGAATAAATCTCAGTGTCTACCCTGCTTCTGGCTGTGACATTTCTGAAAAATCTTAACTAGAATGTATTCTCTTTGGAGTAATGGCCATCTATAGTACATGGACCCAGCCTCCAAAGAACTTTTGGGTTAGCAGAACAGGATTCACATATAATAGGACAACCATTTAAAAATAATAAAACACATTTAAATAAATATTGTATTATTTAAATAGTAACAAAAGGAGGCAAGAATTATACTAGTTATAATTATTGGAATGATAACTGGAAGGAGGTTAGACTTGACCAGAGTCTGGAGAATAGATAAGCAAAAGCCTTAAAGTTGCAAATATTTTCATTTTGAGGCCATCTAGATGATGTTTTTATGAAGGGATTTTTGGACTTCTTCATTTTCTGGTGTCTGTTGAGAGGATTTCTCAGAGGGCTTATTTTCCCCATATATGTAGGAACCATGATCCTAATTAGTGGTTCCCAGGGCATGTTCTAAAACAGATCATAGAATCATATTATTACATGTTCTTAGGGATGGAGTAAAACTTAGATAGCGTCTTGTTCAAGATTAGTTATTATTTGTATTCTTAAAAATATATATACAGTTAAAATCTATTGTTAAAAGTGGCATAGGAGAAAGACCCCTGCATTAGAAATCAGAAGACCAAGCTCTGATGCTGCTATGTGAATCTGAATAAACATACTGGAGCCTATGTTTTTCTCATCTGTAAAATGAGGTCAGTTCCTGCTTTGCTTTCTCCTGAGTATGTTAGCTAGTATCTGCAGTTTTGATCTTTGCCTTCTGTATCTCTGATGTAAATCCACCTGGCTGTATCACCATTTCTAAGACTCACCCTACCTGTCTACTGTCTTTCCATCCGCCCAAGCCAGTTCTTCCTTGTTCATTCCCTGTCTTTTTTTTTTTCTGTAATTGAAATTTTATTGGTAGTGTTGAGGGTCAGTACACAGTCATTTCCATTTGTACGCAGTTCTTAACATATCTACTGAAAATCTAAAAAGCCATGTATTGTAATTGTTTTTTAAACAGTTATTCCAGTGACTTTCCAGCTTAAAATTTGGAGGCAAATTTTCCTTAGGAGGCCATCAAGTATCCTAAGGAAAATACCAGTATTGTCAAGTGTTACATACATTCTACCAATCTACCAGTTCACAAGTTAGTAGTATATATACTACATACTCAAATTTTCAATCTTTCGCATCACATTAACAAAGTTACCAGGAAAGTAAGACTACTTTGACTAAAGATGTTACAGAGTGCACACAGTTCTGACAGGGAGAGCCACGATCAAGGAGTGATTTTTGTTAGGAAACAATTCTACTAAAAAACAGCATGAGAATAGAAGTAATCTAAAATGCAAGTCATGATTACCGATAACCATTCTAACGTGATGCTGTGATTATAGCAAACTGCTATAATCTTAAACTGAATTGGGAATATTTCTAACCAGAACAAAAGATATGATATTCTGTTGAACATTTTATCATCAGTTCTCATGTTGAATATGATGTCATTTTTGGTGCCATATTATTATTGAATTTTGTTGAGATGAGATTTTCACATAACATAAAATTAACCATTTTAAAGTGTACATTTTAGTGGCATTTCGTGCATTCACAATGTGTGCAGCCGCCACCTTTATCAAGTTTTTAGACATTTTCACCACCATCCCCTGCAAAAAAAATCCTCTATCCATTAAACAGTCGTTATGCATTCCACACTCATTCTAGCTGGGGCAACCACTAATCTGCTTTTTGTCTCTGTGGATTTACCTATTCTAATATTTCATATAAATGGAATCATAAAATATGTGACCTTTTGTGCCTGGCTTTTTTCACTTAGCCCAGTGCTTTCAAGATTTTTCTGCATTATAGCATGTATCAATACTTTATTCCTTTTTATGGCTGAATAAGATTCGGTTGTATGGATAAACCACACTTTGTTTTTCCGTTTGTCTGCTGATAGACATTTGGGTTGTTTCCACCTTTTAGCCATTGTGAATATAGTACTGCTGTATTTGTGTACATGAATTTGTTTTCAATACTTGTTTTCTGTATTTTGGGTATGTACCTAAGAGTAGATTTGTTGGATGATACAGTAATTCTTTGTTTAACTTTTTGAAGAACTACCACACTTTTGGTTTGCTACACCATTTTATTTTCTTCCCAGAAATATATGAGTGTTCCAGTTTCACTGCATCCTTGCCAATACTTTTCTGTTTTTTTTGATTATAGCCATCATAGTAGGTGTTAAGTGGTGTCTTATTGTGGCTTTGGTTAGTATTATATTTTAATAATATTTTAGAACTGTTGAGGTCACATGGAGTATGCTGTTAAAGGAAATAACAAAACTCCAAGACTTTTCTTAGAACCTAGAACCTTTTCTCATCATTAAAAAGATTCTTATTTTAATTTATATTATTTTAGTTGAAAAGTAATCTCATCATTCTTAATTTATTTTTCCTTAATTTTCACTAGTTCAAAGAGGAAAAACCCGTAGATGTTTGTTTTACCTACTTCAGTATTATAAAGAGATTCCAAATTCAGCACTTCCCCTTTCAGTATTACCTTTCTGCTGCTGTAGTTTTGCATTTTTTACTGTGGAAGGTGGAGATATCTATATCTGTATGTCAGTTGGCTTTATTGAGGTATAGTTTACATAGAATAAAATTCACCCATTTTAAGTGTTCAATTTGATGACTTTTGGCAGAGGTATACAGTTGTGTCACCACCACCACCACAATTATGATATAGATATATAAGAATTATGGTATAGAACAGAACAGCATTCCCCAGCCTTTTTGGCACCAGGGACTGGTTTCATGGAAGACAGTTTTTCCACGGATGGGTGGGGGGGGATGGGAGATGGTTTCAGGGTGAAACTGTTCCACCTCAGATCATCAGGCATTAGCTAGATTCTCATGAGGTGCGTGCAACCTAGATCCCTCGTATGCACAGTTCACAATAGGGTTCGCGCCCCTACGAGAATCTAATGCTGCGCTGCTGATCTGACAGAGATGGAGTTCAGGCGGTAATGCTCACCCTCATGCAGCTCATCTCCTGCCATGTGGCCTAGTCCCTAACAGGCCATGGACCCGGTATAGAATATATCTGCCACCCCAAGTTTGCTTGTGTCCCTTTTCTGTCTGTTCTCTCTCCCCAGGCCCAGCCTTTGGCAACTACTGATGTGCTTTTTGTCGCTGCAGTTTTGCCTTTTTCAGAATTTCATAGGAATGGAATCATACAGTATGTAGTCTTTTGTGTCTTTTTTCACTTAGCATAATCCTTCTGAGATTCATCTATGTTGTTTTGAGTATCAATAGTTTGTTCCTCTTTATTGCTGAAAAGTATTCCATTGGCATGGGTATATAGACTTTTCCATTCCCTAGTTAATGACCATATGGGTTGTTTCCAGTTTTTGCCTGTTAGGGAGAGAGCTGCTGTGAAAGTTCATATAAGTTTTTTTGTTTTTGTTTTGGTGTGGAATATGCTTTATTTCTCTTGGGTAAATACCTAGGAATGAGACTGGTGGAATGTATATTTACCAGTGTAAATTTATCTTTATAAGAAACTGCCAACCTGTTTTCTAAAGTGGCTATACCATTTTTGCATTTCCACCAGCAGTTGCTCCACATCTTATCAGTACTAGGTATTATCATATTTTTTTTTTTTTGAGACGGAGTTTCACTCTTGTTGTCCAGGCTGAAGTGCGGTGGCACAATCTCGGCTCATTGCAACTTCTGCCTCCTGGGTTCAAGCCATTCCCCTCCCTCAGCCTCCCAAGTAGCTGAGATTACAGGCACACGCCACCACGCCCAGCTAATTTTCGTATTTTTAGTGGAGATGGGGTTTTGCCATGTTGGTCAGGCTTGTCTCGAACTCCTGACCTCAGGTGAGCCACCCGCCTCAGCCTCCCAAAGTGCTGGGATTACAGGTGTGAGCCACCGCACCTGGCTATCATTTTTTAAATTTTAGCCATACTAGTGGATGTGTAGGAATTTCTCATTGTGGTTTTAATTTTAATTTGCATTTCTCTAATGACTAATGAGATTGAACATATTTTTGTGTGCTTATTTGCCAATTATATATATTCTTTTTTTTTTTTTTTTTTTTTGAGATGTCTCGGTCTGTTGCCCACGCTGGAGTGCAGTGGCATGATCTTGACTTGCTGCAACCTCCGCCTCCCGGGTTCAAGCAATTCTTTTGCCTCAGCCTCCTGAGTAGCTGGGATTACAGGCGTGCACCACCACGCCTGGCTAATTTTCTCTCTATTTTTAATAGAAACGGGGTTTTGCCATGTTGGCCAGGCTCTTCTCGAACTCCTGAGCTTAGGTGATCCACCCGCCTTGGCTTTCCAAAGTGCTGGGATTACAGGCATGAGCCACTGCGCCCAGTCAGCTATTTTTACATATATATATATTCTATGATGAAATGTCTGTTCAAACCTTTTGTCTATTTAAAAAAAATTTTTTTTTGTCTTATTGAGTTTCAGGAATTCTTTTTATATTCTGGATACAAGTTATATATCAAATATATGCCTTCTATACATATTCTCCCTGTGCATGACTTACATTTTCATTTTCTTATCAGTGTTTTACACAAACATTTATATACAAAAAATGTGGAAATCAATTGTATCCCTCAGTACTAACAATGAATAATTAGAAATCAAAACTTAAAAATCAGGACTGTTTGCAATAGTTTAAAAATATGAACTACTTGAAGATAAATTCCAGAAACCATTTGGAAGACCAGTACACTGAAAACTACAAAACATTACTGAGACAAATTAAAGAAGACCTAAATGAATGGAGAGATATAACATTTTTGTGTATTGGAAGACCCATATCTTTTCTTTTTTTTTCCATTGAGACAGGGTCTCACTCTGTCATCCAGGCTGGAGTATAGGGGTGTGATCTTGACTCACTGCGACCTCTGCCTCCTGGGCTCCAGTGATCCTCCCACCTCAGCCTCCCAAGTAGCTGGGACTAAAGGCACCATCACAATTTTTTTTTTTTTTTTTTTTTTTTGAGACGGAGTCTCGCTCTGTTTCCCAGGCTAGAGTGCAGTGGCATAGTCTCAGCTCACTGCAACTTCCGCCTCCCGGGTTCAAGTGATTCTCCTGCCTCAGCCTCCCGAGTAGCTGGGATTACAGGTGCCTGCCACCACGCCTGGCTAGTTTTTGGTATTTTTAGTAGAATGGGGTTTCACCATGTTGGCCAGGCTGGTCTCAAACTCCTGACCTCGTGATCTGCCCGCCTTGGCCTCCCAAAGTGCTGAGATTACAGGCGTGAGCCACCACGCCCAGCCACATCTGGCTAATTTTTGTATTTTTTGTAGAGATGGGGTTTCGCCATGTTGCCCAGGCTGGTCTTGGACTCCTGTACTAAGCAATCCTCCTGCCCTGGCCTCCCAAAATGCTGGCTTACAGGCGTGAACCACCTGGTGCCCAGTCTAGGAAGACTCATATCATGAAGATGTAAATTTTCTCCATTAAGCTATAGATTTAATGCGGTCCTGATCAAAACCCAGGTAGTATTTTTCAGAAAATATCAAGCTGATTTCAAATGTGTATTGAAATGTAAAGGACCTAGAATAACCAAAACAACATTAAAAAGAAGACCAAAGTTAGAGGAATCAAACATTTTATGACTTTGTATAAAGGTACAGTAATCAGGTCAGTGTGATTATTGGTATAAGGATAGATATATAGATCACTGGAACCAAATAGACAAATTTGCCAAGGCAATTTAATGGGGGAAAAGGTAGTCTTCATAACAAATGGTGTTGAAACAATTCACACGAAAATATCAACCACGATACTTACCTCATGCTGTACAAAAATTAACTTGAAGTGGGTAATTGACCAAATGTAAGAGCTTAAATCATAAAATGTGTAGAGGAAAACAGGAGAAGATTTTTGTGATTTTTTTTTTTTTTTTTGAGACGGAGTCTCGCTCTGTCACCCAGGCTGGAGTGCAGTGGCGCAATCTCGGCTCACTGCAAGCTCCGCCTCCCGGGTTCACGCCATTCTCCTGCCTCAGCCTCTCCGAGTAGCTGGGACTACAGGCGCCCGCCACCACGCCCGGCTAATTTTTTTGTGTGTGTTTTCAGTAGAGACGGGGTTTCACCGTGGTCTCGATCTCCTGACCTCGTGATCCGCCCGCCTCGGCCTCCCAAAGTGCTGGGATTACAAGCGTGAGCCACCGCGCCCGGCCGAGATTTTTGTGATTTTAGGTGGGGCAAAGGTTTCTTGGAGTAAAAAAAGCTTGACCTATAAAAGGAAAAAAATTGGCTTTTATCAGAAAGAAAAATTTTTGCTCTGAGTATTTATTTTTAATGGGATGAGGACAAATTGAAGTGTATCTACAAGGGGGTGGAATGATGAATAATACTTGTGTTAAAGAGTTATTAACAGATTTTGTTGTCTGTTTGGATTTTAATACATATCACTACCTTCTACCTTTGAAGGTAGAAATCTAGGAGTCATAATGAATGTTCTTTGCATGCAACTCCTGTGGGTTTACCCATTAATTTATACTTTTTTCATTTCTTTTTTTTTTTTTTTTTTTTTTTTTTGAGACGGAGTCTCGCTCTGTCGCCCAGGCTGGAGTGCAGTGGCGCAATCTCGGCTCACTGCAAGCTCTGCCTCCCGGGTTCACGCCATTCTCCTGCCTCAGCCTCTCCAAGTAGCTGGGACTACAGGCGCCCGCCACCATGCCCGGCTAATTTTTTTTGTATTTTTAGTAGAGACGGGGTTTCACCGTGGTCTCGATCTCCTGACCTCGTGATCCGCCCGCCTCGGCCTCCCAAAATGCTGGGATTACAAGCGTGAGCCACCACGCCTGGCCTACTTTTTTCATTTCTACTCAAGAAAATATATTTGAATGAAATCATTGTGAATGCCTTCTACTTTACAAAAGTAAATACAAACTCAAGCTGTACACCTGTGTTCCACATCCTACTCCTGCCACTTGGTAATCATATGACCCTCTACAAGTCACTGAACCTCTTTAAGCCTCTGTTTTCTCATCTTTAAAATCAAAATAATATTAAGACTTTCCTCATGGAGTTTTTAGGATGAAATGAGACAATCCATTTAAAATAGCATAGTGCCAGATTTATAGTTAAATTTAGAGGCAGCCGAATGCTACCTCCCTACATAGTGAACTATAACCTAATTTAATATATAAACTACCTGCAACCTAACCTAAGAGTATACTCTTGTAACAAGTAGCTGAGTCTCAGTCAAGCATAGCAGCCAAATTTTCAGCCAGTCATATAGGCCGAATATTGCTAAAGCATGTTCAAATAAGGCAAACACCTGAACTGCAGCCCATCAGGCTACTTCTGTATGTCATTTCTGTTTCTCTGGCTATAAATATAGCCTACATGCATTGGGGGATGGAGCATTCTGAACTGCATTTGGTACTGGATGCTAACTGGTTCATTAATCTGTATTTTTTTTTTTTTTTGAGACGGAGTCTTGCTCTGTCACCCAGGCTGGAGTGCAGTGGCGCAATCTTGGCTCACTGCAAGCTCTGCCTCCTGGGTTCACGCCATTTTCCTGCCTCAGCCTCCCAAGTAGCTGGGACTACAGGCGCCTGCCACCACGCCCAGCTAATTTTTTTGTATTTTTTAGTAGAGACGGGGTTTCACCGTGGTCTCGATCTCCTGAGCTCTTGATCCGCCCACCTCGGCCTCCCAAAGTGCTGGGATTACAGGCGTGAGCCACTGCGCCCGGCCATTCTATTTTTTTGAGACAGGGACTTGCTTAGTCACCCAGAGTGGAGTGCAGTGACATGGCTCACTGCAGCCTGGACCTCTTGGGCTTGAGTGATGCTTCTGCCTCAGGCTGCTCCCTCCCCCACCTTTCCCAGAAGCTGGGACCACAGTTTTCATTTCCTTATTATTTGTAATGGGGGTTGGGGGCGGGGGCTCCCTGTGCTGCCCAGGCTGGTCTCAAACTTCTGGGCTCAACCAATCCTCCAGTCTCCTCCTCTGCCTCCCAGAGTGCTGGAATTACAGGGGTGAGCCACCGCACCTGGCAAATCTGTTTTTTGTTCAATTAAGTCATTAAATTTAACTTGTCTCAGGTTTTTCATTTAACAATATGAACAAAATGTGTACTTTTTTTCTTTTTATGCCTCGGTACTTCAAATAGTTATTAGTAGCTGTGATACAGTAAGAAATATTGTATATATTTCTTCCTGTATAAAGAAATATATACATATATATTTCTTCTGTATATATATACAATTACTGTGATACAGTAAGAAATATATGTATTCCTTATATATGTAGCTGGGACCACAGGTGCATGCCACCATGCCTGGCTAATTTTTTGACTTTTTTGTAGAGACAGGATTTCGCCATGTTGTGTGGGCTAGTCTCTGCTGGGCAAGGTGTCAGAACCCGGCAGTGGAGAGTGGTTGGCTCACTGGTGGTAAAATAATTTACTGACAGCAGTATAGGTTTAGAAAGGAAAGTTTTATTAGATAGAATGCTGCAGCAGAGTGCAGTACAGTGCATCATTCAGCAAGAGAAGACTGAGTGTGTTGCGGTGGATTTTCCTTAGGGGTATTTATGGACTTTAAAGCAGGACCTTAGGGTAATTTGGACCGTATTAGTTATGTAGGTCATGATAAATTATTACATTTGTAGACTTTGGGTGCCTTGATGTCAGCAAGGGTTGCAAAATGAGTTTTGACATGCATGCATTCTGGAGATGTATAGAAATTCTAGTTACTTAGAAATTTTTGGGAAAGAAGCCCGGTACCAGATGCTGGCTTTAGATAATAGAGAAGTCTAATTACTTTTCAATTTTTCAGATAAGGAGTTTTGTCTTCGGATGGTCTGCTTGATTGCCACTAGGTGATCATTGTATTCTTCTGTGTCGAACTCCCAGGCTCAAGGGATCTACCTGCTTTGGCCTCCCTAAGTACTGGGATTATAGGAATGAGCCACTGTACCTAGCTGGTACTTTTATCTGAAATTGAGAATACAGGAAAAGGAACAGATTTGGGGGAGAAAATTAATGAGTTTGATTCTCAGATGATGACAGGTAATCTGGTGTACATGTCCTTTTAAAAATATTGATATGAAATTTACATAACAAAATCAATCATTTTAAAGTGAACAATTCAGTGTGGCATTTAGTACTGGCAGATTTGTTTTTCACAATACAACTGCCACCTCTATCTAGTTGCAAAACCTGTCTGTTACTTTAGATTTAAACCTCTTATCCATTAAGCCCTTTCTCCCTACTCCCCTTCCATGCAATCTGCATTTTGTCTCTATGGATTTCTCTATTCTGGATATTTTATATAAATAGTATTATACATATGTGACCTTCTTTTTTTTTTTTTTGAGACGGAGTCTTGCTCTGTTGCCCAGGCTGGAGTGCAGTGGCGCGATCTCGGCTCACTGCAAGCTCCGCCTCCCGGGTTCACGCCATTCTCCTGCCTCAGCCTCTCCGAGTAGCTGGGACTACAGGCGCCCGCCACCATGCCTGGCTAATTTTTTGTATTTTTAGTAGAGACGGGGTTTCACCGTGGTCTCGATCTCCTGACCTCGTGATCCGCCCGCCTCGGCCTCCCAAAGTGCTGGGATTACAAGCGTGAGCCACCGCGCCCGGCCATATGTGACCTTCTGTATCTGGTTTATTTCATTTAGCATAATGTTTGGATGTTCATCCACATTCTAGCATATATTGGTACTTTATTCCTTCTTTTGGTTGAATAATATCTCATTGTATGTGTCCAACACAACTTTTTATCCATTGATGGACACTGGGCTGTTTCCACCTTTTGGATACTGTGAATAGTGCTGCTATGAACTATATGTATACATGTACTTGAGTACCTGTCTTCGGTTCTTTTGGGGATATATCTGGGGTAGAATCACAAAGAAATATGGTAATTCAACTTTTTGAGGAATAACCAACCTGTTTTCCATAATAGCTTACCATTTTACAGTTCCACTAGCAATGTACCGAAGTTTTCAGTTTCTCTATATCTTTGTCAACTTGTTATATTCCATTTAAAAAATTGTTGTTTAGTTATACTATCCTGGTGAGTATGAAGTGGTGCCTCATTGTGATTTTGATTTGTAGTTCCGTAATGACTAATGATGTTGAGCATCTTTTCATGTGTTTTTTGACCATTTATATATCTTCTTTGGAAAAATGTCTATACAAGTCCTTTGCCCATTTTTTTATTGAATTCTTTTTTGTTTTGTTATATATTCTGGGTATTAGACCCTTAGTTATATGATTTCCAAATATTTTCTCCTATTTTGTGTGCTGTCTTTTTAGTTTGTTGATAATGTCCTTTGAAGTTTAAAAATGCCCTTGATGAAGTCTAACTTATCTGTGTTTTTCTGTTATTGCTTATGCTTTTGGTTTCATATCTAAGAATCCATTGCCAGCTCCAAGGTCATGATTTACTTCTATGTTTTCTTCTATGAATTTTATGGTTTTACCTCTTATATTTACTTCATCGACCCATTTTGAGTCAGTTTTTATATTCAGTGTGAGGTAAGAGTTTATTTTTTTGCATGTGAATATCACTTTTTAGATACCCTTTCAAGAGTTAGATGTCTAGAGTAAAGCACAGCAGTTTAGGGCTACAGATGTGGACTTGGAAGCTATGGATTAAATCACCATGGGAGAGAGTACAGAGAAATAAAAGGAATGTAGGGGAACATGAAAAAATTACATGTGAAACGATAATGTTAGACAGTGAAGTATTCAACTTAGTTGAGAACTGTAGGAGTTTAAAGTGCATTCACTTGAGATTGCTGTCCTTTTCACTCTTAGTTTTTCTTTTTGTAAGAGGAATTTGTTTCTAATGCCATCTAGTGTCTTTTCAAAGGTATATGAGTAATGTTAAGAGGTTTTAAAATAAAAGTTGTGAAATTTCATGAGGCTTGAGCAGTGTATTGGCAGTCTTAGCTTACTCTCAAGAACATCCTTAAGAGAGAAGTAAAAGAACACATTCATTACTTTGCCTGAACAAATTCGGAGCTGAATTTCATCTTGAACTGTTAAGCATTTTTATCATCTCTTTTGTGTTAATTTGTAAAGGATTTAAGATACCTTAAAAATAGTGACGTCTAAATTTTTTTTCTTATCTTGAATTTGTCTTACAAAAATTGTAGACAGCCTTACTTTTTTTTGTTTTTGTTTTTGTTTTTGAGACAGGGTCTTGCTCTGTCACCCAGGCTGGAGTGCAGTGGTGCAACCTTGGCTCACCGCAGTGTCAACCTCCTAGGGTCAAGTGATTCTCCTGCCTCAGCCTCCTGATAGTTGGGACTACAGGCGTGGGCCACCATGCCTGGCTAATTTTTATTTTTATTTGTTTATTTTTAAACTTTTATTTATTTATTTTTTTGAGACGGAGTTTCACTCTTGCTGCCCAGGCTAGAGTGCAATGACGCAATCTTGGCTCACTGCAACCTCCGACTCCCAGGTTCAAGTGATTCTCCTGCCTCAGTTTCCTGAGTAGCTGGGATTACAGGTGCCTGCCACCATGCCCAGCTAATTTTTTGTATTTTTAGTAGAGATGGTGTTTCACCATGTTGGCCAGGCTGATCCCAAACTCCTGGCCTCAAGTGATCCACCTGCCTCGGCCTCCCAAAGTGCTGGGATTATAGGTGTGAGCCACCGTGCCCAGCTTAATTTTTATTTTTAAACTTTTTGTAGATATGGGATTTTACAGTGTTTCCCAGTTTGGTCTCGAACCCCTGGGCTCAAGCAATCCTTCTGCCTCAGACTTCAAACTATCAGGATTACAATTGTGAGCCACTGCACCTGCCAAGCATCTAAAGTTTTAAAAGGCATTTAAAATAAAAAAATGTTTTAGATAAATTTGTTGGTTGATTGGTGTGTTAGTCCGTTTTGTGCTGCTATGACAGAATACTTGAAACTGGGTAATTTATAAGGAATCAAGATTGATTTCTTAGAGTTCTTGGGGCTCAGAAGCCCAAGATCAAAGTACCAGCATCTGGTGAGGGCTTTCTTGCTGTTTCTTCACATGGCAGAAAGTGGAAGGGCAATAGAGAAGAAATCCATTCCTGCAAGCCCTTTTTATAGTGACGTTAATCCATTCATGAGAACAGAGCTTTCATGACTTAAACACCTCTCAAAAGGCCAAATCTCCCACCACTGTTGCATTGCAAATTAAATTTCCAGCACATGGATTTTGGGGAACACATTCATACCATAGCAGTTGAGGTTACAGAAAGATCTTACTGAATTTGTTGATGGTTAGAATTCATGGGAGAACGTTTGTGCAAGTTTTTGGTAAGGTGTCATATATGTCAAGGAGAACGGCCTTATTAAACCGCCAGTAAAAAGTTATAAGTACAGGTTTTGTTTTTACTCTTGTACAAAAAATGTCAGTGCTAGTCTTTTTGTTTTTTTCCTTTTTCTTTTTTGAAATTGCAGAAATAAATTTTATTTTAATTTTCAGAAGTTAAAAAAAGTTATGATACTTTAAACTGTTAACAAGCCGGGCGCGGTGGCTCACGCCTGTAATCCCAGCACTTTGGGAGGCCGAGGCGGGCGGATCACGAGGTCAGGAGATCGAGACCATCCTGGCTAACAGGTGAAACCCCGTCTCTACTAAAAATACAGAAAAATTAGCCGGGCGTAGTGGCGGGCGCCTGTAGTCCCAGCTACTTGCGAGGCTGAGGCAGGAGAATGGCGTGAACCTGGGAGGCGGAGCTTGCAGTGAGCCGAGATTGCGCCACTGCACTCCAGCCTGGGCGACAGAGCGAGACTCCATCTCAAAAAAAAAAAAAAAAAAAAAAAAACAAAAACTGTTAACAAGACTTAGTTGATACCCAGTTAACCTAATACAGCATTAATGTTTTTATTATTTTCTTGAAAAGACTCAAATACACCTGCATTGTGCTCTTTTAAAAACATATTAAGGATACTTGCATTTAACAAGTTTTTTAGGAAGAACATTGTACAACATTCGTGTTTTTCATGATACTGAAAATACTGAATTATATGTCAATTTAATTTATCTCTTAGAAGAAAAAGTAACATAATTAAAATCACTGGTTCTCTAATCTTTAGTTCTCTCTCCACAAATAAAACCTGTTACTTTGCACAATAAGAAAGCAAAAAATAATATACAATTAAAAGGAGCTAAACTGAAATTCTTTATCATCTTTTTCCTTTTTTGAGATGGAGTCTCGCTCTGTCGCCCAGGCTGGAGTGCAGTGGCGCGATCTCAGCTCACTGGAAGCTCCGCCTCTCGTGTTCACGCCATTCTCCTGCCTCAGCCTCTGGAGTAGCTGGGACTACAGGCACCCGCCACCACGCCCGGCTAATTTTTTGTATTTTTAGTGGAGATGGGGTTTCACCGTGTTAGCCAGGATGGTCTGGATCTCCTGACCTCGTGATCTGCCCGCCTCAGCCTCCCAAAGTGCTGGGATTACAGGCGTGAGGCACTGTGCCCGGCCCATATTTTCTTTATCTAGTTCACTGTTGATTGGCACCTAGGTTGATCCCATGTCTTTACTATTGTGAATAGTGCTGTGATGAACATGCGAGTACATGTGTCTTTTTGGCAGAACGATTTGTTTTCTTTTGGATATTTACCCAGTAATAGGATTGCTGGGTTGAATGGTAGTTCAGTTTTAGGCTCTTTGAGAAGTCTCCCAACTACTTTCCAGAGTGCTGAACTAATTTACATTCCTACCAACAGTGTGTATGTGTTCCCTTTTATCTGCAGTCTTGCCAGCATCTGTTATTTTTTGGCTTTTTGATAATGGCCATTCTGACTGGCATAAGATGGTATCTCATTGTGGTTTTGATTTGCATTTCTCAGATGGTTAGTGTGTGGAGCATGTTTTCATGTTTGTTGGCTGCTTGTATGTCTTCTTTTGAGAAGTGTCTGTTCATGTCTTTTGCCCATTTTGTGATGGGGTTGTTTTTTGCTTGTTTAATTTTTTGAGTTCTTTATAGAGTCTAGATATTAGATCTTTGTCAGATGCATAGTTTGCAAACATTTTCTCCCATTCTGTAGGCTATTAACTCTATTGATTGTTTCTTTTGCTGTGCAGAAACTCTTTAGTCTAATTAGGTCCCACTTGTCAATTTTTGTTTTTGTTGCAATTGCTTTTGAGGACTCAGTCATAAATTATTTCCCAAGGTCAGTGTCTAGAATGGTGTTTCCTAGTTTGTTTGTTTGTTGGTTTTTTCCCTTAGATTCTTACAAAGTTTGAGGTCTTACATTTAAATCTTTAATCCATCTTGAGTTAATTTTTGTATGTGGTGAAAGGTAGAGTTCCAGTTTCATTCTTCTGCATGTGGCTAGCCAGCTATCCCAGCACTATTTATTGAATAGAGAGTCCTCTCCCCATTGCTTATTTTTGTTGACTTTGCTAAAGATCAGAAGATTGTAGGTGTGTGGCTTTATTTCTGGGTTCTCTATTCTGTTCTATTGGTCTATGTGTCTGCTTTTGTACCAGTACTGTGCTTTTTTTTTTTTTTTTTTAAACACTGTAGCCTTATAGTATAGTCTGAAGCTGGGTAATGTAATCCCTGCAGCTTTGTTCTTTTTGCTTAGGATTGTTTTGGCTATTTGGGCTCTTTTTTGGTTTCATGTAAATTTTAGAATAGTTCTTTCTAGTTCTGTGAAAAATGATATTGGTAGTTTGATAAGAATTACGCTGAATCTGTAGATTGATTTGGACAGTATGGCTGTTTCAACAGTGTTGATTCTTCTAATCCATGAGCATGAAATTTTTTTCCTTTTGTTTGTGTCACCTGTGATTTCTTTTAGCAGTGTTTGTAGTTCTCCTTGTTGAGATCTTTTACCTTCTTGGTTAGATGTATTCTTAGGTATTTTTTCTTTTTCTTTTTTTTGTAGCTATTGTAAATGGGACTGCATTCTTGACTTGGCTCTCAGCTTGAACGTTACTGGTATATAGAATTGCTACTGATTTTTGTACATTGATTTTGTATCTTAAAACTATGAAGCCGTTTATCAGTTCCAGGAGCCTTTGGCGGAGTCTTTAGGGTTTTCCAGGTATAAAATCATATTGTCTGCAAAGAAAGATAGCTGGACTTCTTTGCTATTTGGATGCCTTTTCTTTCTTTCTTTGAGTGATTGCTGTGGCTAGAACTTCCAGTATTCTGTTGAACAGCAGTCAGAAGAGTAGACATCCTTGTCTTGTTCCAGTTCTCAAGAGGAATGTTTCCAGTTTTTCTCGTTCAGCATGATGTTGGCTGTGGATTTGTCATAGGTGGCTTTTATTTATTTTGAGATATGTTTCTTCGATGCCTAGTTTGTTGAGGGTTTTTGTCATGAAGCAATGGTGGATTTTATTGAAAGCTTTTTCTGCGTCTATTCATCTCACTTCCTTTTTTCTGCTTGACCTAATAGAAAAAATTTTCAGCCCTACTTGAAATGAATTACCTGAGCTGAGGGACTGAGATTGCTGCTGGCAAATAGAATTAATGGACTGTTTTTTAAAGAGGGCAGAAAGCTCCAAACCGAAACGTTTCTGAGATGTGTTGGGGCATTTTGGGAATAAAGTAACATGCATTTATAGGGAGATAGTAAAATGAAAATATAGGAATTTACTTTTTTGTTCAGTTATTTAGCCTTTAAAAAAATACTTATGGATGCATAGGAAGTTGCAAAAATAGTGCAGAGTACTATGAACCCTTCATCCAGCTTTCACCAGTAGTGTCATCTTATATAGCTATAATACAATATTAAAACCATGAAAATGACATTTGTACAATATCATTAACTAGATTATAGCCCTTATTTGGTCTTTATATATACTTGTGTATGTTTGTGTGTGTGTATACAAGTCATGCAATCTCATCCCATGAATAGATTTGTGTAATGGCCACCACCACAATCAACATACAGAACCGTGCTGTCATTACAAAGGAATTCGCTTGGGCTGCCCTTCTATATTTGCACTCCCACCCTGTCTTTATCTTCTTGCAACCACTAATGTGTTCTCCTTCTCTGTGTGAATAATATTTATATTTATATTTCCTTTTGAGACAGGGTCTCACTCTGTCCCCCATGCTGGAGTGCGGTTTTGCAGTCGTGGCCTCCACCTCCCAGGCTCAGGTGATCCTCCCGCCTCAGCCTTCCGAGTAGCTGGGATCACAGGCCCAAGCCACCATGCCTGGCTAATTTTTTTAATTTTTTTTTTTTTTAATTTGTAGAGATGGAGTCTTGCTATGTTGCCCAGACTGGTCTCGAACTCCTGGGCTCAAGTGATCCTCCTCCCTCAGCCTTCCAAAGTGTTGGAATTAAAAGGGTGAGCCACTATGCCTGGCCTTTATGTGAATATTATATAAATGGAACCATATGGTATGTAACCTTTTGAGATTTTTTTCAGTAAGTATAATGTTTTTGAGATCCATCTAAATTGTTGCATGTATCCACTCAGTTCTTCCCCTCTTTGTGTGTAGTATTCCATTGTATGGTCACACATCACTGGTTTATTTACTCACATGTTGATGGATTTTATGTGTTTGTTTTTTGAATCTGCATCACTGGCAATGGATTTTTTTAAAGCTATTAACTTTTTTTTTAAATTAAAAAAATTATTTTTTGTTGAGATGGCATCTCTGTCACCCAGGCTGGAGTGCAGTGGCATGATCTCGGGTCACTGCAACCTCTGTCTCCCGGGTTAAAGTGATTCTCATACCTCATCCTCCCGAGTAGCTGGGATTACAGTCGCCTACCACCATGCTCACTAATTTTTGTATTTTTAGTAGAAACAGGGTTTCATCATGTTGGTCAGGCTGGTGTCGAACTCCTGAGCTCAGGTGATCCACCTGCCTTGGCCTCCCAAAGTGCTGGGATTACAGATGTGAGCCCCATGCCCTAAAACTATAAACTTTTAAAAGTTTTGTATGTATTCTAAATATAAATTCCTTGTTGGATATGTGTTTGCAAATAACTTTTCCCAGTCTGTTCTTTGTTTTTTAATTCTTTTTAACAGAGTGTTTTGCATAACAAATTTATTAATTTTTTAAAATTATTATTGTTTTTTGAGTCAGAGTCTCTGTCGCCTAGGCCATAGTGCAGTGGCTCGATCTCGGCTCATGGCAACCTCCACCTCCTGGGTTCAAGTGATTGTCCTGCCCAGCCTCCTGAGTAGTTGGGATTACAGGTGTGTACCATCACGCCTGGGTAATTTTTGTATTTTTAGTAGAGACAGGTTTTTGCCATGTTGGCCAGGCTGGTATTGAACTCCTGACCTCAAGTGATCCACCCACCCTGGCCTCCAAAAGTGGTGGGATTACAGGCGTGAGCCACTGTGCCCATCCTAAAATTGTTTTTCTGTTTCTTAAAAGAAAAAATTTTTATACTACCTTTATGTGTACAATCTCTTTTTTTTTTCAATCAGCTTTCTTAGGTTGAAAAATATCTTTAATTTTGATGAAGTTCAGATTGTGTTCTTGGTGTCATGTCTAAGAACTTTTCACCTATTCCTAGGTTCTGAAGATTTTCTCCTATGCGTTCTTGTAAAAATTTACAATTTTTTTACATTTAACTCATGATCAATTTTGAAGTAATTTTTGTGTGTAGTGTGAGGTGTAGGTTAAGCTTATTTTTTTATTTAGCTCATGGATGTCCAGTTGTTCTAGTATAAGTTATTGAAAAGTGTGTCCTTCCTGCATTGAATTGCTTTTCCACTTTTGCCAAAAATCAATTGGACATATTCAGGCCGGGCACGGTGGCTCATGCCTGTAATCTCAGCACTTTGGGAGGCTAAGGTGGGCAGATCACCTGAGGTCAGGGGTTTGAGACCAGCCTGGCCAACATGGCAAAACCCTATCTACTAAAAATATAAAAATTAGCCTGGCATGATGGTTCATGCCTGTAATCTCATCTACTCGGGAGGCTGAGGCAGGAGAATCACTTGAACCCAGGAGGCAGAGGTTGCAGTGAGCTGAGATTGTACCACTGTACTGCAGCCTGGGTGACAGAGTGACCCTCTGTCTCAAAAAAAAAAAAAAAAAAAAAAAATCAATTGGACATGTTTGTGTGGTTTATTTCTGGGTTCTGTTTTCTGTTCAATTCACTTATGGGACTACCCTTCTGCCAATACCACAATGTTTTGATTACTGCTGCTGTATAGTAAGTCTTAACATTGAGTAGAGTGATTCCTTACACTTACTGTTCTATTTCAAAATGGTTTTAGTGATTTTTTTTTCTTTCTACATAAATTTTAGAATAAGCTTTTTTATATCTACAAAAAGTCTTGCTGGGATTTTGATAGGAATTACATTAAACCTATAAAGAAATATGAGATAAAGGAAACACTAAACTTTTACCTACTCTCAAACTCACCACAATACAGGACCCTTCTGACACCACATTTATGGGTTTTTTTCCCATACACCAAACAGCAGACACAAGCTGGGTGTCTTATAATTTAACTCAACTCCTATACTGTATGCCTGGAATAAGCATCAGATCCCATAGGCTAAGGCCCTGTCCCATAAGATTGCCCCTACTTTAGATCCAGTTTCAGTCCTAGCTGGTTTTACCTGTTCTTTTGACTGACCAGCTATAAATTGGATACAAATGAACCACCAGGTGGAGAAGCACATAGGATGAGGCAGGTGGGAAGGAGTGTGGAGCTTCACCCTCTCCGGGCTCACCGTCCTCCAGGTACCTGCATGTGGTCAGGATCCTGGAAGCTCTCTGAACCCTGTACTTCACTGATTTTCATGGTAGCTTTATCACATAGGCATGATCCCCTTCCCAGAGGATTGGAGGGTGAGGTGGAAAGTTCCAATTTTCTAATCATGGCTTGGTCTTTCTGGTGCACAGCCCCCATACAGGAGCCCAGTTAACATTCACTTCGTTAGAACAGAAGGCATTTCTATCACCCAACAAATTCTAATGGATTGGGAGCTCTGTGTCAAGAACTAGGATGAAGACCAAAAAATATATATTTTTATTATAAATCACAATATCACAATAAGTTTTGAGGAGAAATGGCTTTTTTTTCTATTTGATTCTTCTGACCCATGAAAATAGTGTGTCTCTCCATTTACGTAGATTTTTAATTCTTTTCATCAGCATGTTGTAATTTTTAGCATACATATCTTGTATATGTTTTGTTGGATTTCTATCTCTAAGTATTTTATCTTTTTGTATTTTCATGCTCCTTGCCAGGAACAGTCTCAGTCCCTCAGCGCTGGTAATTTATTTCAAGTGGGGTTGAAATTTAAGAGGTCAGATAGAAAAAAGAAATGAGATGAAACTTTTTTTTTTGCAACTTTAAATGATGTTGTATTTTAAATTTTAGTTTTTACATGTTTGTTGCTACTAGTATATAGAAATATGGTTGGTTTTTGTGTGCCAATCTTGTATCCGGTGAGTTTGATGAACTCATTTAGGAGTTTTTCTTGTAGATTGAGCTTTTCTACATAGGCAATCATGTCATCTTCAAATAGGACAGTTTTATTTTTTCCAATCTATATATTCCTTTTCTATCATTTTCTTTATTGCTCTGGCTAGGATTTAATTAAACACTGAATTTTTATTCTGGTAGTGCTGACTTCAGGAGCCTAATTTGGGACTAGCAAATGCTAGTTTCACTCACCTTATCATTACAGTTTCAGATCTTCAGCTTCTCTTGGACTTCAGAAGTTTAACTTGGATTGATCTTGAATATTGATCTTGAATATGCTGAAGCCAGGAAAAGCTCTGTGTCCTGAATGTGTACACAGTGCAATATAATTTTTATTTATTTGCCTCCCTTGAGTGTGAGCTTCTTGAAGAAGACAGTTCTGAAGATACAGGGCTTGGTACACAGCAAACTTGTAATTAATGTTTGAGGCCAGGCATGGGTGGCTCACATCTGTAATCCAATGCTTTGGGAGGCTGAGGTGGGAGGATTGCTTGAGGCCAGGAGTTCAAGACCAGCCTGGGCAACCTAGCAATATCCCGTATCTAAAAATAATAATAGTTATAATTGTTTGTTGAGCAAATATTTAAATGAATAAATGGAACTAATATGTGGCTTCTTCTCATATAAGAAGTCTAGGGAAAACCTTTTCAGACAAGGTATACTGTAACTTAGGTTGAAATGACAAATGTGAGACTATTTGCAGTCACACACGCAGTTGCACATGTGATTTTGACATCAAACATTTTTGTTTATTTTTGTTTACTTGCATGCCTTGTAAGTTTCATGTTTTACTAACAAGACACTTTATTCTTTGAGTGTTGCATGTCGTTTGGTTTGGTTTGCTTCTGTATGTTAAAAAAAAGTTCTGTCTTTTGAAAAGATACCATTATCTAATTGGTTTTAAGTTAGGAGAATTTTTTTTTTTTTTTTTTTTTTTTTTTTTTTTTTTTTTTTTTTTTGAGACGGAGTCTCTCTCTGTCGCCCAGGCTGGAGTGCAGTGGCGCGATCTCGGCTCACTGCAAGCTCCGCCTCCCGGGTTCACGCCATTCTCCTGCCTCAGCCTCTCCGAGTAGCTGGGACTACAGGCGCCCGCCACCACGCCCGGCTAATTTTTTGTATTTTTAGTAGAGACGGGGGTTTCACCGTGGTCTCGATCTCCTGACCTCGTGATCCGCCCACCTCGGCCTCCCAAAGTGCTGGGATTACAAGCGTGAGCCACTGCACCCGGCCTAGTTAGGAGAATTCTAAATTACAGGGCACAGTAAAATAAATGAGCCGTTATACCGAGGAAGAGCAAAACAAACAAAAAAGAATCATGGAACCATGTTTTATATATAAGTGGGGAGAAGTTATCCTTTAGATCTGTTTTTTTTTTTTATGTGAGTATGCTTGAATGTATATGTCATGAGGGTAGTGGTCTGGGCTGTGCTGGGGAGGAGATGTGCATTATATGTAGGGAGTAGACTTAAGTTAGTTATTTTTAAATAATACTTTAGCAAGGGAATTAGTACTTGTTTAAGTGTTCATATTGCCTTAATATTAGCATAGCTTTTTCATCAATATGTTCCGTATCTCAAACATCAAATTTGCATGAAAAAATTCTCCCAAACCCCTAATCCTTCCCTGTTTTATTATTCTTCATTGCATTTATTATCTTCTAACATACTGTGTATTTTATGTATTCATTTTTTGTTTAATGCCTGTCTACATCCACTTGAATGTAAGCTTTAAAAGGTCAGAGATTTTTATCTATTTCTATTAACAGTTGTATATCTAGGCCCATGATATCATCTGGTACATAGATAATACTTAATTTGTAAATCAATGAAAGGAGGATTACTTTGAAAAGAGTGATTTCTAGGAGATTGGAATGAGGGCTCTTAATCATAAGCCTATGTAAATGATAAAATATGATCCCTATGGGATAGCAGGAAAGTCATTGTCGTTTTACCCTGAGGAGCATATTTGTCCTCTATAAAAAGGCCTTTCTATTTGGAAGGAATTTTACTTGATTGATTAACTCTCTGTTTAAGCAACAAACGAAAAAGAATCCTTTGTTGAGAAGCTACCACAGACTGTAAAGGTCCAGGTTCTGTGCTTTGTGCTGGATGGGGCACCACTGTGATGGGCCTGATGAGTCTCTGAGACTGCTGCAGGACTTGGATTTTGTAACTAAAGTTAGTTTTTTGTTTTTTTTTTTTATACTTTAAGTTCTAGGGTACATGTGCACAATGTGCAGGTTTGTTACATATGTGTACATGCGCCGTGTTGGTGTGCTGCACCCATTAACTTGTCATTTACATTAGGTATATCTTCTAATGCTATCCCTCCCCCCTCCCCCAACCCCATGACAGGCCCAGGTGTGTGATGTTCCCCTTCCTGTGTCCAAGTGTTCTCATTGTTCATTTCCTACCTATGAGTGAGAACATGCGGTGTTTTTTTTTTTTTTTTTTTTTTTGTCCTTGCGATAGTTTGCTGAGAATGATGGTTTCCAGCTTCATCCATGTCCCTACAAAGGACATGAACATATCCTTTTTTATGGCTGCATAGTATTCTATGGTGTATATGTGCCACATTTTCTTAATTCAGTCTATCATTGATGGACATTTGGGTTGGTTCCAAGTCTTTGCTATTGTGAATAGTGCCGCAATAAACATGCGTGTGCATGTGTCTTTATAGCAGCATGATTTATAATCCTTTGGGTATATACCCCGTAATGGGATTACTGGGTCAAATGGTATTTCTAGTTCTAGATCCTTGAGGAATCGCCACACTGTCTTCCACAATGGTTGAACTAGTTTATAGTCCCACCAACAGTGTAAAAGTGTTCCTGTTTCTCCACATTCTCTCCAGCACCTGTTGTTTCCTGACTTTTTAATGATCACCATTCTAATTGGTGTGAGATGATATCTCATTGTGGTTTTGGTTTGCATTTCTCTGATGGCCAGTGATGATGAGCATTTTTTCATGTGTCTGTTGGCTGCATAATTATGTCTTCTTTTGAGAAGTGTCTTCATATCCTTCGCCCACTTTGTGATGGGGTTGTTTGTTTTTTTCTTGTAAGTTTGTTTGAGTTCTTTGTAGATTCTGGATATTAGCCCTTTGTCAGATGAGTAGATTGCAAAAATTTTCTCCCATTCTGTAGGTTGCCAGTTCACACTGATGGTGGTTTCTTTTGCTGTGCAGAAGCTCTTTAGTTTAATTAGATCCCATTTGTCAATTTTGGCTTTTGTTGCCATTGCTTTTGGTGTTTTAGACATGAAGTCCTTGCCCATGCCTATGTCCTGAATGGTATTGCCTAGGTTTTCTTCTAGGGTTTTTATGGTTTTAGGTCTAACATGTAAGTCTTTAATCCATCTTGAATTAATTTTTGTATAAGGTGTAAGGAAGGGATCCAGTTTCAGCTTTCTACATATGGCTAGCCAGTTTTCCCAGCACCATTTGTTAAAATAGGAAATCTTTTCCCCATTTCTTGTTTTTGTCAGGTTTGTCAAAGATCAAATGGTTGTAGATGTGTGATATTATTTCTGAGGGCTCTGTTCTGTTCCATTGGTCTATATTTCTGTTTTGGTACCAGTACCATGCTGTTTTGGTTACTATAGCCTCATAGTATAGTTTGAAGTCAGGTAGCATGATGCCTCCAGCTTTGTTCTTTTGGCTTAGCATTGACTTGGCAATGCGGGCCCTTTTTTGGTTCCATATGAACTTTAAGGTAGTTTTCTCCAATTCTGTGAAGAAAGTCATTGGTATCTCGGCTCACTGCAACCTCCGCCTCCTGGGTTCAAGTGATTCACCTGTCTCAGCCTCGTGAGTAGCTGGGACTACAGGCACACACCATCATCCCCGGCTAATTGTTGTATTTTTAGTAGAGATGTGGTTTCACCATGTTGGCCAGGCTAGTCTGGAACTCCTGGCCTCAAGTGATCCGCCAGCCTCTGCTTCCCAAAGTGCTGGGATTACAAGCATGAGCCACTCCACCCGGCCCTTGAGCTGGGTTTTGAAGAATGAATAGGAGTTTACTAGGTAAGAGCTGAAGTAGGGAATCTCTCCAGTAGGTGGGGACATGTGCCAAGGCATGAAGCAGTGAAACAAAGTGGTGCGTGCAAGAGAAGTACTCATAGTTTGATGTGGCCGGACACAACGTGAGAGGGAGAAAATCAAGATGAGCTGATCAGGGAGGACTAAAGTTAGTTTTTTCATTGTGCTTATCTTGGCTTGTTTACCATGTAAAGAACCTTATAGCTTTCCACATGGGGTTAGTTATATTTTATTCACTTACTGATAAATAAAAGGATAATTTATGTTGAGGAAATGTTTAGATGCAGCCTATTCTGAGAATTTATGTATTTACTTTTATTTCTGCAACGTGTTTGACTTTTTATCTAGTCATTGGCTGATAGTCCTCTCAATACTAATAACATAGTAGAGAAGATGATGAAAATGTTTTATTCATCTGTTCTTGGACAAGAAACCCTGCTCTTTCTGTTCTTTTTAGTTGAAGCTGAATAAAGCTGAATGTTCTAGTCGGAAGCATGGGTTCAAGTTTCTACTACACTGTTTCTGAGCAGGTTATGTCTCCTTCTTGGGTCTTAATTTCTCCAGTTGTAAAATAGGGGATTTGAGGTAAATTAGCATATCCACTTTGATAAAAATTTATCTGGTCTGGGTGGGGTGGCTCATGCCTGTAATCCTGAGGTGGCGGGATGCTGAGATGGGCAGATTACTTGAGGCCAGGAATTTGTGACAAGCGTGGCCAACATGATAAACCCCCATCTCTACTAAAAAAACACACACACACACACACACACACAAATTAGCAAGGAGTGGTGGCGGGCACCTGTAATCCCAGCTACTCAGGAGGCTGAGGCAGGAGAATCACTTGAACCTGGGAGGCGGAGGTTGGAGTGAGCGAAGATCATGCCACTGCACTCCACCCTGGGTGACAGAATGAGAATCTGTCTCAAAAAAAAAAAAATTTTATGTGAAGCAAAAATCAATACATATATGACCCATTAGGGTAATTTTTCTTGGCAGTCCTTCCCTTCCTGGCTGCTGTTTACCAACTTAATTATTCTTCTTGTTTCATGTTAGATTCTATAATCAAGTATACATCTTACTACTCTTGGCCGGGCACAGTGGCTAATGCCTGTAATCCCAGCACTTTGGGAGGCCAAGGCAGGTGGATCACGTGAGGTCAGAAGTTTGAGACCAGTCTGGCCAACATGGTGAAACCCCAGCTCTACTAAAAATACAAAAATTAGCCAAGTTTAATGGAGGGTACCTGTAATCGCAGCTACTCAGGAGGCTGAGGCAGGAGAATCACTTGAACCTGGGAGGCAGAGGTTGTGGTGAGCCAAGATCATGCCATTGTACTCCAGCCTGGGCAACGAGCGAAACTCCGTCTCCAAAAAAAAAAAATCTTACTACTCTTCTCAACTCCTGCTATTATCTTTGTTATTTTCAGCAACCATGTAGATGGATCCATCCAGTAATATCCTGGCATAGTTGTTTGACCTTATTATCATTTCTAGTCCACTTAGCCCTCTGCCTTGTCATACCTCTGAAATTTTCCTTCACTAAAATCATAATTCTAGGTAACCTCCTCACTACAACCTGATAAATTTTTTAGCTTCCTCATTTAATTATTCTTAAAGTATACCAGTTCTCAGACTTACCAGCACCTCTCTTAAATCTTTTCTTCCTGTCTTTTCATCTTTACCTTCCTCCTCTTTTAGGTTAGATTCCATTGTTACTCTCTCTATTCCATGTCATAAATTGTTTGCCCCATTTTTTGGTCAATTTATCTGGTAAAGCTGTCTTGTAAAACTTTGCCTTTGCATTACTGTAGTCTGCTGAAGAAAGCCACACAACGGAGCAGATTGGTGGACCTGTAAAATGATGATGAATGATGTAGGTTGGTCCTTAATGCTGCTTACCAATTCTACTTCTTGTTCAGCATATTTTCTTGTTCTCTATATTATCTCAATTTTTTTTTTCTTTTTGCTCATCTCAAATTTGGAATCTCCTTGCTCTGCTGATTTCCTTTTTATTTCATGGAGAGAATAGCTATAATGTGGAAGCTTCTTTAGCTTCTTTACCACTAAAGTTACAAATATTTTGTTACCCGTACCTGCTTTTTCCTTTTCATCTGTTGTGGTGGAAGAAATATTCCTTCTTCTATCACTGTTTATGCTGTCAATCCCCTCCCTTCCTTTTCAAGAATAACTTTTTTTTGAGAACTTTGGCTGCAGAGAGTATGGAGAGTTAAATGGAAGCTGGAAGAGTTGTCTCGATTCACCATCTTTATTTCCTCATCTCCTACTCACTGGAGTTGAGCTTTTGCTCCTACCACTCCTCCACTCCTGAAACCGTTCCTACAAACAGTACCAGTTGACTTCAAGTCGGTTAAATTGGATGGCATTCTTTAATGATGGGCCTCCAGGCAGCATTTGTTCAGCAGTCCCTGACTATCTTTTCTTGGCTTCTTTAATAGCATTTGCAGTCTTGATTTCCTTCCACCTCTCTGGTTACTCTTCTTCTGTTTCCTACAGTTTAATCAGTTACTACAAATATTACTGTAACATTAAACAAATAAAGGTTTATTATCTTACAGAGAAGAATGCAAAATTTGTATAATTTTGAGAACCAAACAGGCTTTAAGGAAACCAGGTTGTGGCAGGAAATTTTGAGCAGGTTACACACTACTCTGTGAGAGATACTGAAAAAAGTTGTGAATCATTCATACATGTTTCATAAATGATTCTTTTCAACAACCTTATAAGATAGATGGTTGTATTCTTGTTATCCACAAAGGATTTGAGGTGGGGAAAGATGGGATATGTTCAGGAAACAGTGCCTTGTTCTTTCCAATTGGAAGGCTAAGTTACAATAAGGTACTACCGAAGATAAAATCTGTTGTTTCCATGTTATGGGCTGCCTTGAATGCCAAGGGGAGAAGTTTTTTACTTAATTTTTTAGATAGTGAGGACTGGTTGAAGATTTTTTTTTTTTTTTAACCTTGAGTTGCTGGAGTGCAGTGGCACGATCTCAGCTCTGCAACCTCCGCCTCTTGGGTTTGAATGATTTTCCTGCCTCAGCCTCCCAAGTAGTTGGGATTACAGGTGCCTGCCACCATGCCTGGCTAATTTTTGTATTTTTAGTAGAAACGGGGTTTCGCCTTGTTGGCCAGGCTGGTCTTGAACTCCTGACCTCAGATGATCCACCTGCCTCGGCCTCCCAAAGTGCTGGGTGAGCCACTGCACCTGGTCAGGTTGAAGATTTTTAAGCTGTGTACAACGTTTTGGGAAAGGAAACCTGTCTTGGCCAAAGGTTGATAATCCCATAACGTTAGTTTTAGTGACCAAATGGCACTTCCACCTGAAGCCTTTCTGTAGGCTTTCCACTATAATGAATTGAGCCTTCTTTGACACTCGCATAGCACTTTGTCATACCTTTGATGTAGCACACTTCTCATGTGTCATAATTACTTGTTTGTATTTGGCTTCCCCATTGGATTTTAGCTCTTCTAGAATAGGATTATTAGTTTATGGGTAATGTTGATTTTGGTAATCTTTCCTCATCCCTATCTCAGTGGTTGGCATAATAAGTGGTTCTTGAATTAGTAAATGAATAAAGAGTTTGAATTTTGAATCTTTTGTCTGAATAGCTTCTCAGAATGCATCTTTTTTATATTTTTACTGATTACAGGGTTGAATAAATTAGAAGCCACTCCTACTTCCTCTCTGCTGATACATATGTTTTAGCTAGTTAAACCTATTTTGATAGAGGAGTTCTATGACTTTAAAGGCCTGTGACTTTGCAGACACTCATACAGTGTACAGCATACCCTATGCAAATCAGCTGTCTGTTCAGGTCTTGTGTTTGTTTTCCCCATAGACATAATCCAGCCGTTAGTTGTTCAAAGCAGCAGATGGGAGAAGGAATCCGTGGAGATGTGGATTTATTAGCTCTCACAATGAAAGACCACACTGGTTGTGCTAAGGATTAGAAGATTTCTGCTGAATGAAAGGGACATGGATCCTGTTTTTTGTGCTATTTTCAGCAGTGTGGCAATTTCTTGTGACTATAATCAGTTGTAAAAAGACCAGAAAAAGATCTTGTAAATAGACTTTCCTTCAAGCCCTAGACTGTTGGTTGCAGCTGTCATAATTATAGGAGGGGCTAGAGGGACTGCTTTTCTTCCTTTTTGGGTGCAGACTGAATCTGGCCTTTAGTTATTGCTATATTTACACCTTAGGTAGTATAACTGGCTGATTGTGTGCTTTATACATACCTTTATCTGTCAAATTAGGAAATTTGGATTCATATCTCCTGAATTTTGTTGGAGAGTAATTATTGTAGCATGTCTTATAGTTTGGAAAAAATGATTGAATTTAATGTGTTAAACCCACTTCCTAAAAATACAATGCTGCCTTCACTAACAATTTTGTGTGTGTGACTTATTAGAAAGATCAGCAACTTTCCTTTGTGTTTACTAAGATTCTGACAATTACCATAAAGTTGGAAAGTTTAAACTTTGCTTATGGAGTGTTTAAGGGACAGAATCATATCATGAGAACAATCTTTCACTCTTAAAATCTAAAAGATTATGTATTTTGAGCGATGAATTAAGAAACAGAAGCATCTTTAAACTTGGCTGAAGTTCTACTTTAAAAATGGCAGCCAGTAACCAAAGAAACAATTCTTGAGATCATTAAAGCTTGGATAAAATGAGACTTTTTCATGCTGTGCCCTTTTAGAAGTCTGGGGGAATGGGGAGTGTTTCCTGTGACAGCACTGTAAGCGATGAATAGCTGAATGAATTTGTCCATGCTCAGAACTTACAACACGTGGACTAGCCCCCTCCCGCACATAAAAGAGCAGGGAAACCGACCTTAGCAATGATCTAGCTCCTGAAGAAAGAGGCTTTCGTTACTGTCCAAGAAGTGAAGACCAGTGAGTCTAGCGATAAAGAAACAAAAGAGCCCCTGACAGTATCGAAAGAATCTGACATTTGCTTTGTCTGTACAAAGGATGAAAGGAATTTTGCCGACTTAGTCAAAACAATAACTGGTTTTATATCATTTTGAGTCTAAAATACAGGCATCAGAATCGTATGTTTTTCTTTGTATTTCTGAAGAATTGTCATCTTTTTAAAAACGTATGTGGAGTGGTTTTGTTTCTGGAAAGGAAAACGTGACATGGATTTTATAAGCTTAGTAGCTGTAGGTGGAGACTCTTGTTTTGTTTGCTAAACCTTTTTAATAAGCAGCAAAGTCAGGATATCAAAGATTGGAATTTCTCCCCCGGAACCTTTTGTTCTTTTCTGAGTACTTCAGATAATTTCAACCAAAGGGGTATGCATGGAAAATGAAAACAAATATGAAGTCTTTCCGCTATTTGGCAGTGCTTCAGATGAGATGTATCTGTACTCCTGTGAAGAAAGACGTGATTCTGATATGAGGCAGTGATTGTATACTTATGCTGGACGGAGGGAGAACTGGTTTAGTGGAACAGTGGGTTAGTGGTGTGCTGAAAGGATTGTTTGCCTCTTTATCCAGCAGTAAGTGGGTACTAGTAGTTGACTGTCTGGGGAGTGGCTTTTTTTTGTCTGATATCTATTATGGATGATTCCAGTATTCTGAGAAGGAGAGGGTTACAGGTGAGTAAAAGAAAACCTTTTTCACTGATCTCCTTCCTTTTAATGTGTCTTGTAAATGTACTGAACAAATTGTTATAATTTATTTAATTCATTTGAGGTAGGAGGCAGGGTGGAATGCAGCTAAGTTCCTCTTTATTCTTTGATGTATAGTTACAATTAGAGAACTTACCTAAAATCTTGCTATTTTGATAGAAAAATGCTGCTTGGGCTTATTTACACTATTTAGTGAGTAGAGCAACTAAATCAGACCTGTATGGGATACAAGCCTAATTTAGGACATTAGACGTTACTGCTGACAGATTGTTTACGGTGAACATATTCTGTTCCTGACCACCATGCCTGGGCTGCCCCCCATTAAGTCACATGTGTGGTAGTATATGCTTGATTCTATACGTAGTTTTAAGAACTTTTCTAAATTATCACTTTGCATATATACATTCCATCCACTTATCTATTGTCTGTCTGTCTTGTCTGTCCATCCATCCGTCTGTCTACCTGTCTACCTACCTACCTACCTACCATCTTTTCCTTCTTAAATCATAGGTAGTTTGTTAGATGAAGAGGTATGTAAGATATAACAGTGAGTGAAAATAGACTGATAGGCAACCTTCAACTGAGTTTTAATGAATATCCTTAGCATTAAAGGAATACATGCCAAATTTGATGATTATTTTTTTCATGCTTTGTATGTAGATTATCTCATCTTAGTCTTGTTAGCAAAGAGCAAGCTAGCTTCTAGTCTATCACTGAATGTTTTTGAGAATTGACATAATGAAGATTCTAGTGTAAATCACTGAGCTAATCAATCAGCCTGTGATGGTCTAGTCATGAAATGCAGCTATTTCTGTTGTTTTCATTTTGTTTATTTGACATTATTTATAACGCACTTTTTTTGTACAAAATACCTAAGGATTTTAAAGTTATCATGAATTAACATTATTTTAGTTTCTTTAAAGTTCTCAGATAGAAAATGTATAGGATTAGTAAACTTAAAATATAAATTTAAACAAATTGTATTGTTTCTAGTTATTATATGTACTTCTTATTGATGGTGCTGTAAACATTCAGAGCCCGTAGGGAGCACCCACTGAATCTTTAGCAGTTGTCCAGTATGACCTGGGCTTTAAAAGTCAATAACATAAACTCCAGTGCCTTATACTAATTTCTCCTGTTAGCACAGTTGATTCGATGAGATTTGTCACTTGATTTCTTGGGGTTATTTTGAGTAGTATTTATATAGTACTGTACTCAGATGACCTCTCATAAGTAGTGATGTATGTTCAAGCAGCTGCTAATTAAAAATGGCTGGCTCTGTAAGCCCATTTAGTTGCACTGCTTATTTATATCTTTATTTCTCTTTAGTTGCTAGGATTCAGAAAGGGAATCCTATTTGTTGAATGGGAAATATTTCCTGTTTTGTGTTAAATCAGTCATTTTCTCCCTGATGCCTGAGTCAGTCTCTAGTATTTGCTACCTTGTTTACTGATACCCTTCCTCTCGAGTCTTTGTTTCTATCTAGGAGGAGTTCTTTTTTTTTTTTTTTTTTTTTTTTTTGAGACGGAGTCTCGCTCTTTCACCCAGGCTGGAGTGCAGTGGCGCAATCTCGGCTCACTGCAGGCTCCACCCCCCAGGGTTCACGCCATTCTCCTGCCTCAGCCTCCCGCGTAGCTGGGACTACAGGCGCCCGCCACCTCGCCCGGCTAATTTTTTGTATTTTTAGTAGAGACGGGGTTTCACCGTGTTAGCCAGGATGGTCTCGATCTCCTGACCTCGTGATCCGCCCGCCTCGGCCTCCCAAAGTGCTGGGATTACAGGCGTGAGCCACCGCGCCTGGCCTCTAGGAGGAGTTCTAAACTGCCAGATTATATAGCACTGGAAGATCTTTTCCTAAAGCCTTATAGTTATAAAAAAATTTTCCCCTATTTTGTCTACTTTTTTTTTTGAGATGGAGTCTCACTCTGTCACCCAGGCTGGAGTGTGCAGTGGCGTGATCTTGGCTTATTGCAACCTCCGCCTCCCAAGTTCAAGTGATTCTCCTGCCTCTGCCTCCCAAGTCGAGTAGCTGGGGGATTACAGGCATGCGCCACCACACCTGGCTAATTTTTTGTATTTTTAGTAGAAAGGGTGTTTCACCATGTTGGCCAGCCGGGCCTCAAACTCCTGACCTCAGGTGATCCACCCGCCTCAGCCTCCCAATTGCTGGGATTACAGATGTGAGCCACCGCACCCAGCCTATTTTGCCTATTTAAAAAAATAAACTTTCATGTTCATTCTCTGGAAGATTGCTTTGGAACATTCCAAAACAGAGCTAATGCTTGAAAAGCAGCAGTTTAGATTATTTGTTTTAAATAGTTACATTATAATATAAAGATTTAAAGGTAAGTTTTATTAATAGATTTATATAAATAAACACACAAAGGTAAAATGTGCCTGGTGGTACAGGTAATCTACTGGATAACCTCCGATTTGAAGGTGAAAATCCAAATAAATGTTTGGCTTCGCTAATTGCTTTCTGGTGAAATAGATTTCCTAAAACTTTTCCAGAAGATCAGCTAAGACACAGCCTACTTTGATACCTCCAGGTTTCTCTGCAGAGTTTCTTGGGAGGTAGCAGAATAGTAAATAGTACATTTAGAAGTTCCATGAGAGCAAAGACCTTGTCTATTTTGTTCAAATTACAGTTCTGCCATGTTCTAGTCATATAACCACGGCCAAATTTCATTTCATTTCTGTACTCCACTGGTATATTGAGAGTAGACAGTGGAGGCAAGGGCTGCAGCAAAAAGACCAATTATGAGGCTGTTGTGGTCAAAAAAAGCAAGAAATAATAACAGATTGGAGGGGTGACAGCAGTGGACGATGTGGAGGACTTTCTTATTGGCCATTTTTACAGATATGTGAAGCTCAGTAGCTTCCTCAAGGACAGACAAGTAGGTGTATGGCCAGGCTAGGTGTATAGGTTAGGGTACTCTCAACTACAAGTAACAGAAATTTTGACTCTGAGTGGTTTAAATGTTAGGTAAATGTATTGACTCACAACAGTGAAGTCCAGAGGTTGGATGTGTTTCAGAGTTAGGTAATCTGGTGTCTTTGCTCAGCTTCATTGCTCTTTTGTCTTCCTCTGTGTTTTGGCCTCTTTCTCAAGCTTGCTTCCTATGTGTTAGAAAAAGAACTGTAGTGGTTTCAGTCTGCACAGTCACACACTACAACATCCGTACATCTTAATGGTAAAAGGACATCTGGGAGATTATGTGTGAGCATCTTTTCTTTACACTAGAGGAGCCTCTGTCAGTGTAGGAATTGACACTGTTTTGCTTGAAAAGCTGTTCAAGTTGGGTCTTTTTTGTGGTAAAAATTGGCTTTCATCTTACATCTACTTTTGAAGCATCTACACATGGAGAGACATTTGAGACTGAAGTTCCTTGTGAATTGAAGGAGGTGCTTTTATATTTGCCCTGTTTCCCAATCAACTTTATGGGGGATGATTTTAACTTTGAAAGGTCAGGGACTAGCCACCATAAGCAAATTTTTGTAATCAACTCTCTTAGTGCCATAATTTCCACATTATTTGCCCATAAGGCAGATATAGTAATCAGTCTTCATTGTTTAGACAGTGCAGTTTCCCAGGTTCTGGATTGAAAATATTTATTGTGCTGATAGAATTGTTGCCTTCAGGCAAAAACTAAATTGTATAATATTTTTATGCACCCCCCAACCCTCCCGCTTGCTTTTTGCCTTTGCTTTTCAAAAACGAGAGTACTTAGAGTGTCATCGTTTACGGGTACTTAATTATTTTGGAGGATATATGACAACATAATGCATACTGGGAAGCATTATTATTAAGAAAGCCTTCTTGGGACTTTTTTTATTTTGCAAATTATGACTGTCATAAATTATGGTCATCTTACAAAATGTGATTCAGCTAATTTTTAGTCCTTAAGAACAAAATCTTCAAGAACCAGGTAGATTTCAAACATTCAATTTCTTCTTGAAATTTCATTTTAGGCCGGGCGCGGTGGCTCACGCCTGTAATCCCAGCACTTTGGGAGGCCGAGGCGGGCGGATCACGAGGTCAGGAGATCGAGACCATCCTGGCTAACACAGTGAAACCCCATCTCTACTAAAAATACAAAAAATTAGCCGGGCAAGGTGGCAGGCGCCTGTAGTCCCAGCTACTCGGGAGGCTGAGGCAGGAGAATGGCGTGAACCCCGAGGGGCGGAGCCTGCAGTGAGCCAAGATCGGGCCACTGCACTCCAGCCTGGGCGACACAGCGAGACTCTGACTCAAAAAAAAAAAAAAAAAAAAAAAAAGAAATTTCATTTTAAAAAGGCTGATGACATGGATAAAAATGTAACCTAATTATTTGCTTCTGTTGTTCTACATTTCCTTGTTCTTTTCTGTGGAAAGCTCGATAAAGGAAAAATTTCAGTTTGCACTCTTCAGTTTTTAGTACCACTAAGATATTTTCATCAAGTCAGTAAATTAGATGGCTTTGAAGGTTAAGGAATTTATCTCTCTTGTCCCTCTTTTTTGCCCTGACTCATATATTCCTATTCTGTGTTGCAGCTACACCAGTCTTGTACATTTGTTTGTTTGCTTTCGTAGTCATTTTTTTCTAACATTCCCTCCGTTCCTGAGTGGTTTTATCCTCCTTTTCTACCTATCAACCTTCTGATAATCCGCATGCAGTTAAGACCTGAGTACCTAATTTTCAAATATTATAGTCATTATGGGTAACTCCAGTGTCTTTGTAGACAAGGATAATCAGTCCAGCCTCAGATCTTTAGAGTTCCTTGGCTATCTGGAGTCTATGTTAACAATACATTCCTGTAGACTCCATGTAGAGGGAATTGTTTGATTCAGAAATCTTACAGTGATTTACAGTTACATCCTTGATCACCTCTGAATTAAATTCTGGTGTTCTCTGTGTAAATCTAGATTACAAATTGGTGGTCTGGTGACTATTTCCTGTAGATATATTTTATTTAGCCACCTTTGGAGATTTAAAGAAAAATCAACCAACATAGTCTCTATCAGTCCCCTTTTGTTTTATCCTTTGCTGCTTTATATATTTACTGAATTTCATCTATTCTAAGGCACACATCTTTTTACTTTATAACAGCTTTGAAATAGCGGTGTTACTCTTGATGGTATGTTATACTTTAATTGGCCAGGCTTATTTTTGTTTTGCATTCTTAAAAATGTTTCTTACTGTTACAAAAAATAACAGTATCTTTTGCAGTTGATAGTTTTGCAGATTTGATGAAGTACAGTATATTACCTTACTGGCTCTATTAAAGCATTTGAGTTTGCACCATTTATGTCGCAATGTAAAGACCTCTACCTTTTTTTAGCTCTCTCCCTTTCCTTTTTCTAAAGTCTTGAAGATCTCTGTTCCTGTGATTCTTTTGTTGGTTTGTTTTTGAGACAGAGTTTTGCTCTTGTCACCCAGGCTGGAGTGCAGTGGTGCAATTTTGGCTCACTGCAACCTCCACCTCCTGGGTTCAAGCGATTCTCCAGCCTCAGCCTCCTGAGTAGTTGGGATCACAGGTTCCTGCCACCACGCCTGGTTAATTTTTGTATTTTTAGTAGAGACGGGCTTTTGCCATGTTGGCCAGGCTAGTCTCGAATTCCTGACCTGAGGCGATCTGCCCACCTTGGCCTCCCAAAGTGCTGGGATTACAGGCATGAGCCACCACACCCAGTTTTTGATTCTTTTTATACCTGTTTGACATGCCTTTCTATATCATCTGATATTGTTTTATTTTTTCTCAATTTATTTGAAGTATATAACATTTGTGAATTATTTATTGTATAACCACTTTCACATTTTGTGGGTAAACCCAACTCAGGAATAATGTATGATTCAGTTTTTTAAAATGCTCATGTATATAATGTAAGTTTCCTACTTTTCATCTT
This sequence comes from Symphalangus syndactylus, assembly GCF_028878055.3. Classification (NCBI taxonomy): domain Eukaryota; kingdom Metazoa; phylum Chordata; class Mammalia; order Primates; family Hylobatidae; genus Symphalangus; species Symphalangus syndactylus. Next base: position 131,841,177 of record NC_072441.2, on the reverse strand, counting down.
GAGGTAGTTTTGGTAAGGTATATATTTTTAAGAGTTTGTCCATTTTGTTAGTTTTGTTATTTATTGAGATCAATTTGTTTATATATATATATATATATATGTAATTTTTTTTCTTTTAAACCTTTGCTGATTTGTTCTTCTATTTCTCTTTGTATTTCTAATATCGGGTATTAAGACTTTTTTTTCATGATCAAATATCAGTGGAATGCCAAGTACAGTGGCTCATGCCTATAATCCCAGCACTTTGAGAGTGCCAGGTGGGTGAATCACTTGAGCCCAGGAGCTGGAGACCAGCTTGGGCAACATGGTGAGATGTCTCTACAAAAAAAAAAAAATAGCCAGGTGTGGCAGTGCACACCTGTAGTTCCAGCTATTTGGGAAGCTGAAGTGGGAGGATCATTTGAGCCTAGGAGGTTGATGCTGCCGTGAGCCATGATTGTGCCCCTGTACTCCAGCCTGGGTGACAGCAAAACCCTGTCTCAAAAAAAAATTAAAATAACAACAACAAAAATTCAGTGGAAGATTTTTTGTTGTTGTTGTTAGTTTTTCCAGAAACCAACTATCCCTTTATTTCAACCTTTTCATATCAGTTTGCTTTTGGTGTATATCTTGCAAATGGTATACAGTAGGTTTTCTTTAAAAAAAAAAGTCCTGTTTCTAATGAAAAATTTGTCTGTTTATATTTATTATGATTAATGATATATTTGGACTTGTTTCTGCCGTATTATTTTTTGTATTCCATGTCCTACATCTCTATGCCTTACTGTCCCCTTTTTTTTACCCCTTAAAAATAGTGGTAGAGTTTTTTGTTTTCTTATTTTCTTTTTCTATTTCTACTGGTGTGTTAGAACAAATTCAAACTTTAACCCCCTCCTGAACACTACAAGCACTCCTTGTCTCTTATTACCTCCCCCAAACTTACTTGGCCATGTAATCAAACTGAACTGAAACAGGCCAGTTTAAAAAACAACAACAAAACCATGAAATTCACTGTAACCAGAGGTGACCCAGTTTACCTGAGCTAACATGATAAGAAAGTTCTGTTTTAACTCTATAAGGAGAGTGAGTCACTTTGTAATGAATAACCTGCTTTTTTTCCCTGTTTGTGTTTTCTTAACCCCTTTTCTGCTTAGAAAGCCAGCCCCCTCTGCTTAGCTCAGCAGAACACGCATTCTATTTTAAAGAATGAGATGTTACAGAATTGCAAACAAAAGTCAGTTTGATCTTTAAACTGAAAGTCAGTTTGATCTTTAAACTAAATCTGTTGTAATTTTGTCCTTTGACAATGGTATTGTCATCAGCAGTGGATTCTGAGTAGGCCCTAGAATGTTCACCACTCCTACCCTCACCCCAAGCAGTATTATTTATGTTAGTTACATTATGTGGGTTTAGTTATGAGTTATATAAAGAGACATATAATATTTTAGTGGCAGAGAATACCTTTTTTTTGTCCTTGATTTGTTTGTTTGTTTTTCTTGAGTTCTCACTATGTTACCTAGGCTGGTCTCAAACTCTGGGCTCAAGTGATCCTCCCGCCATGGCCTCCCAAAATGTTGGGATTACAGGCATGAGCCACAGCACCTTGCCTCGTTGATTTTAAATGTTAGTTGAAAAGTTATTGTCTCCAAAACCCAATTCTCTATCCACTTCCAATGGAGTGGATTATTGGGTTATGTTTCTTAGAGTCCGTTAATTTCCTTCTCTGGAAAGAGTGCTGCTACTGCAGCAGGGATCAATATATATTATGTATAGTGTGAGCATTCAATAGCAAATGAGCAAAGCTGAGTCCCAGGGAGGGAGTTGCCTCAGGCAGAGACAGCTTTGACCCATAGTCATCTCCATGCTGGTGACTGTTGACATAAAGGACAAGGACCAGCCTTGTGACTCCTTGCTTGCATATTTACTTGTGGGGGTAGCGGTTACTGCCTTGGGACACTTGGCCTTTGTCTTTTCTTTGGAAATATTTTATGGCTTTAGTCATTGTAAATAATGAGTAGTGCATATAGGCAATGAATCCTCATCTGTGTGAATAGCACCATTTCGTGTTTTTTTTTTTTTGAGATGGAGTTTTGCTCTTGTTTCCCAGGCTGGAGTGCAATGGTGCAATCTCGGCTCACCGCAACCTCCGCCTCCTGGGTTCAAGAGATTCTTCTGCCTCAGCCTCCTGAGTAGCTGTGATTACAGGCATGCGCTACCACACCCTGCTAATTTCGTATTTTTAGAAGAGATGGGGTTTCTCCATGTTGGTCAGGTTGGTCTCAAACTCCCAACCTCGGGTGATCTCCAGCCTTGGCCTCCCAAAGTGCTGGGATTACAGGCGTGAGCCACCACGCCCGGCCATGAATGGCACCATTTCCTGTTTTATTTAATACCTTTAGAAGTTTGCTTTGTGGACAATGAAAGAGAGTGACTGGTTATTTCTCTAGGATTTAGTATGTGTAACTTTCTTTGTAACTTCAGAATGTAGTTTAATATCTTTTATTTTGTTCAGTATAGTCAAACATTACTTAAAGTTCTTTGGGAAATATCATCGTTGGCAGAAAGTATCAAAATGTATCAATTTGAGGGATCCAAATAGTAATAAAATTTTGGAGACTGTTAAAACAATATACCTTGAATATTTGGGGTGGAATGATAAGGATGGAGTATTGGGGGTGGGGTTAGTTTTTAGAGAATAGCATCTTATCACTTAGCTTTAGAGCTTCGCTACTGGTGGGTTAGATTAGAAAAATGCAATTTCTTCTTCCTATTTTTTTTTTTTTTTTTTGAGACAGGGTCTTGCTCTGTCACCCAGGCTGGAGTCCAGTGGTGTGATCTTGGCTTACTGCAACCTTTACCTCTGGTCTCAAGCAATCCTCCCATCTCAGTCCCCTGAATAGTTGGGACTACAGGCGTGCGCCACCACTCCTGGCTAATTTTTTTTGAACTTTTTTATTAGAGATGAGGTTTCACTGTGTTGCTCAGGCTGGTCTTGAACTCCTGAGCTCAAGGGATCCTCCTGCCTCGGCCTCCCAGAGTGCTGGGATTACAGGTGTGAGCCACCACACCTGGTCAATTTTTTCTTTTTTTTTTTTGAGACGGAGTCTCGCTCTATCACCCAGGCTGGAGTGCAGTGGCGCAATCTTGGCTCACTGCAAGCTCCGCCTCCCAGGTTCACGCCATTCTCCTGCCTCAGCCTCTCCAAGTAGCTGGGACTACAGGCGCCCGCCACCATGCCCGGCTAATTTTTTGTATTTTTAGTAGAGACGGGGTTTCACCGTGGTCTCGATCTCCTGACCTCATGATCTGCCCTCCTCGGCCTCCCAAAGTGCTGGGATTACAAGCGTGAGCTACCGCGCCCGGCCTCACACCTGGTCAATTTCTTATTATTAATCCAAAGTGTCTTACTTTAAACTTTTAAGTTTATTTTTAAAATTCAAGCCTAGGAATAACTTTTGTGAGAAAGGCAGAGTAGGTATTTTTATCTCAGGTGAACAGGTAAGAATAATGAGGTTTAGAAAGGTTTAATGACTCATGAAGATTTTATAAGGAAGTAAGTAGCAGAATTGTGTTCACATATTTTTCTGACTGAGTCCTAGTTTCTTCATACCGTGTAGAAATATCCTGTTAATATCATCAAGCTGTTCATCAAACTCAAATGAGAATAACACATTATTTATAGAATAAAGGTTTTTGTTTGTTTTTGTTTTTTCTTTTTGAGACAGAATCTCTCTCTGTTGCCCAGGCTGGAGTGCAGTGGTGTGATCTTGGGTCACTGCAGCCTCTGCCTCCCAAGCTCAAGTGATCTTCCCACTTCAGCCTCCTGAGTAGCTGGGACCGCTGGCACATGCCAATATGCCCATTTATTTTTTGTAGTTTTTGTAGAGATGGGGTTTCACCCTGTTGCCCAGTCTGGTCTCGAACTCCTGAGCTCAAGCAGTCCTCTCGCCTCGGCATCCCAAAGTGCTGGGATTACAGGTGTGAGCCACTGTGACTGGCCTAAAGTATTTTCATGTACATTACTTTATTTGACCTTTACAACTGCTGTATCTAAGCCTTTGAGGTAGATGGAATCCCAGGTCACACAGTTACATGTTTTTGAGCCATGACAGAAGCCTGGTTTTCCAAACTTTAAATTTTGTGTTCTTGACCAGGCATGGTGGCTCACGCCTGTAATCCCAGCGCTTTGGGAGGTGGAGGCGGGTGGATCACCAGGTCAGGAGATAATGTTCCTTTTAAGACTAGATAGTAAATGATATTAACATAGATTTTCTTCCTAGGTAATATTTTTCTCTTCTTAAAGCATTCCGACTCTCCATGGAGTAATTACCAGCTAGGAGATTGTCAGTAAATAATATGTGATAATAGAGCATATTCTTCCCCTAGTAAAGCTTCTTGCTGAAATTATTGCAATTCATAGTTTTCATCGATGCAACTCCAAACTGGTAGACAGGACCCTATTGTGTGCCTTATAATGATGATAACAATAATAGTATGAACCATTTACTTACTTGATGGATTCATAGATTTATTCATACAGTATTCATTTGTTGCCTACTAGGCTAGGTTTTCTGCTGGGTGCTAGGAATGTTCTTGTGAGCAAGACTAATTCCTACTCTCCTGGAGCTAACAGTCAAAGAAAACAGATAATTTAGCAAATAATTATAATAATGAGTAAAGTAGGTATGATTGAGGAATTAAAGGAATATTTGGATAGTATATGGAAGGAGGCTGGGGAAACTGTAGAAAAACTTTCCAGAGGAAACGAAATTTAAGCTGAAGTCCAGGAATGTATAAAAAGAGATGAAGTAGGTCGGGCGCGGTGTCTCACGCTTGTAATCCCAGCACTTTGGGAGGCCGAGGCGGGCGGATCACAAGGTCAGGAGATCGAGACCACGGTGAAACCCCGTCTCTACTAAAAATACAAAAAAATTAGCCAGGCGTGGTGGCGGGCGCCTGTAGTCCCAGCTACTTGGAGAGGCTGAGGCAGGAGAATGGCGTGAACCCGGAAGGCGGAGCTTGCAGTGAGCCGAGATCGCGCCACTGCACTCCAGCCTGGGAGACAGAGCAAGACTCCGTCTCAAAAAAAAAAAAAAAAAAAAAAGAGATAAAGTAATCCAGACCAGTAGAACAATAAGTGTGAAGACCTGAAGCTGAAAGAAAGCATGGCAAGCCTGAGTCCAAAACTCCAATAAGACCGGAGAATTGTGCAAATGATACTGAGGAGGGAGGCAATCAGAGCCAAGTAGTGCCCTGTAGACTACAGAAAGGATTTTAGACTTTATCCATTGCAGAATTATAAGAGAGAAAGGACCCATTTAAAACAAGTTATTTTTGGCCGGGCACGGTGGCTCACGCCTGTAATCCCAGCACTTTGGGCAACCGAGGCGGGTGGATCACCTGGGGTCAGGAGTTCGAGACCAGCCTTACCAACATGGTGAAACCTCGTCTCTACTAAAAATACAAAAATTAGCCGGATGTGGTGGCGCATGCCTGTAATCCCAGCTACTTGGGAGGCTGAGACAGGAGAATCGCTTGAACCTGGGAGGTGGAGGTTGCAGTGAGCCAAGATCGTGCCACTGCACTCCAGCCTGGGTGACAGAACGAGACTTCATCTCAAAAAAAAAAACAAAACAGTTATTTTTGACTTCAGTATTTATTTCATTATACCCACAGTTATCACTCAGAAAACAGGTACTATATATGATATTTACATTGATATAACATTAATGAAGGGGGACAAAACTGAATGAAAGGGAGACCAATTAGGAGGATGTTATAGGATGATGGTGGCTTGTGCCCAGGGAAGTAGAAGTGAATTGACAGATTAAAGATAGGTATTTTGGAAGTAGAATTGGCCGAGCTTGATGAATAATGGATATAGAGAGTGAGAGAAAGTGAAAAATCAAGAATGACCCTGGGTTTGGTGGTACCATCATCAAAATAGAAAACAGAGAGGGAGCGAGACTGAGTAGAAAGATCAGCTGAGTTTTAGACATATTAAGGACAAGGTAGTTGTATGTACAACTATAGAGGTCAACAAAAAGATCTGGGATAGAGATACAAATTTGAGATTGTAAAATATATAGAGAAAGGAGAGTGTACAAGCAGAACTTCAAGGACAGTCCACATTTAAGGGTCTAAGGTGATGAAGGATGAGCCTGCAAAGGTGTTTAAATGGTGTGTTTGCGGGGATAAGAGGAAAAACAAGAGAATGTGGCTTCATGGCAAGAAAAGTCTTCCAGGACAGAAGAGTGAATGGTACTATCAGGTGCTGTTGAGCAGTGGAGCCAAAAAAGATAGGTGGACTAAAGATGCAGTGAAGCTTCATTACACTGGCGTTATACATTACATTGGCAGTGTGGCAAGAATAGTTTAAATGGGCTGGTAAGGTCTGGGGATATTTATAGAGTGTTGAAGAATGAGTAGGAAGTGAGAAGTTAGAGACATTGGATGTAGATAACTCATTCAAGAAGTGTGGTTGTGAAGGGAAATAAAATTGATAAGGCAGTGTTTGAAGAGGGATGTGTAGTTATTAAGGGAATTTATTTCCTTATCTCAAGCTGAGATAGACTTGAATGTGTTCAGAATGCTAATCAGGAAGATCATTAAGAACATGAAGAGTCAAGAGATAATGAGTAGATCAGCGAAGGCTGAATGGAATGGGCTTCACCTGATATTGTAATGTATTACCAGGTATTACCAGCCTAGTTGCTGGAAGGTTATGAGTAAAATAATTTATGATTATCTGTCTAAATGGGAGTACTCTTGCCTCAGCCAGATTTCCTGATTGTGTAGCTTTTCTCCCCAAGTTGCTGTGAATATTCCCTGGGAAAAGGAGGATTGAGAAATCGTTGCTCCTTGGACTACCTTTGTGTGGTTGGGCACTTCTTGTTCCACTGTGCCTTAGTTGTCACAGAATGTACTGGTCTGGAGTCCTGGGCATCAAATGCAGGCTTTTGTATAGGTGTAAGGAAGTTGGAAGGGATGGATTTCCACAGATGCATTTCCATGCCTCTAAAGGAATGCAGAGAAGGGCATATATGCATTTTAGGAAATTTTATTATTGTTAGCCAAAACTATAGTCTACCATATTACCCATTTAAACTATTCAAGAAGTCAGAACTGTCAATGTAGATTCAAAGAACAAATATTTCCAGTTTTATCTAGATTGTTTCAGAAAGTAGAAAAAGAGGATATATTACCTTAGCACATTCTATGAGTGTCTTCGTCTGTTCATGCTGCTATGAAAAATACCACAGATTGGGTAATTTATAAAGAACAGACATTTATTTTCTCACAGTCCTGGAGTCTGAGAAGTCCAAGATCAAGGTGCTGGCATTTGTGTGGTGAGTGCCTTCTTGCTGTTGCTTCACATGGTGGAGGATGGAAAGGCAAAAAGGGCTGAAAGCTGTATGAAGCCTCTTTTTTTTCTTTTAATTTTGATTTTTTTGAGATGGAGTCTTGCTCTGTTGGCCAAGCTGACCTCAGACTCCTGGGCTTAAGTGATTCTCCTGCCTCAGTCTCCTGAGTAGCTGGGACTACAGGTGCACATCACCATGCCTGGCTTAAAGCCTTATGAAGGCCTTAATCCCCTTTACAAGAGAGGAGGCCTCATGACCTAATCACCTCCTACAGGCCCCACCTCCTAATATTATCACATTGGATTTTAAAGTCCAATGTGAATTTTGGACGAGATACAAACATTGAAACCTTAGCAGTGAGGATAGTATGATGTCAAAATTGGACAAGAACAATTTGAGACAAGAAAGTATATAGGCCAGTCTTACTTATTAACATACAGGCATATATCCTAAATAAAAGTTTCTAGGCCTAGATACTTTTATTAGTGAAAACTGTTAATATTTATGGAAGAAATAACACCAGTCTTACATAAATTCTTTCAGAAAATAGAGGAGTAAAGAACAGTTCCCAGTCAGTTTTAGGAGACCAGCATAATTGTGATACAAAAATCTGACAAAGACATTATAAGAAAATTAGAGATTATTATCCCTTATGAAAATAGGTACAAAAATCATTAATAAGATATTAGCAAATAGAATCTAGCAATGTATTTGATAAAGTCGAAGTTAGGCTGGGCACGGTGGCTCACCTGTAATCCCAGCACTTTGAGAGGCCAAGGCGGGTGGATGACCTGAGGTCAGGAGTTTGAGACCAGCCTGGCTAGCATGGTGAAATCCCGTCTCTACTAAAAATTAAAAAAAAAAAAAAATTAGCCAGGTGTGGTGGCATGCGCCTGTGTCCCAGCTACTTGGGAGGCTGAGGCAGGAGAATCGCTTGAACCTGGGAGGCAGAGGGTGCAGTGAGTGGAGATCACGCCACTGCACTCCAGTCTGGGTGATGGAGCAAGGCTCTATCTCAAAAAAAAAAAGTTGACCTTAACTCAGAAATGCAAAATTAGTTTCATCTTAGAAAATCAATCACTGTAATTTGTCACATTAACAGAAGAGAAAAACTATGTAAGCATTTCAGTAGATGCAGAGAAAGTATTTGACATAATCCATGCCCATTTGTGAGAAAGACTATGAACAAATTAGGAATAGAAGAGAACTTGATAAAAAGTTATCCATGAAAAACCTATAACTAACATAATATTAAATATTCAAAATGTTAAATGTTTTTCTTCTAAGATCAGATGAGAAGCAAGGCAAGGATGTCTACCACTTCATTTAACATCTTATAGAAAATTCTAGAAAATGGAAAGAAGTAAAACTCTCCCTATTCATAGAAGATATGATTGTTTATATAGAAAAATTCTAAGGAATGTACTAAACATTTATGATTAATAATGATTTTACCAAAGTATAGGATACATGGTCAATATAAAAATTAATTGCATTTCTATAAACATGCAAGCAATTGGAAAATGAAATAAAAGTTTTTATTTATAATAGCTTTAAAAATCTACTTAGGGATGAGCTTAATAAAAGGAGTGCAAGATGTTTTTGTTAAAAACGATAAAACATTGCTTAGAGTAATTAAAGAACTCGGTAAGTGGAGAAATACTATGTTCATGTATTATAAGACTTGATATTTTGAGATATCACTTCTTTCCAAATTGATGTATAATCCCAGCAGGCTTTTTTTTTTTTTTGGTAAAAATTAATAATTGGATTCAAAAATTCAAATTGAAATGCAAGAATCTAGAATATCTAAAGCAGTCTTGGAAAATAACAAAGTTAAAGGACTGTACCATCTGACTTTAGGACTAAATAGAAAACTACAGAATCATGATAGTGTGATGCTTGCATAGGGCAGAAAAATAGATCAGTAGGATGCAATAGAAAGCCCAGAAAGGTTTCAAAAAAAATTGTTAGGGAAAGGACAGTGTTTTCAATAAATGGTATTGAAATAAGTGGATAGCCATATAAAAAAAATGAACCTTAATTTCATCTCACATACTACCTCAAAATTAATTTTCACTCATCAAAAGGCTCCACTGGCCTGGCATGGTGGCTCACGCCTGTAATCCCAACACTTTGGGAGGCTGAGGCAGGTGGATCACCTGAGGTCAGGAGTTCTAGACCAACTTGACCAATATGGTGAAAACCCATCTCTACTAAGAATATAAAAATTAGCTGGGCATGGTGATGGGTGCCTGTAATCCCAGCTACTCGAGAGGCTGAGGCAGGAAAATCACTTGAACCTGGGAGGTGGAGGTTGCCGCATGCCGAGATTGCACCACTGCGCTCCAGCCTGGGTGACAGAGCGAGACTCCATCTCAAAAAAAAAAAAAAAAAAAAAGGCACCACCAATAATTTTAGTAGGCAAGCCACAGATTAGAACATATTTACAAAACATATATGACAAAGGACTTGTATTTAGAAGATTATGAAGAACTCTTAAAATTCAGTAGTAAAAAGATAACTCAATTTTTAAAAAGGTAAAAAAAATTTAAGATACTTCACAAAGGAATATATATTGATGCCTAATAAGCACATGAAAAGATACTCAACATCGTTAGTCATCAGGAAAATGATTAAAGCCACAATGAGATACCCCTACACACCTAAATGGCTAAAATGTAAAATGACTAAAATATAAAAAACTGATACCATATATTGGCATGAATGTAGAGCAGTTGGAACTTTCTTATATTATTAATGTGAGTGTAACATGTATTAGCTAGGATGTGAAGCAGTTGAAACTCTCATACGTTGTTAATGGGAATGTAACATGGTATAATCACTTTAGAAAAAGGTCTGGTAGCTTCTTATAAATCTAAATATATATCTACCCTTTAACTGAGTAATTCCACACTTTTAGGGATTTACCCAAGAGAAATGAAATATAGCTTGTCAAAAGACCTGTTACAGGAATGTTAATAGCTGAAAAATGGAATTGGAGAAAGGATAAATTAACTGGGGTATATTATTCATATTGCTATTGTTACCTGCAACAACATGGATAAATCTCACAAATACTATGCTGAGTTGAAGAAGCCTATGTAAAAAGGTTTGTATTTGTATGCTTCCGTTCATATGAAGTTTTGAGGAAGTAAAAGTAATCTGTGGGGACATAATGAGAATAGTATTTGCTTGGGGTAGGAAGACAGTGGTTTGTTTGGGGATTTACGAAGAAAGGACATGGTGGAACTTTCTGGATTAATGGACATGTTCTATATTTTGATAGAGATTTAGGTTATCTGAGTATATGTACTTACCAGACTTACCAATTGGCATACGTAAGATTAAGTAATTTAAGATTTGTACAGTTGAATGTTTGTAAATTTACCTAGAAAAACACACAAAAGAATTGCAATCAACTACTGAATTTTAGCAAAAATAATTTTATAAAATAAGTGAATTTTACAAAAATAAGGCATATTAAACTTATTGTGAAAAGTAAACCAGCTGGGCGTGGTGGCTCACACCTGTAATCTCAGCACTTTGGGAGACCAAGGCGGGAGGATCACTTGAGGTCAGGAGTTTGAGACCAGCCTGGCCAACATGGCGAAACCCTGTCTCTACTAAAAATACAAAAAAATTAGCTGGGCATGGTGGTGCATGCCTGTAATCCCAGCTACTCAGGAGGCTGAGGCAGTAGAATCGCTTGAACCCAGGAAGTGGAGGTTGCAGTGAACTGAGATCAGCCAGCCTGGGTGACAGCATGAGACTCCATCTCAAAAAAAAAAAAGAAAAGAAAAAAGCAAATCTATAAAATGTTTAGAAGAAAATATAAGCACATATATTCATGACTGTGTGTCAGGGATATATTTCTTACATGGACAGTTGTTTTGGAGAGCAATTTGGAATATCCAGTACTTTATGACTCAGTAGTTCAACGTCCAAGGAACTTTCTACATGTGCACTAGGAAACAACTACAAGAATGTTTACAAGAGTATTGTTTTAATGGAGAAGAAAAAGGTGGAAAGAAAATTAAATTTCTATTTACTAGAGAATAGATGAATAAATATTGGTATATTCATAGACTGGACCACTGTCTGAAGATCAGTGAACTAAAGTGAAATATATCCACATGAGTGAATCTCCCAGTTTTCATAATGTTGGCTGATGTCAACAGAGGAATCCATATAATATAATACCATGTATATATAATTTTAAAACATGTAAAACAATACTACTGATTTTTTACAAATCCAAAAACACTTACGGAAAATATTTAAAAATTAAGAATAGTTGTTAATTTAGGACTGGTGGGAGGTGGGACTTGATACACTTGGAAAGCAAGTCACAGGGGCCCCAACTGTTATTGTAAAGGTTATTTCTTATGCCAGTGGTGTGTGAAGTCATCTCTTTGTTATATTATTTCCTATACTACTTTATTTGTCTAAAATATTTTCTAATTATCACCCACTGCCCCTAATCCCATTTCATTCCTTCTGTATGCTTGCCACTAATGCCCTTTACAATTCAGCAGCAGTTAATGGCTGGCCTAGAGTGCCTGTAATCTATACTGGGGAGGTGGTTCCATCTAGTGGGAAAAATGTTGCATGTATTCTATGGGACATTCCTTTTAGGAAGGAAGAATAAAGAAGTAATAGCCTGAGTCCTTTTATTTCACAAAAATTTAAGAGACAGGCTGGGCACGGTGGCTCACGCCTGTAATCCCAGCATTTTGGGAGGCCGAGGCGGGCGGATCACGAGGTCAGGAGATCGAGACCATCCTGGCTAACACGGTGAAACCCCGTCTCTACTAAAAATAAAATAAAAAAATTAGCCAGGCGTAGTGGCGGGTGCCTGTAGTCCCAGCTACTCAGGAGGCTGAGACAGGAGAAAGGCATGAACCTGGGAGGTGGAGCTTGCAGTGAGCTGAGATCATGCCATCACACTCCAGCCTGGGCAAGATCGCGCCATTGCACTCCAGCCTGGGAGACAGAATGAGACTCCGTCTCAAAAAAAAATAAATAAATAAATAAAAAATAAAATTTAAGAGACAAAGAAAAAGTTATTATTTAGAAATATGTGGCCTTTTCCATTATTAAGATAATGCTGTGAATTTCCTAGGACATTTAGGTAGACCAACAGGACTCAGATGGGTTCTTATTTCTAACTTGCATATGTTTTGTTTTTCAGAAGGAGTTGAGCCTTCCAAGAAGAGGCAGCTTGTAAGTAGATGATTATTACCATTATGATTATGATCTCCTACTTAGGAACCCCTCTTGGGAACATTTCCCACTATCATGTGGAGGAATCCCGCTCAGGAATATTTCTTTCTGTGTACTCCTATGTGAGCTAGGGAAGCCAGCAGGCCAACTGACTTCCACTAGGTCAGATCTTCCCCTCCCCCGCCATTCCTCCTGACCTCCAAACCTCTTCCGTCTCAGTTTCCACATAGCATTTTGGGAAAGTTACAACTTAAATATTCATCACAGTCTTATGCTTGTGCTTTGGGATTTACTGAGTTTTTGTAAACTCAAGCTAAGGAAGTAGGAATATTAAAATGGAAACCCTTTGCATTTACATCTATCCCATAACATGGTATGAGGAGAAGACCAACTTTTCTGATAAGTTGAGGCAAGGGCAGCTAAGTTTGGAGACTATGTTGAGTGGAATAGGTTCCCAACCTGTTTGGTTTTTTTCTGGCTTCAGGGTTAGGGGAGATTAATAAATAGTCTTTGTCCCTGGATTTTAATTTCTTATATTCTCTTGGACTGCTTTTCCTCTAGGAATTCTGTTGGGGCAGTATTAGAAATTTGGCTAATCAGAATCTCCTGGAATGTTTGTTAAAGTGCAGAGTGTGAACTTAATGCATTAAAATCTCTGTGTTGGGGCCCAAAAACCTGTATTGTATATACCTACAACACACTCATATTTACCATGATTTACTAGTAAAGTCACATCTGGGGAACCCTAAGGAAATAGAGCTGTGATAAAACAATGGCTTTTAAACTTTTCCTTAACAAAAAAAGAGGTGTAATTAAGGAGGAGATCACAACAGCATTCATATTTATCTATTAAGTATGCTTTACATACACATCATATGCAGTTTTTAAATGTTTAAATGAAACACGTAGTAATTTTTTCTGTTACTGTCCATTTTAGGATTTTGTTTTCTGAAAAATGCTCTAGTGATTAAATTTTCCTTTGAGATTTTTGTGAAGCCTTTTGGGCTGTTTTTGAAAACTTATTTTGGTTTGATGTGAAGAGACTTGAGTCAGAAAACTCATAAGTTTCAGTCTTGACCATGCCATTTAACTAGCTTTGTAAACCTAGACAAATCACTTTATCTTCTTAAACCTCAGTTGCCTTATCTATAAAATGAAGATAATGTTACCTATGTTTTCTTCTTACTAAACCTGTTAGAAGGATCACTTAATATATGTATATTGCTTTATTACTTATAGTTTAATTTTAATATATGTTAGCTTTAGAATTCTTAATGGGTTAAATTTGGATGAATTCTATTACTTAAGAGGCACATTTTAAATTTTAAATTCAGTTTCTAGCAGTGGATATTCAGTCTAGCTTCACAAGTGTCCTGAGTCTTCTGTAAATGGCAAGGGCTCTACCAGGATTCTTAAGAGGAATGATACACCAAATAGGTATGCATAACTGAAAAGGAGTAGCTTTTCAGCAAATATTTGTACTTGGTCATTTTTCTACTATTTCTGCCCCCCCGCCCCCTTTTTTTGGTTCCTTCTATTTGAAAACTGTCTGAGATTTGCCTTTTCTTAGTAGTAAGTGAAATAAATTAAGGCCTGAGACAGGTAGCTTCTTGCAGGAATGTGTGTCCTCAATGAATGGAGTTGCTGGGAAGAAGGAGAAGGAGGAGTATTCTTATTTTTATTTTATACCAGAATAATTTTTTGGTCATTTTAGTGATATCTAAAGTTAGGCCTACTCTAACTGCCTTAAAAACGTTTAATTAATAAGGATCAGAAATAGATTTTCCCTCCTCTTTTTTGATAAAGTAACTCACATTTAAACAATTGATCACTCAGTAAATACACAGTAACATCTACTCTGGGTCAGGCGCAGTGGCTCACGCCTGTAGTCCCAGCACTTTGGGAGGCTGAGGTAGGTGGATCACCTGAGGTCAGTAGTTCGAGACCAGCCTGACCAATACGGTAAAACCCTGTCTCTACTAAAAATAAAAATAAAAATTAGCCAGGCATCATGGCATGCGCCTGTAGTCCCAGTTACTCAGGAGGCTGAGACAGGAGAATTGCTTGAATCCAGGAGACGGAGGTTGCAGTGAGCTGAGATCACGCCACTGCACTCCAGCCTGGGCGACAGAGTGATGCTCCGTCAAAAAATAAATAAATAAATAAAAAAGCCTACTCTGTGCTGGTTAGAGTGATCTAAGTTCTGAGGCTGTTAAGATTCAATTAGATAAATTCTTCTTTTGAAGAGCTTACACTTAAGTAAGCCAGAAGTTCTTCAGTTCTTTAATATAAACAATATCCTTTCTTATCTCTAATATTAGAGGAGTCGAAAAAGTTTTGTTCTGGAAGGAAGCAAGGAAACATGGGTACTAATATAGGCTTTGTCACTAACAAATCATATGTGGCTTTAAAACAGGAGCTCCCACTTCTGGACCTGAATTGCCATACTTGTAAAATGAAGGGATTGGCTACCTGATCTCTATGCTTAGTCGTCTCCCCAAAGTTCCATGGTACCTCTTGTACACAGAGCTGGGCAAGTCTTTGTAGGAAGTGTGCAGTAGGAGGCAAAGTACTGCTTAGCATTTGTAGTAAACAGGTAAGAACCACAAAACAAATATTTGAATAAGTTTAATTACTACAAAATTTGTTGTGTGGAAAAACTGATGTTAATAAAATGAGTGACTTACCATTTGCTCCACTGTTTCTCGTCCTCATAACCTGATCTGGAAAATTTTTAAAGTTTCTATAATTGTCATTTAAGTCTTGGTCAGAAGGAGGGGGCATTATATTTGTGTCCCTGTTTGTCTCTTTCTTAGAATGGTTCTCCCAAGAGCGAATCCTATGGTGTGCTCATTCCAGGTTATAAAGGCCTGTTTCCTCTGACATATCCTTCATGGACATAGAGACATTTAGAATTTGCCTCTAGTTTGGTGTTCTTGTCCTTTGAGAGAGCATTTTTGTTAATTAATTTTTGAGGCTTTCAATTGCTTTGCTTTTCACGTAATATGTTAGTTGCTTTAAAATGGACAGGAACTCAAATATGGGTTTCTAGACTTATGTGACAACTTGGCATTATACAAAATACACATTCTTCCACCCAACAAGTAACTCCTCCAAAGTCTCCAAATTGGTAAGTGGAAGTATAGCATAAAAATTAAGAGCTTCGGTTCGCAAGTCAGGCAGATGTGGGTTTCAGTCACGGCACTATTACTTACTAGATGTTTTTTGGTAACATCTGTTACTATATTTTTGTCTTTTTGCCTCCATTCACTTTGTCATTTGCTCAAATCTTTCCATCCATGCATCCATCATACTATATTATTTTAGTTCCAATTATGTGTAGGCACTATTCTAGATACTGGAGATACAGTAGTGAATAAAGCAGACAAGGTCCCTGTGCTCATGGAATTTCCATTCTGCTTAAGAGAGACAAAAACATGTATGATATGCCATATGGTACTTACTGCTATGAAGAAAAATAAAGCCAGATATCAGATAGGAGGATGTGTGTTTCTGTGAGATGAGGGTTTAAATTTTAAATTTTAAATTGAATTGTCTAGGCTGGGTGTGGTGGTTCACACCTGTAATCTGAGCACTTTGAGAGACTGAGGCAGGAGGATCGCTTGAGTCCAGGAGTTTGAGACCAGCCTGGGCAACATAGTGAGACCCTGTCTCTACAAAAAAATTTTAAAAATCAAAAAAATATGGATTGTCCAGGAATTTTCTCATTAAGGCAACATTTGAGCAGAGAACAGGAGTCTGGAATGAGTGATACTGAGATAGAGATAGATCCATAATTATATAAGTATATAAATATATATTTATATACTTATATAAGTATATATTTATATATTTATATTATATATAAGTATATAAATATATATTTATATATGTATATGTATTTATATATGTATCTATAAGTACACACACACACACACACACACACACACACACAGATTTATAGTGACATTGGTCAGATTAGGGAAGAGAGCTGTTAAATTCCAATACGCAAAATGCAAACATCATCTATGCCTGCCATGATAAGGGCTTTATTGGGGCAAGGTGGTTATGAAAGTTCTTTTGGCCTGGCTCATACCATTTATTTTAGATGTAGCTTCCTGAAACTAAATCATTTTCATTTTTAGAAAGCTATTTCATATTTAAACCCATCTGGGTATTTTTTTAATGCATTAAAAATGTAGTTTAGAATATCAGACCTAAGGGAGTTGATAACCTTGTTCAAAGTGTAATATCTGTGAAAAGAAGATTTTGAAGTTCTAAAGTTACTTGTATCTGTTTACCCAGGCTAGAAGGGTTTTATATTTTACTTTTTCATAATTAAAGCAGCTCTGAATGGCTTTTCTTGCCCAATGCTATGGAGGGGGCCTCTTTTTGATGATTCCTTTCAAATAGGATTGTTTCTTTTGCTGTTGTTATTTTGTTTGTTTTTGTGACAGGGTCTCATTCTGTAGCCTAGGCTGGAGTGCAGTGGCGCAATCTCAGCTCACTGCAGCCTGGTCCTCCCTGGCCTCAGGAGATCTTCCCACCACAGCCTCCTGAGTGGCTGAGACCACAGGCGCCTGCCACCACATCTGGCTAATTTTTGTATTTTTTGTAGAGATGGGGTTTCACTATGTTGCTCAGGCTGGTCTGGAACTCCTGAGCTCAAGCTATCTGCCTACCTTGGCTTCCCAAAGTGCTTAGATTACAGGCATGAACCACAATGCCTGGCAATTGTTTATTTTGTTTGTGAATTTCAGCACCATTACCTAGACCCTACATTTGGGAGCTTAATGTAAATAATGCTTATGTCTCCATTTACCATGAAAGTAAAGCTTTTCTAATACCCATTAGGCTTAAGATAATTTTCCTCATATTTCATGAAATGTCTTGCTTTATTTCTTAGAGGCTATGAGCAGTCAATTTAGATAATGGACTGTAGGAGTGGAGAGGTAGCTGTTGGTTGCATTCATCATGGGGTATGTGTATATGTGTGTGTTGATATTATTGACATTGCTGGCTTGTAGTCTTTAGAGCCCTTGGGGATAGTTAACCTTTTATTTTGTCAGCTTACTCATTTGGGCAGTGGACTTAGATACCAGATATTGGATGAAAGTAAATGTCTGGTGTCTGTGGTGATAGGCACTGCATAGTGGGCAGGGGGGAGTCCCTGGGCCCCATGGATGTGATGTGTCAAACTTTGCTTCTATGAAACTGACAGCGTCATGTACTTTCCCATTCTGATGCAACTCGATGCCTGGATCAATGCTTCTGGAAAATGTGCTAAAAAGAGATACCACCTGCTGCATACACATAATAAACCCTTTGTTGAGGTATCAGTGGTGTCTGATATAGCGCTTTAGGTTTTCTGTGGGGCTTTGAAAATCAGGAAATTTTGCAACCTTTCAAGACTCTAAAGGCCAGGGTGATAGCTTTTTGTTACATTTAAGACCCTGTCTTTTAAAAATTGGTCTTATATAGGAAGTAATTTTATATAGATTCTGTAAGTGTCCAATGCGAAGGCAGGACATAGCAGAGGTTGGGAGGGAAGTAGCCATAGTCATCACTCATATCCCTACAGGGAACCATTTTGTTGTTAAAAAATGGACGTAATTGTTGGCGAGCTCTGCCTGTGTAGGTGGGATCTGAAAATCCTTGAGAACCTATTTTTGTTACTGTATGTTGAGAATAGTTATTGTTATACTCATTATCCCCACATTTATATCGCTAGATCTCATAACTGTCCATTCACCATAAAGTGACTGGTATTTCAGAGACATCTGAACGGTAGGTAGCATTTATGAATCTGAAGTCATTGTCTTTCTCAAAACTCAGGTCCTCTCTTATACTCTAGCTTATTAAATGGTACTGCTTCCTCAAGATAGAAAATTTAGTTATTTTTGTTGCCATGCTCTTCCTTACACTCACAAGTCTTTTGTTATACCTCTCAAATATCTCTTGGTGTTCTGTCTTTATTTTTATTTTATTTTATTTTTTTGAGACTGAGTCTCGCTCTGTCATCCAATCTGGAGTACAGTGGCGCCATCTGGGCTCACTGCAAGCTCCGCCTCCCGGGTTCACGCCATTCTCCCACCTCAGCCTCCTGAGTAGCTGGGACTACAGGCCCCCGCCACCACACCCGGCTAATTTTTTGTATTTTTAGTAGAGACTGGGTATCACCGTGTTAGCCAGGATGGTCTGGATCTCCTGACCTCGTGATCCGCCCGCGTCAGCCTCCCAAAGTGCTGGGATTACAGGCGTGAGCCACTGCGCCCGCCTTTTTTTTTTTTTTTTTTTTTTGTGACGGAGTCTCGCTCAGTTGCCCAGGCTGGAGTGCAGTGGTGCGATCTTGGCTTATTGCAAGCTCCGCCTCCCGGGTTCACGCCATTCTCCTGCCTCAGTCTCCCGAGTAGCTGGGACTACAGGCGCCTGCCACCATGCCCGGCTGATTTTTTTGTATTTTTAGTAGAGACGGGGGCTTCACCGTGTTAGCCAGGATGGTCTCGATCTCCTGACCTCGTGATCCACCCGCCTCGGCCTCCCAAAATGCTGGGATTAGAGGCGTGAGCCACCAAGCCTGGCCTTTTTTTTTTTTTTTTTTTGAGATGGAGTCTTGCTCTCTCTCCCAGGCTGGAGTGCAATGGCACAATCTCGGTTCACTGCAACCTCCGCCTCCCAGGTTCAAGTGATTCTTCCGCTTCAGCCTCCCGAGTAGCTGGTACTACAGACGTGTGCCACCACGCCTGGCTAATTTTTTGTATTTTTTTTTTTTTTTTTTTTTTTGAGATGGAGTCTCGCTCTGTCGCCCAGGCTGGAGTGCAGTGGCACAATCTCGGCTCACTGCAAGCTCCGCCTCCCGGGTTCACGCCATTCTCCTGCCTCAGCCTCTCTGAGTAGCTGGGACTACAGGCGCCCGCAACCACGCCCGGCTAATTTTTTGTATTTTTAGTAGAGACGGGGTTTCACCATGGTCTCGATCTCCTAACCTCATGATCCGCCCGCCTCGGCCTCCCAAAGTGCTGGGATTACAAGCGTGAGCCACCGCGCCCGGCTAATTTTTTGTATTTTTATTAGAGACGGGGTTTCACCACGTTAGCCAGGATGGTCTCAATCTGACCTCATCATCCACCCGCCTCGGCCTCCCAAGTGCTGGGATTACAGGCCTGAGCCACCGCGCCCGGCTGGTGTTCTTTCATTCTTTATACTACCACTGGTATGTCCAGATAGTCCCAGCCATTGTAATAATCTCTTGCCTCTGCTACTGCCATAACCTCCTAACTGGCCTTTATCTGGCATTGCTCACCCTCAGTCTACCTATCATACAATAGCCAGGAAAAGCTTTTTAAAATGCGGATTTCATTATTAGATATTAATTTAAACTTTTTTGGTGATTTTTTTTTTTTTTTTGAAACAGAATCTCACTTTGTCACCCAGGTTGGAGTACAGTGGTGCGATCACGGCTCACTGCAGCCCCAACCTTCCTGGGCTCAGGTGGTACTCGCACCTCAGTCTCCCAAGTAGCTGGCACCACAGGTGCACGCCGCCACACCCAGCTAATTTTTGTACTTCTTGTAGAGATGGGGTTTTGCCATGTTGCCCTGGCTGGTCTTGAACTCCTGGGCTAAAACTACCTGCCTTCCTCGGCCTTCCGAGGTGCTGAGATTACAGGTGTGAGCCTCTGCACCTGGCCTTTGATGAATTTTTTCTTACTCTTAGGATCACACCTGACTATCTATACAGTGTGGTTGCTATATTTGTCTCCATGTTTTACACAATATGTTCTCTGTGCCTGGAATTTTTGTTTTGTTTTGTTTTGTTTTGTTTTGTTTTGAGAGTCTCACTCTATCGCCAGACTGGAGCACAGTGACGCTATCTCGGCTCACTGCAATCTCCACCTCCTGGGTTCAAGCAGTTCTCCTGTCTCAGCCTCCCGAGTAGCTGGGACTACAGGTGCACGCCATGACACTCAGCTAATTTTTTTTTTTATTTTTAGTAGAGTCAGGGTTTCACCACATTGGTCAGGCTGGTCTCAAACTCCCAACCTCAGATGATCAAGCAATTCTCCTGCCTCATCCTCCTGAGTAGCTGGGACTACAGGTGCACTCCACCACGCCAAGCTAATTTTTATATTTTTAGGGTTTCACCATGTTGGCCATGATGGTCTCAATCTTTTGACCTCGTGATCTGCCTGCCTCGGCCTCCCAAAGTGCTGGGATTACAGGCATGAGCCCTCGTGCCCAGCTGGAATGTTCTTTTTCCATCTATACCAGTCTAGTTCCTACTCATCTTTCAAGTCCCAGCTTACATCTCACTTCCTTATGAAAGGCGTTCCTGACCTCGCCCAAACCTTGCTGTCTGTAGACTAAGTTGGGTTTCCCAGGACATACTTTCAATAAACCCTCTACTTTTCATCACAGCTCTTACATCAGTTGTAAATAAAGAACTGTTTGTCTGCCTTTTCCCATTGTGTAGTATATAAGTATTAGCTCAGTCTGCTATAACAAAATACCACATGCTTAAATAACAAAAATTTATTTTCTCACAATTATGCAAGCTTGTAGTCCAAGAAGGTGACAACATGCTAAGTTTCTGGTAAACCTCTCTTCCTGGCTTGCAGAGAGTGGCCTTCTTGCTGTGTGCTCACATGGCCTTTATGTGGTACACCAGCCTGAGGATAGGGGCATAGATCTATCTCTTCTTCTTTTTCTTCTTCCTTCTCCCTCCTTCCTTATTTCTTCCTTCATTTTCAAGGCCAACAGTCCTATAGGATTAGAGCCCACCCCTATGACCTCATTTAATCTTAATTACTTCCTAAAGAACCTATATAGAAATATAGTCAGATTGGGGGTGAAAGCTTTAACATGAATTTTGGGGAGACACAGTTTAGTCCATAGCAGATGGTAAGCTCCGTGAGTTCAGGACCATGTTGTGCGGTACAATATGCTGATCCCAGAGCCTACTATAGAGTTTAACACAAATTGGCAATCATTTGAGCTTGTTCCAAACATTGATATGGTCTGGCACAAGAATACAAATAGAGGTATACACGTTTAATCATTTAAAATAGAGCTACCAAATTGTAAAATAAAATAAATATGTTTTATCCTCCTACCTCTAGAAATATAGTTGTATAATAACAAATTTTGACATATGTGTAAAGCTATTGATTTTTTAAAAATAGGCACATGTTAAATATTTAACTCATTATTAGTAAGGGAATCTGGCAGATATATTAGCCAGTTCAAAGAAGTAAAAGAACCACAAAGTGATATGTGGTATGTGTATGTGTAGTGTTGAAATACATGTATTATTTATTATAAAATTGAGTTTTTCCATGGAGAGAAAGGAAGTCAGTTGCACCTTCACTGCACAGAACTGATCAGCATGTCTATAGACAAACATTATTTTGTGCACTGGATGTACTGGCTCACACCTGTAATCCCAGCACTTTGGGAGGCTGAGGCAGGAAGATCACTTGAGCCCAGGAGTTTGAGCCCAGCCTGGGCAATGTAGTGAGACCCTATCTCTGCAAAAGTTTTTTTTAAAAAAATTAGCCAGGTATGGTGATGACTGCCTGTAGTCCTAGCTACTTAGGGGGCTGAAGTGGGAAGGTTGAGCCTGCAGTGAGCCATGATTGCACCGCTGTACTCCACCCTGGGTGACAGAGAGAGACCGTTTCAAAAAAAAAAAAAAAAAAAAAAGAAATTATTTCATATAACATCATTTACCTGTAACTTACAGAGTTGTAAAGTCGCTCAAAGATAATAAAAGACAAACTAGAAGAGTATTCTCTAAACAATATGCATAGTTTTTTATTGGAAATGTCTAGTAACCTTTTTTTCTTTTTTAACTTTTTCCAATTTTTTTTTATAATCTCCTACCTTTTCATCTAAAATAATCTGAAACCTTTTTGGTCACAAAACAGGGGTGGTCTCATTGGGTTTGGCCTGATTATTTGCATAGTGTAGCCAGAACGTTAATTTGCCATAAGACCTTCTTAAATTTACTTTGCTGTAAATTTTTATAAAGAATCTCAGATTGGACTTTTACAGGCCTCTATTATTTGTATTTCGAGGCTAGGAAGGCAAGTCTAAGAAATACCACATTTCACTTGTAATAACTATAAATTTGGGTGAATTCCTAAGGGTCCTGGGCCTTCCAGGAAGTGACCTTCCTTACCAACTGTAAGTCTGGACCCTATAAAGCCAGATACCAGGCCAGTTTTCCCAGGAAGGTTTTGTAAGTATTGGCTCCATAAAGTCAACCATAGTTCCTTAAAAGTAGTTTGTTATACGTGATCAAATAAGCATGATTCTCAAATGTGACCTTTCAGGCAAGCTCTTTGTTGGACAACCATTTTTTACAATTATATTCTGGTCAAAAGGAGAACAGATTCTTGTTAGCCCTATTCAAATAACCGTATTGCCTTGAACTGTAAGGAGACTCAGTAAGATGTTCTTAGTTCTGGGTTAGGGGAGGGTCAGTGAGAATCAGATGTGATTTAGGAATGTTTCATTTTACAAGAGCAAAGTCTACTTAATTGTTAAGAGTTATAGATAGCCTAACAAGGAATACAACTGGCTCCCTTGCATATTAGAAAATGAACATTAAAATAATATTTCAAACAAATTACTGTAATCATTTCTTATAGTTCATACAGTTCTGTGTACCTAATTCTCATTTCACTGGATCTCAGGTTAGTAGTCGGCTTCTTAACTAAAAAAAGTTCTGGAAATTCTGACTCATTCCACTGGAACGATCTGGAAGTTGTCCAGTTGTCCAAGCAATGCCATTGGAAGCATGTCTATTCTTTGATGTGTCAGTAGTTTTAAAATACCTGCCGCAGTCCTTTTCCATGGAGCTCTGAGACAACCCTTCTTTGTTGAAGACACAGACTCTGGCTTCTAGTTGATTTTAGAGCCTTCAGACAGGCCTCAGCACAAAACGGAATCTCTCTGCATGTGACAGAGACTCATATCATAAGAATAATGCAACTACCAAGGAAATTAAGTTGTTTTTGTCACATGTAAAATGAGAATAATACGGCCAGTCCAAAAACTTGTAGCAAACTGTGAGAGATTATTGCAAATAAGACAGTGAAGGTTACATCTGATTTAGAAAACATAGATAAACGTAATTTTTAGAGAGGGAAAATTCTTTATGTATAACATAATATTCTTGTGGTATTATACAGACACCAAAAACATACCAAGAATATACTAAGGATATCAAGTAAAGAGATTCAGTGGGTCTGGAATAAGTCCTATACATCTATATTTTTATAAAACTTCACTGACCTAGAAGGTGCTGGATTCAAATGTTAAAAGTAAGGTTGTTACCAAGTAAACATTTTCGATTTTATTCATTAATTCATTTGGTTTGTTTGTTTGTTTATTTATTTATTTATTTTAGACAAGGTCTTTCTCTGTTGCCCAGGCTGGAGTGCAGTGGCTCTGTCATAGCTCACGGCAGCCTCAACCTCCTGGGCTCAAGCGATCCTTCTGTTTCAGCTTCTCAGGTAGCTGGGACTATAAGCATGCATCACCATGCCCAGCTTATTTATTTCGTTTAATTTATTTTTTATTTTATTTTAATTTTTTGCAGGGGGTGGGGTAGAGATAGGGTCTTGTAATGTTCCCCAGGCTGGTCTCTAACTCCTGGGCTCATGTGATCCTCCTGCCTCAGCCTCCCAAAACGTTGGGATTGCAGATGTGAGCCACCGCACCTGGCCAGTATTTTAGATAATAACTGAAATTAAGACTGAAAACACTTCTTCCTGTAGGAGATTAAAAAAAAAAAAAGACTGAAAACACTAAACTTTTGTTTCCTAAAATCTGGCAGAGTTCTGTCAGGACTCAGAAACATTGTAGATAATGAGGACATTGACAAATCTCTAGGAGTTTTCTATTAATCATACAATAACTAGAATATTTATAGTAATAGCATTTTACCCATACAACTTTAACCTAGGGAACACTGAACATGTCTTCTGGTAGATAACTTTTCTCATGAAATTCATTAATAACAAAATATTAAACCTAATTATTTCTAACATTTCTCTAAAAAGGAGAAAACACGTCTTTGTGATTTTGCCAAGGATGTTTTGGGATATCTCAGAGATAGTTTTTGGTATTAAAAATACACTGACCCCAGCACTTTGGGAGGCCAAGGTGGGAGGATTGCTTGAGCTCAGGAGTTTGAGACCAGCCTGGGCAACATGTTGAAACCGTATTTCTACAAAAATATATAAAAGTTAGCTGGGCGTAGTAGCGCACACCTGTGGTCCCAGCTACTTGGGAGGCTGAGGTGGAAGGATTGCTTGAGCCTGGGAGGTGGAGGTTGCAGTGAACTGAGATCATGCCACTGCACTCTAGCCTGGGTGACAGAGTGAGACCCTGTCTCAAATTAAAAAAAAAAAAAAAAAAAAATTACACTGAAAGTTTTATTTTATTATTTTCTACACGTAGAAAATAATTTGGGAAAGACAAATATTCAAAGAATTGTTAGTGGAAACACTTAAGATAGGATTGTTGGTGCTTGAGAAATAATACCTGGTTACTTATTTAACCTAAGTGACAGTAAAACATTTATAAACAAACATAGAAAGTAACACGATTTTAAATAACTGTAGTTTTTTTTATGAGGAGCCCTGTGCTTGCTTGATTAAGGACATGATAAGTCAGCATAAAGCACAGAAAATTTTTCTAGCAAGACACAAAATATTTGCTAACTAGGCATATTACACAGCATAAAATAATATACTTTAATATTGTAGGTAATGGCAGTAAACAGTAAACCAAGGACATGGACTTACCAAAATTGAATAAATTATTTGCTAAAATTTTAACCAGTTTTAGCTTTTCAGACTCAGGTATTATAAACCATGACAGTCAAAATTCACATTCCAAGTTGTGCCCTTCATTAGTCTTCATATTCTGGAACAGACTTACGCTTTACTTGAGGACAAGTTTTAGGGGTTCTCAAGGTCAGAGTTAATTTGATAATGAGTACTAAGATGTTATTAAGATGCAGTGCATTTTTAGTGTTATCAAATGAATCAGTAAGTATTTTTTAATGTCTCAGTTTCCATTTTCAATACTGTAATTATTGATGGTTATATCCCACAGAAACAATTTGGGGTCCTTTGTTTTACAAATTTTGGCAAATACATATACCCATGTAACTACAACCACAATTAATAGATAGAACATTTTTCTTACCCCCAAATATTCCTTCTGTAGTTTTGCAGTCAATCCCATCTTCCACATCTTGGCCTCAGGCAACCACTGATCTATTGTTTGGCACTACAGATTAGCTTTGCTTGTGGTAGAATTTCATATAAATGAAAATGACAAATGACCTGCTTTTTTGTATTTGGCTTCCTTTATGTTTCAATGTTTCCTTTTGTGACTATACCACTATTTGATGGATATTTGGGTTGTTTCTAGTTTTTGGATATTATGAATAAAGCTGCTATAATCATTCATATATACGTTTTTTTTTTTTATGGGCATATGTTTTCATTTCTCTTGGGTGTATACCCGGGATTGGTCAGCCCATAAAATCAGTGTCCCACTCTGCTGCCACAGATGGGAATAACTTAGCCATAAATAAATACAAAACAAAACCCAGTTATGTAAAGAAAAATTGAAATTAGAAAAGTGGAGATTCCGTAAACTTCTTTGTTCATCTGGGAGCTAACTTCAGATTACCACTTCAGATTTACCTGTGGGAACCAAGCCGTGACATACATGGATGGTCCACATGAGGTGTACTTCTCTGATGTGACTCACAGGTTAATTCTTTGGACATTTGGTGGAAGACTTCCAAAACTGTTTTAACAGACAGTTTTTTAAAAAAAAGTAAAAACAAAAAATCATGGCTTTCATCCAGATATAAAATGAAAACATTCAAAGATGAAAGAAAAACAGCATATCATCAAAGAAGGAAACAGGCAAATATTACAACCAATTCCATTATCAATTTTTATACAATTAAAAATGGCAAAATGTCAAAAATGACAGTTGAATTAACACTGCACATGTCTGTGTGTTCATCTGTTTAAATGAGCAATAAAGTAAAGGCAAATTCATAAATTATTAAAATATTTACACTTTTCTTTGGCTTTATTTTTACCAAAATTGTTAATTGTAATCAATAATTTCTTATAAATTATATTCTTTTAATAACAATGCCAAATGAAACAGACTTTCTTGAATGACTGTATTTCTTAGATTTTTTTTTTTTTTTGAGACCGAGTGTCGCTCTGTCGCCCAGGCTGGAGTGCAGTGGCACTGCAACCTCCGCCTCCCTGGTTCAAGGAATTCTCATGCCTGAGCCTCCCGAGTAGCTGGGACTACAGACATGGGTGCAGCCACACCTGGCTAATTTTTGTGTTTTTAGTAGAGATGGGGGTTTCACCATATTGGCCAGGCTGGTCTCAAACTCCTGACCTCAAGTGATCCGCCCTGCTTGGTCTCCCAAAGTGCTGGGATTACAGGTGTGAGCCACTGCACTCAGCCTCTTAGATTTTTGTTTTAATATTTACTGGTTTATAGGATATTGCAAAGGATAGAGATGAAGAGATTGATAGGGTGAGTTACTAGGGAAGGGGCAGGGAGCTTCTGTACCCTCCCCGGCCATGCCACTTCAGTAACTTCCATGTGTTCAGCTATACTGAAGCTCACTGAACCCTGTCCTCTTGGGTTTTTATGGAAGCTTCATGAAGTCAGTATTTCTTGCCCCAGGTATAGGATGGGACTCTCTCATGGGAGAGCCTTAAGACCCACAGTCAGAAAGCCTGGGGAACATTAAAGTGAAAGGAGAGTCGGAGGTCAGAGGCCTGCCCCTGAGGCCTAACACAGCCAACATTCTAACAAAAGACTGTAACTAGGGCTATGGGTTATAAGCCAGAAACCGTAGATTAAAACCAGTATATATATCATAACACCACAGGTCACCCCCTAGTTTGTGACCACAGATCTTTTATATCAAAAAATATTTGTATATGCAATCATTAATCATTAGTCCAGTACATCATATTGTATGAATGTCTCCCAGGATGAGGCCATTCAGGTTTGCAGGTTTCCTAAATCTTGTCAAGTTCCAAAAGCAGAATTGGCCTTGGTAAACATACAGCTTCATACCTTCATGCATCTGGAATAATTGAGCTTGAGACAGTATCATCTTTTGTTCTTAGACTCTTTTGGGCTGTTAACATTGAATTTTCCTCAGTAACCCTAACTCATTTATTCACTTCTTTACTTTCAGCTATGGTTTCTCCTTCTTTCCGTTTATACCCCAATTTTTTCACCTTTGAAAGGGACATTAGAATCTCCCTTGTGCTGTTCCAGATTGCAGGCAGCAATACAAGTCTAGGAGTAGGTCTTCCTCAGTCCACTCCCATTCAGATAGGGTAAAGTTATATAGGAGCAGAACTAGTGAGCTGTTTTTACCATCAGGCAGTATAGCTGAATTCACTGTTAGTCCCACTTTTGTTAAATGGGGTGAAAGCACTACTCACCCCAGTAATGTTCTTAGGAATTTTGCCATTAGGTTTAAAAACAGTTACAGTTTTTTCTTAGAAATCATCCCTGATGTTTCAGCACTTGTAGTTGTAACGCTGGTCCTAGGACCACTGCATCAGGTAGGAGAGAAAAAATAAAATTTTTAAAGGTGATTTGGGGAGGAAAGAAAAAACTATAGGCTAGGCGAAGTGGCTCATGCCTGTAATCCTAGAACTTTGGGAGGCCAAGGCAGGAGGATTGCTTGAGCTCAGGAGTTTGAGACCAGCCTGGGCAACATGGCAAAACCTGTCTCTACCAAAAATACAAAAAATTAGCTGGGTGTGGTGGTGCTTGCCTGTGGTCCCAGCTACTCGAGAGGCTGAGGTGGGAGGATCTCTTGAGCCCTGGAAGCGGAGGTTGCAGTAAGCCGTAATCACGCCGCTGCACTCCAGCCTGGGCAACAGAGCAAGACCCTGTCTCAAAAAAACAAACAGGGCCAGGCACAGTGGCTCACACTTGTAATCCCAGCACTTTGGGAGGCCAAGGCAGGCAGATCACCTGAGGTCAGGAGTTCGAGACCAGCCTGGCCAACATATGGTGAAACTCTGTCTCTACTAAAAATACAAAAATATTAGCTGGGCATGGTGGTGCATGCCTGTAGTCCCAGCTACTTGGCAAGCTGAGGTGGGAGAATCGCTTGAACCTGGGAGGCGGAGGTTGCAGGGAGCCAAGATGGCTCCACTGTACTCCAGCCTGGGTTACAGAGTGAGACTCCGTCTCTCAGAAACAAACAAACCAACAAAACCAAAAAAAGAAAAGAAAAAGACAAAATTATAGTAGTTATACAAGTGCACTCCTCCCCTGGTAAGAATTATGTAGTCGTACTAGCATCCTCCCCATCCCCTCTTCCTCAGATCAACCAGAAAAACAGAAAAAGTCCCACCTTAAGTATGAGCACATACGTCCTTATGATCGCCTGTAAGCCAGCCCTTCATGCTTTTTATCTCCCCCTGTTTTAGACAACCAGTGTTTCAATTGCCCATTCTACTTCTCTATCAAACTATTACTCTAAGGAGGATATCTCACTGTGTCCATTGTTGAACATTATGGGCTGTACAGTGTGTTCCTTGGTCTGAAGAAATGATGGTGGGCCATCCAAATCCATGCAATATCTTCTGTTCTGTGTTGTTTTTTTTTTTATGGTACTCTGAGCATTTTTATCTTCCATGGGATAAGCAAAGCCCACTCCAGAGTCAGTGTCTATTCCTGTCAAGACCCCTTTGTAGCTCCCAGGGCTACCAGCATCAGTCTCATTTGCCAGCCATGTTCAGGGCCTTCCTACCAGAGAATCTGCCCCATAGCCATCAGCAATCTCTGTCTCTGTTGCTGAGAAACAGAACAATTCTTTCTGGCATTTTGTACCCGAAAGGGTGCAAAAGGGTCATGTCCAGATTCGGCCCATCTCTGCACTGCTGCATTGCCCCCATACTCACTTTTTTTCAGGGACTGAGTTGGCCACCTCAAGGGAGCACATGGGATGTCTACTTATCGATCCCTGTCGCCTTAATGCATCCCTCCAATCTCCTTAGGGCCATGCTCCATGTGAGCATTCTTTTAACAGGCCAGATTTCCATCGTCCTCTCGCCTGAGTGTATAGCCAAGCCATTGGTTACATCACATGAGGTCAGTAAAGACCCAAACACAGGGGCTTCTACCATTGTTCAATTCTTCCATCAGTCACTGTTAGAAAAATAGAATGCAATTCAGCCCACCAAGCAGATCTGTTTTTACCTTCTTTCATCAGAGGAGTAGTCTTCCAAAGCAGGATGGTTTTCATTTACCTTGGAATTGCCATCCATGAACCAAGCAGCTCTTGGTCAATTTTTTTTAAATTAAATTCTATTTGGAGGAGATTTGCTCTGCTGAAGCAATAGAAATTAGAATTGACCAAAAATATTTTCTGTTCTTTTTTTTTTTTTTTAGATTCAGGGGTATATGTGCAGGATTGTTACATGGATATAATGTGTAATGCTGAGGTTTCGGCTTCTAGTGAACCCATCAGCCAAATAGTGAACATAATACTCACTAGGTAGTTTTTCTATGCTTGCCACACCTCCTCTCCCCTTTTGGAGTCCCCAGTGTCTGTTGTTTCCATCTTTAAGACCACACGTACCCATTGTTTAGCTCTCACTTATAAGTGAGAACTCATGGTATTTCATTTTCTGTTTCTGAGTTATTTCATATAGAATAATGGCCTCCAGCTACATCCACATTGCTACAAAGGACAGGATTTCATTCTATTTATGGCTGCATAGTATTCCATGGTATATATATACCACATTTTCTTTATCCAATCTACTGTTGATGGGCACCTAGGTTGATTTCATGAATTTGTATTGTGAATAGTGCTGCGATAAATGTACCAGTGTAGGTGTCTTTTAGATAAAATAATTTTCTTATGCTATGTCATAAGGCCCAAGAGAAAAAAAAAGAGGTTTACAATTTAAAAAAATAAAATTTTTTTTTAAGATTTCTTTTCCCGGCCCAGCGCAATGGCTCACGCCTGTAATCCCAGCACTTTGGGAGGCCGAGGCAAGTGGATCACAAGGTCAGGAGTTCAAGACCAGCCTGGCCAACATGGTGAAACCCTGTCTCTATTAAAAATACAAAAATTAGCCAGGCGTGGTGGTGTGCACCTTTAGTCCCAGATGCTTGGGAGGCTGAGGCAGAAGAATTGCTTGAACCTGGGAGCCAGTGGTTGCAGTGAGCCGAGATCATGCCACTGCACTCCAGCCTGGGTGACAGAGCGAGACTCTCTCTCTCAAAAAAAAAAAAAACAAAAAGATTTATTTACCCTTGGGTAGATAGCCAGTAGTGGGATTGCTAGATCAAATGGTAGTTCTATTTTTAGTTCTGTGGAAATCACTATACTATTTTCTGTAGGGGTTGAACTAATTTACATTCCCACCAACAGTATATAAGCATTCCCTTTTCTCTGCATCCTCACCAACATCTGTCATTTTCCATTCTGACTGGTATAAGATGGTATCTTATTGTGGTTTAATTTTCATTTCTCTGATGATTAGTGATGTTGGATATTTTTTTCATGAGTTTGTTGGTCGCTTGTCTTCTTTTATGTCTGTTCGTTTCTATTGCCTACTTTTTAGTAGATTTATTTGTTTTTTTCTTATGATTTAAGTTCCTTATAGATTCTGGATATTAGTCCTTTGTTGGATGCATAGTTGGCAGATATTTTCTCCCATTCTATGGGTTGTCTTTTTACTCTGTTGATTGTTTCTTTTGCTGTACAGAAGCTCTTTAATTATGTCTCATTTGTCCATTTTCGTTTTGGTCATATTTGTTTTTGAGGTCTTAGTCATAAATTATTTGCCTAGGCCAATGTCCATAAGAGTTTTTCCTAGGTATTCTTTTAGGGTTTTTATAGTTTCAGGTCTTAAATTTAAATTTTTAATCCATCATGTGTTAATTTTTATATATGGTCAGAGATAGGGGTCCAGTTTCATTCTTCTGCATATGGCTAGCCAATTTTCCCAGCACCATTCATTGAATGGAGTGTCCTTTCCCCATTGATTATTTTGGTCAACTTTGTTGAAGATCAATTCACTGTAGGTGTATGGATTGACTTCTGGGTTCTCTGTTTTATTTCATTGAGCTATGTGTCTGTTTTTGTACCAGTACCATGATGTTTTGGTGATTATAGCCTTGTAGTGTAATTTGAAGTTTAGTAACGTGATGCTTCCAGCTTTGTTATTTTTGCTTATGATTGTTTTTACTATGTGGGCTCTTTTTTGGTTCCATATGAATTTTGGAATAGTTTTTTCTGATTCTGTGAAAAACGACATTGGTAATTTGATTAAAATTGCTTTGGGCAGTGTAGTCATTTTCATGATATTGATTCTTCCTATCCATGATCATGGGATGTTTTTCCATTTGTTTGTGTTGTCTATGATTTCTTTCATCAGTGTTCTTTAGCTCTCCTTGTAGAGGTCTTTCATCTTCTTGGTTAAATGTATTCCTAGGTATTTTATTTTGGTTGTGGCAATTATAAATGGGATTGAGTCCTTGATTTGATTCTGAGCTTGAATGTTGGTGTATAGAAATGCAACTGATTTTGTGCATTAATTTTATATCCTGAAACTTTACTAAAATTGTTTATTGGGTCTAGGAATCATATGGAGTAATGTTTAGGGTTTTCTAGGTATAGGATTATGTTGTCAGTGAACTGATATAATTTGACTAACTCTGTTCCTATTTGGATGCTTTTTATTTTTTTCTCTTGCCTAATTGCTCTGGCTACCACTTCCAGTACTAAGTGGAATAGGAGTAGTGGGAGTGGACATCCTCATGTTGTTCCATTTCTTAGAGGGAATGTTTTCAGTTTTTGCACATTCAGTATGATGCTCTTGGCTGTGAGTTTATCATATATGGTTGTTACTATTTTGAGGTGTCTTCCTTCAATGCCTAATTCATTGAAGGTTTTTAATCATGAAGTGATGTTGGATTTTATCAGATGCTTTTTCTGTGTCTGTTGACATGATCATATGGTTTTTGTTTTTTATTCTGTTTATGTGATGAATCACATTTATTGATTTGTGTATGCTGAACCATCCTTGTGTCCCAGGCATAAAACCACTTGATCATGATCCAGTTATCATCTTGATGTGCTGCTGGATTCAGTTTATTAGTATTTTGTTGAGGATTTTTACATTCATATTCATCAGGGATATTGGCCTGTAGTTTTTTTGTTGTGTTCTTGTCAGATTTTGGTATCAGGATGATGCTGATTTAGTAGAACGAGTTAGGGAAGAATCCCTCGTACTCAATTTTTTTTTTTTTAATAGTTTCAGTAAGATTGTTACAGTTCTTCTTTGTACATCTGGTAGAACTTGGCTGTGAATCCTGGTCCTGGGCTTTTTTTTTGGTTCGTAGATTTTTAAATTACTGATTCAGTTTTATAGCTCATTATTGTTCTGTTCAGGATTTCCATTTCTTCCTGGTTCATTCTTAAGAGTTTGTGTGTTTTGAGGAATTTATTCATTTCTTCTAGGTTTCTCTGGTTTATGCTCATAGAGATGTTATAGTAGTCTCTGAGGAGCTTTTTTGTTTCTGTGATATCAGTTGTAATACCACTTTTGTCATTTCTGATTGTGCTGATTTAAATCTTCTCTTTTCTTGGTTAATCTATCGAGCAGTTTAATAGTTTTGTTTATCCTTTGAAATACCCCACTTTTTGTTTTGTTGCTCCTTTATGTCATATTTTTGGTCTCAATATCATTTAATTCTGCCCTGATCTTTCTTATTTCTTTTCTTCTGCTAGATTTGGGTTTGGCTTGTTTTGGTTCTCTAGTTCCTTTAGCTATGATGTTAGGTTGTTAATTGAGATGTTTCTTTTTGATGTTAAGCATTTAGCACTATAAATTTTTGTCTTTTTTTTTTTTTTTTTGGAGACAGAGTCTTACTCTGTCACCCAGGCCGGATGTAGTGGCGTGATCTCGGCTTACTGCAACCTCTGCCTCCCAGGCTCAAGCGATTCTCCTGCCTCAGCCTCTCGAGTAGCTGGGATTACAGACACTCACCACCACGCCTGGCTAATTTTTGTATTTTTAGTAGAGACAGGGTTTCACCGTGTTGCCCAGGCTGGTCGCAAACTCCTGAGCTCAGGCAGTCCTCCCGCCTTGGCCTCCCAAAGTGCTGGGATTACAGGCGTGAGCCACTGTGCCTGACCTAAACTTTAGTCTTAACACTGCTTTTGTTGTATTCTAGAGGTTTTGGTATGTTGTGTCTCTATTTTTATTTAAAAAAATTTTTTGATTTCTGCCTTAATCTCATTGTTTAAAGTCATTCAGGAGCAAATTGTTTAGTTTCCATGTACTTGTGTGGTTTTGAGAGTTCCGCTTGATATTGATTACTAATTTTATTCCATGAGGTCTGAGAAGATGGTTGATATGATTTTTATTTTTGAAAAATTTATTGAGACTAGCTTTATGACCAAGCATGTGGTCAATTTTAGAGAATATTCTGTGTGCAGATGAGAATGAGTTTAGAAGTGGATTCTTCCTGAATCGAGTCTCCATATGAAAACATAGCCCAGGTGACACCTTGCTTGCAGCTTTAAGAGACCCTAAGCAAGGACCAGCTAAGCTGTGCTTGAATTCCTGAATCAGAAACTGTGAGATAATAAATGTGTATTGTTTTAAGTGGCTAAGTTTTTGCTAATTTGTTATGCAATAGAAAACTAATACATTGTGAAAGCCCACTTTTCCTATTTTCTTGCTTACTTATTTGCTTATTTATTTGTTTAGAGACAGGGTCTCAGTTGGTTAAGCTGGAGTGCAGTGGCACTATCATAGCTCATTGCAACCTTAAACTCCTGGTCTCAAGTGATCCTCCCACCTCAGCCTCCCTAGTAGCTGGGACTATAGGTGTGCGCCACCGCACCCAGCTAATTTTTAATTTTTTTTTTTTTTTGAGATGAAGTCTTACTCTTGTCCCCCAGGCTGGAGTGTGATGGCGTGATCTCAGCTCACTGCAACCTCTGCCTCCCGGGTTCAAGCGATTCTCCTGCCTCAGCCCCCTGAGTAGCTGGGATTACAGGCACCTGCCACCATGCCCAGTTAATTTTTGTATTTTTAGTAGAGGTGTGGTTTTACCATGTTGGCCAGGCTGATCTACAACTCCTGACTTCAGGTGATCCATCTGCCTCGGCCTCCCAAAGTGCTGAGATTACAGGCATGAGCCACCGTGCCCGGCCTTAAATTTTTTTTTAGGCAGGGTCTGGCTATGTTGCCCAGGCTGGGGTGCATTGGTGCAATCACAGCTCACTGCAGCCTTGAACTGGGCTCAAGTAGTACTCCTACCTCAGCCCCCAAGAGTAGCTGGGACTGTAGACACATGCCACCACACCCAGCTAATTTTTGTATTTTTTGTAGAGATGGGATTTTGCCATATTGCCCAAGCTGGTCTCAAGCTCCTGAGTTCAAGTGATCCACCCTGCTTGGCCTCCCAGAGTGCTAGGATTACAGGCATGAGCCACCACACCCAACCCAGACTGTCATTTTCTTGCTTTTAGTTTTTGTGCATTTTATTGCAATGTCACTTTTTTTGAGAGAGAGGCCTTGCTCTGTTGCCCAGGCTGGAGTGTAGTGGTGTGATCATGGCTCACTGCAACCTCAGCCTCCCGGGTTCAAGTGAGTCCCCCACCTCAGACTCTAGAGTAGCTGGGACCACAGGGACATGCCATCATGCCTGGCTAATTTTTTTTAACTTTTTTATAAGTAGGGGATCTCCCTATGTTGCTCATCTTGGTCTCAAACTCCTGAGCTCAGGTGATCCTCCTGCCTCGGCCTCCCAAAGTTCTGGGATTGTAGGTGTGAGCCAATGCACCTGGTCACAAAGTTACTTTTGTTGTAGTATCTGGTACATGAAAACTCTTTTGACTAAAATATGTTTAATCTTTTTTTTTTTTTTTTTTTTTTTGAGGCAGAGTCTTGCTGTGTTGCTCAGGCTGGAATGCAGTGGCACCATCTCGGCTCACTGAAACCTCCACCTCCCAGGTTCAAGTGATTCCCCTGCCTCAGTATCCCAAGTAGCTGGGACTACAGGCATGCGCCACCGCATCTGGCTAATTTTTTTGTATTTTTAGTAGAGACTGGGTTTCACCATGTTTGTCAGGCTGGTCTCGAACTCCTGACCTCAAATGATCTGCCCGCCTTGGCCTCCCAAAGTGCTGGGATTACAGACGCGTTTAATCTTTTAAAAAATGAAAGAGCTGGCTGTGCGCGGTGGCTCATGCCTGTAATCTCAGCACTTTGGGAGGCCAAGGCGGCGGAACACGAGGTCAGGAGATCGAGACCATCCTGACTAACATGGTGAAACCTCATCTCTATTAAAAACACAAAAAATTAGCTGGGCATGGTGGCGGGCACCTGTAGTCCCAGCTACTCAGGAGGCTGAGGCAGGAGAATGGCGTGAACCCAGGAGGCAGAGCTTGCAGTGAGCTGAGATGGCGCCACTGCACTCCAGCCTGGGCAACAGAGCAAGACTCTGTATCAAAAAAAAAAAAAAAAGCCAAACTTAGATTTAGGATACTACCCCATCAAATGGTAACTGGTAAGCGTATGTTTAAGTTTCTAAAAAATTGCCACATAATTTTCCAAAATGTTTATACTGTTGTACTTTCCTACTAGGGATGTTGAGGGTTCCAGTTGGCCCACTTCCACATCAAAACTTGTTATGATCAGATTTGAGCCATTTTACTGAGTGTATACTGGTATATCATTGTGGTTTTGACTTACATTTCCCAGATGAATAATGATGTTGAATATGTTTTTCATGTCCTTATTTGCAATTTGTGAATCTTTTGTGAAAATGTGTTCAGATATTTTGCTTATTTTGAAAAAATGAATAAAAAAGTATTGAGTTGTACAAGTTATTTATATATTTCAGATGCAGATATTTTGTCAGATATATATAGTCATGCAATACCATGCAATGTTTTGGTCAACAACAGACTGCATAGACACTGGTGGTCCCATAAAATTATAAAGGAGCTGAAAGTGACATCTTGGATGATCCTGACCCTGTGTACACCTAGGCTAAAGTGTATGTTTGTGTCTTTATTTTTGGCAAAAACATTTAAAAAGAAATAATAAATTTAAAATTTAAAAATAAAAAACAGCCTATAGACTGCAGATATAGAGAACAAAGATATTTTTGTAGAGCAATATAATGTGTGTTTTAAGAGTAAAGTTAAAAATTAAAGAATTTAAGGTGAAAATGTTACAGTAAGCTAAGATTAATTTATTGTTAAAGAAAAAAAATGTAGCCTAAGTGTACAATGTTTATATAGTGTTATTATTATATAATGTTGTATATATTATTGTTATTATATAATTATATTATTATACGTTATTTTATATGATATAATATATAATTATATAAGTTTGTAACATATAATTATATTACCATATGTTTATATAATGTTATTAT
The DNA here is from genome assembly GCF_028878055.3 of Symphalangus syndactylus. Taxonomy (NCBI): domain Eukaryota; kingdom Metazoa; phylum Chordata; class Mammalia; order Primates; family Hylobatidae; genus Symphalangus; species Symphalangus syndactylus. Next base: position 131,804,093 of record NC_072441.2, on the reverse strand, counting down.
ACAATATTAAATAGTGTAGCCTAAGTGTACAATGTTTCTATAAAGTCTACAGTAGTAGACAGTAATGTCCTAGACCTTTACATTTACTCACCACTCACTCAGTCACCCAGAGCAAGTTCTAGTCATGCAAACCCCACTCATGGTAAGTGCCCTGTACAAGTGTACCATTTCTATCTTTTATATGTATTTTTACTGTACCTTTTTTATGTTTAAATGCACAAATACTTACCATTGTGTTACAGTTGCTTACAGTATTCAATGCAGTAACATGCTATACAGGTTTGCAGCCTGGAGGCAATCTATAGGCTATACAATACCATATAGCCTATGTGTGTGGTAGGCCATACCATCTAGGTTCATGTAAGTATACTCCATGATGTTCACATAATGATGAAGTCGCCTAACAATGCATTTCTCAGAAGGTATCTCTGTTGTTAAGTGATGCATCACTGTATATATTGTGACTTATTTTTCTCCAGCTTGCCTTTTCCTTTTTGGAAGGATGTCTTTCAAAGAGCAGAAGGTCTTAATTTTGGTGTTCTTTACTTTGTGAGTTTTTTTTTTTTTTTTTTTTTTTTTTTTTTTTTTTTTTTTTTTTGAGACGGAGTCTCGCTCTGTCGCCCAGGCTAGAGTGCAGTGGCGCAATCTCGGCTCACTGCAAGCTCCGCCTCCCGGGTTCACGCCATTCTCCTGCCTCAGCCTCTCCGAGTAGCTGGGACTACAGGCGCCCGCCACCGCGCCCGGCTAATTTTTTGTATTTTTAGTAGAGACGGGGTTTCACCGTGGTCTCGATCTCCTGACCTCGTGATCCGCCCGCCTCGGCCTCCCAAAGTGCTGGGATTACAAGCGTGAGCCACCGCGCCCGGCCTACTTTGTGAGTTTTTATAGTTAGTACTCACTCATATTCTGTCCAAGAAATCTGTGCCCATCCCAAGATCATGAAGATTTTCTCCAATATTTTCTTCTAGAAGTTTGTAATTTTAGCTTTTATGTGTGAATCTTAACTCCTTTTAAATTAATTTCTTTAAAGTCTTAAAAATTGTGGCCCCTTCCCTTCCCTTCCCTTCCCTTCCCTTCCCTTCCCTTCCCTTCGTCCGTCCTTCCTTCCTTCCTTCCTTCCTTCCTTCCTTCCTTCCTTCCTTCCTTCCTTCCTTTCTTTCTTTCTTTCTTTCTTTCTTTTTTCTTTCTTTCCCTCTCTGGCCCAGGCTACAATCTACTCGGCTTGCTGCTGCCCGCGCCGCGGACTGCCTGGGTCTGCCGGCGCGCGCCACCGCTGCCTGCCTTGTCTCCTTTGGATGCAGGCACGCGTTCGCCATCTTGGCCACGCTGCTCGCCAGCTCCTGACGCCGAGTGCTCTGCCCGCCTCAGCCTCCCGAGGTACTGGGACTACAGACAGAGTCTCGCTCACCCAGTGCTCGGTGTTGCCCGGGCTGGAGTACGGTGGCGTGGTCTGGCCTCGCGGCAGCCTCTAACCCCCGGCCACCTGCCTTGGCCTGCCAGGGTGCTGGGATTGCAGCCCCTGCCCGGCCCCCGCCCCATCTGGAAGGTGGGGAGCGCCTCTGCCCGGCCGCCCCGTCTGGGAGGTGAGGAGCGCCTCTGCCCGGCCGCCCCGTCTGGGAAGTGAGGAGCGCCTCTGCCCGGCCACCCACCGTCTGGGAAGTGAGGAGCGCCTCTGCCCGGCCACCCACCGTCTGGGAAGTGAGGAGCGCCTCTGCCCGGCCACCCACCGTCTGGGAAGTGAGGAGCGCCTCTGCCCGGCCACCCACCGTCTGGGAAGTGAGGAGCGCCTCTGCCCGGCCACCCACCGTCTGGGAAGTGAGGAGCGCCTCTGCCCGGCCGCCCCGTCTGGGAAGTGAGGAGCGCCTCTGCCCGGCCACCCATCGTCTGGGAAGTGAGGAGCGCCTCTGCCCGGCCACCCATCGTCTGGGAAGTGAGGAGCGCCTCTGCCCGGCCTCCCATCGTCTGGGAGGTGAGGAGCGCCTCTGCCCAGCCGCCCCGCCCGGGAGGAAGTGAGGAGCGCCTCTGCCCGGCCGCCCCGTCCGGGAAGAAGTGAGGAGCGCCTCTGCCCGGCCGCCCCGTCCGGGAAGAAGTGAGGAGCGCCTCTGCCCGGCCGCCCCGTCCGGGAAGAAGTGAGGAGTGCCTCTGCCCGGCCGCCCCCGTCTGGGAAGAAGTGAGGAGCGCCTCTGCCCGGCCGCCCCGTCTGGGAAGTGAGGAGCGCCTCTGCCCAGCCGCCCCGTCCGGGAAGAAATGAGGAGCACCTCTGCCCGGGCGCCCCGTCCGGGAAGAAGTGAGGAGCGCCTCTGCCCAGCCGCCCCATCCGGGAAGAAGTGAGGAGCGCCTCTGCCCGGCCACCCATCGTCTGGGAAGTGAGGTGCACCTCTGCCCGGCCACCCACCGTCTGGGAAGTGAGGAGCGCCTCTGCCCGGCTGCCCCGTCTGGGAAGTGAGGAGCGCCTCTGCCCGGCCGCCCCGTCTGGGAAGTGAGGAGTGCCTCTGCCCGGCCGCCCCGTCTGGGAAGTGAGCAGCGCCTCTGCCCGGCCACCCTGTCCGGGAAGAAGTGAGGAGCGCCTCTGCCCGGCCGCCCCATCCGGGAAGAAGTGAGGAGCGCCTCTGCCCGGCCGCCCCGTCCGGGAAGAAGTGAGGAGCGCCTCTGCCCGGCCGCCCCGTCCGGGAAGAAGTGAGGAGCGCCTCTGCCCGGGCGCCCCGTCCGGGAAGAAGTGAGGAGCGCCTCTGCCCGGCCGCTCTGTCCGGGAAGAAGTGAGGAGCGCCTCTGCCCGGCCGCCCCGTCTGGGAAGTGAGGAGCGCCTCTGCCCGGCCGCCCCGTCCGGGAAGAAATGAGGAGTGCCTCTGCCCGGCCACCCACCGTCTGGGAAGTGAGGAGCGCCTCTGCCCGGCCACCCACCGTCTGGGAAGTGAGGAGCGCCTCTGCCCGGCCACCCACCGTCTGGGAAGTGAGGAGCGCCTCTGCCCGGCCACCCACCGTCTGGGAAGTGAGGAGCGCCTCTGCCCGGCCACCCACCGTCTGGGAAGTGAGGAGCGCCTCTGCCCGGCCACCCACCGTCTGGGAAGTGAGGAGCGCCTCTGCCCGGCCACCCACCGTCTGGGAAGTGAGGAGCGCCTCTGCCCGGCCACCCACCGTCTGGGAAGTGAGGAGCGCCTCTGCCCGGCCACCCACCGTCTGGGAAGTGAGCGCCTCTGCCCGGCCGCCCCGTCTGGGAAGTGAGGAGCGCCTCTGCCCGGCCACCCATCGTCTGGGAAGTGAGGAGCGCCTCTGCCCGGCCACCCTGTCTGGGAAGTGAGGAGCGCCTCTGCCCGGCCGCCCCGTCTGGGAAGTGAGGAGCGCCTCTGCCCGGCCACCCATCGTCTGGGAAGTGAGGAGCGCCTCTGCCCGGCCTCCCATCGTCTGGGAGGTGAGGAGCGCCTCTGCCCGGCCGCCCCGTCCGGGAGGAAGTGAGGAGCGCCTCTGCCCGGCCGCCCCGTCTGGGAAGTGAGGAGCGCCTCTGCCCGGCCACCCATCGTCTGGGAAGTGAGGAGCGCCTCTGCCCGGCCACCCATCGTCTGGGAAGTGAGGAGCGCCTCTGCCCGGCCACCCTGTCTGGGAAGTGAGGAGCGCCTCTGCCCGGCCGCCCCGTCTGAGAAGTGAGGAGCGCCTCTGCCCGGCCTCCCATCGTCTGGGAGGTGAGGAGCGCCTCTGCCCGGCCGCCCCGTCCGGGAAGAAGTGAGGAGCGCCTCTGCCCAGCCGCCCCGTCCGGGAAGAAGTGAGGAGCGCCTCTGCCCGGCCGCCCCATCCGGGAAGAAGTGAGGAGCGCCTCTGCCCGGCCGCCCCGTCCGGGAAGAAGTGAGGAGCGCCTCTGCCCGGCCGCCCCGTCTGGGAAGTGAGGAGCGCCTCTGCCCGGCCGCCCCGTCCGGGAAGAAGTGAGGAGCGCCTCTGCCCGGCCGCCCCGTCCGGGAAGAAGTGAGGAGCGCCTCTGCCCAGCCGCCCCATCCGGAAGAAGTGAGGAGCGCCTCTGCCCGGCCACCCATCGTCTGGGAAGTGAGGTGCACCTCTGCCCGGCCACCCACCGTCTGGGAAGTGAGGAGCGCCTCTGCCCGGCTGCCCCGTCTGGGAAGTGAGGAGCGCCTCTGCCCGGCCGCCCCGTCTGGGAAGTGAGGAGTGCCTCTGCCCGGCCGCCCCGTCTGGGAAGTGAGCAGCGCCTCTGCCCGGCCACCCTGTCCGGGAAGAAGTGAGGAGCGCCTCTGCCCGGCCGCCCCATCCGGGAAGAAGTGAGGAGCGCCTCTGCCCGGCCGCCCCGTCCGGGAAGAAGTGAGGAGCGCCTCTGCCCGGCCGCCCCGTCCGGGAAGAAGTGAGGAGCGCCTCTGCCCGGGCGCCCCGTCCGGGAAGAAGTGAGGAGCGCCTCTGCCCGGCCGCTCTGTCCGGGAAGAAGTGAGGAGCACCTCTGCCCGGCCGCCCCGTCTGGGAAGTGAGGAGCGCCTCTGCCCGGCCGCCCCGTCCGGGAAGAAATGAGGAGTGCCTCTGCCCGGCCACCCACCGTCTGGGAAGTGAGGAGCGCCTCTGCCCGGCCACCCACCGTCTGGGAAGTGAGGAGCGCCTCTGCCCGGCCACCCACCGTCTGGGAAGTGAGGAGCGCCTCTGCCCGGCCACCCACCGTCTGGGAAGTGAGGAGCGCCTCTGCCCGGCCACCCACCGTCTGGGAAGTGAGGAGCGCCTCTGCCCGGCCACCCACCGTCTGGGAAGTGAGGAGCGCCTCTGCCCGGCCACCCACCGTCTGGGAAGTGAGGAGCGCCTCTGCCCGGCCACCCACCGTCTGGGAAGTGAGCGCCTCTGCCCGGCCGCCCCGTCTGGGAAGTGAGGAGCGCCTCTGCCCGGCCACCCATCGTCTGGGAAGTGAGGAGCGCCTCTGCCCGGCCACCCTGTCTGGGAAGTGAGGAGCGCCTCTGCCCGGCCGCCCCGTCTGGGAAGTGAGGAGCGCCTCTGCCCGGCCACCCATCGTCTGGGAAGTGAGGAGCGCCTCTGCCCGGCCTCCCATCGTCTGGGAGGTGAGGAGCGCCTCTGCCCGGCCGCCCCGTCCGGGAGGAAGTGAGGAGCGCCTCTGCCCGGCCGCCCCGTCTGGGAAGTGAGGAGCGCCTCTGCCCGGCCACCCATCGTCTGGGAAGTGAGGAGCGCCTCTGCCCGGCCACCCATCGTCTGGGAAGTGAGGAGCGCCTCTGCCCGGCCACCCTGTCTGGGAAGTGAGGAGCGCCTCTGCCCGGCCGCCCCGTCTGAGAAGTGAGGAGCGCCTCTGCCCGGCCTCCCATCGTCTGGGAGGTGAGGAGCGCCTCTGCCCGGCCGCCCCGTCCGGGAAGAAGTGAGGAGCGCCTCTGCCCAGCCGCCCCGTCCGGGAAGAAGTGAGGAGCGCCTCTGCCCGGCCGCCCCATCCGGGAAGAAGTGAGGAGCGCCTCTGCCCGGCCGCCCCGTCCGGGAAGAAGTGAGGAGCGCCTCTGCCCGGCCGCCCCGTCTGGGAAGTGAGGAGCGCCTCTGCCCGGCCGCCCCGTCCGGGAAGAAGTGAGGAGCGCCTCTGCCCGGCCGCCCCGTCCGGGAAGAAGTGAGGAGCGCCTCTGCCCGGCCGCCCCGTCGGGAAGAAGTGAGGAGCGCCTCTGCCCGGCCGCCCCGTCTGGGAGGTGAGGAGCGCCTCTGCCCGGCCACCCATCGTCTGGGAGGTGAGGAGCGCCTCTGCCCGGCCACCCATCGTCTGGGAGATGAGGAGCGCCTCTGCCCGGCCACCCATCGTCTGGAAAGTGAGGAGCGCCTCTGCCCGGCTGCCCCATCTGGGAAGTGAGGAGTGCCTCTGCCCGGCCACCCATTGTCTGGGAGGTGAGGAGCGCCTCTACCCGGCCACCCATTGTCTGGGAAGTGGGGAGCGCCTCTGCCCGACCACCCATCGTCTGGGAAGTGAGGAGCGCCTCTGCCCGGCCACCTATCGTCTGGGAAGAAGTGAGGAGCGTCTCTGCCTGGCCGCCCCGTCTGGGAAGTGAGGAGCGCCTCTGCCCGGCCGCCCCGTGTCTGGGTAGAAGTGAGGAGCTCCTCTGCCTGGCCGCTCCGTCTGGGAGGTCTACCACGGAGGCCAGAAGCAATGTGGGGGCTGGACGTGGTGGCTCACGCCTGTGGTCCCGGCACTCTGGGGGGCGAGGCGGGTTGATCACTTCGGGCTAGGAGTTCGAGACCAGTCTGGCCAACTTGGCGAAACATGAAGAATACAACAGACAAACCAACCAACCAACTCAGTGACAACAAAACAGGTCTACCCTGGAGTCATACTCTAATTTTTTCTATTTTCCTCCCTTTCTGATCCTTTATCCCACTTTCTTTTTCTTCCTCTTCCTTCTCCCTCTTCTTTGTCAAATAGAGGACTGAGTTATTATCACTGATCCATATAAAGTCCCTCTCTCATTTATTTTAACTCCCACCCCCATTTCTATTCCCCGACTTCCCATGTGCAACCTTCCTAATATGTTTGATACGCATCTTTTTGTTTGTATGTATTTTTAGAAAATGTTTATTGTTTTTTTTTGTATGCAAAAAAATTAAAAAAAAAAATCAAAGGTTTTAGAGTAAAAAAAAAAAAAATAAAAAAAATAAAATCTTTTTTTGGGACAGGTGTGGTGGCTCACACCTGTAATCAGCACTTTGGGAGGCCAAGACAGATGAATCACCTGAGGTCAGGAGATCAAGACCACCAGCCTGGCCAATATGGTGAAACCCACCCCCACCGTCTCTACTAAAAATACAAAAATTAGCCAGGTGTGGTGGCACACACCTGTAATCCCAGCTACTCGGGAGGCTGAGGAAGGGGAATCGCTCAAACCCAGTAGGTGGAGGTTGCAGTGAGCTGAGATCGCACCATTGCACTCTAGCCTGGGCAACAGAACAAGACTCCCTCTCAAAAAATAAAAATAAAAATAATAAAAATAAAAATAAATAAAACCTTTTTTTTTTTAGCATTCTTAAAAAAAAAAAAATTGTGGCAAGGTATATGTAACAAAATTTGCCATTTTAACTTTTTTTAACTTTTTTTTTTTTTTTTTTTTTGAGACAGAGTCTCGCTCTTATCACCCAGGCTGTGCAGTGGTGCGATCTCAGCTCATTGCAGCCACTGCCTCCCAAATTCAAGCAATTCTTGTGCCTCAGTCTCCGGCATTTTAACCATTTTTAAGTGTACAATGTAATGACATTAACTGTATTCACAATGTCATGCAACTGTTGTCACCATCTATTTCTAAAACTTTTCCATGGTCCCAGGTAGAAACTTGGTGCCCATTAAGCAGTAGCACCCTTCTTCCCTTCCCCCAGGCTTTGGCAGTCTCTGTTCTACTTTTTCTATGCATTTGCCTCTTCTTAATACTTCATATCAACGGAATCATATAATATTGTTCATTTGTGTCTGGCTTATGTCACTTAGCATAATGCACATCTATATTAAAGTCAGTTTTGTTAAGTTATTTTTTGAACTTTTTGTCTATTTTAAATAGGTTATAGAATGTATTGGCATAAATTGTTCCTGCTATTCTCTTATTATTCTTTTAATGTCTTTAGATTTGTTGTGATAACTCATCTTTTATTTCTGATAGTGATGATTTATGTTTTCTCTCCTTTTCTTCTTGATGTCTATTACTGTGGTTTTATTAATTTTATTAATATTTTCAAAGAACCAATTTTTGGTTTTGTTAATTTTTTCTATTTTCTGTTCCTAATTTCTGCTTTCTTTTCTTTATTGTATTTTGAATTTAATTTACTTTTAAGTTTTTTTAATTGTTTTTTATTATACTTTAAGTTCTGGGATACATGTGCAGAACGTGCAGGTTTGTTACATAGGTATACACATGCCATGGTGGTTTGCTGCACCCATCAACCCATAATCTACATTAGGTATTTCTCTCAATGCTATCCCTCCCTGGACTTTTTAAAGTTTTTAATGCAGAGGTATGGATTAGTGATTTCAGGTCTTCCTTTTTTGATATAAGCATTTAAAGCTATATATGTGCCTCTAAGCACTCCTTTAACTGTATTCTGTAATTTGGTATGTGTGTCTTTATTATAGTGTAATTCAAAATATTTTCTAATTTTCTTTGTCATTTCATCTTTGACCAATAGATTATTTAGAAATATGTGGTTTCGTTTCCAAATATTGGAGGATTTTATATTTTATTGTAGTTGATTTCTAATTTAATTCTGTTGTGGTTAGGCAGCATAATTTAGGGAATTTCAATATTTTGAAATTTCTTGATACTTTTTTTATGGCCTAGCATGTGGTCTTTCTTGGTGAATGTGCAATGTCTGCTTGATTAGCTTCCCTGAACTCTAGCCCATGCCTCCTCAGCTTAGTGGAACTACTGTGCTCTGCTTGAACTTAGCTGTCTGTGCCCTTGTAAGAAAATTGCTCCCAGGCAGCTGAGGAGGGAGCAGCCTGACTTTTGAGTTTCCCTTCTTTCTGGGTTTTCATTCTTGCATTATATGTGTCCCAGTGCCTGAAAACTATGACATCGTATATTTTGTCTATTCTTACGGTGATTTCTAGTAGAATGGCTAGTTCTCTTTCGGTAATGTCATAGTTATAGGTGGAAGTTTGCCAATCTTTAGGTCCCTGCCTAAAATCGAAAGTTTTTTTCTTTAGTTCTCACTGAAGACAAAGCCTGTACTTTTTACATCAAATGTAAAGCTATGAAATTATCATTTATTTCTAGTTTCTTGTTTTCTTCTTTAGGTAACTCGACAGTATGTAAAGTTTATTGTTTAACATGACTTTTGTCCCTGTTATAATCTATAGAACTGAATAATATTTACTTAAAAAAAGTTAGGTATCTTTTTCTCACTTTATTACCAGTTAAATAAATAATTTCACTTAAGGCTTTATCATAGGCAGTGACTGTTTTATCATTTTAAAAATCTATCTTATATGTGCAGCCATTTTAGCGTTACTTTTCAAAATCATTTATGTTAAACCTACAAATTTTCCATTGTTTTCTGTGACTATTTTTAAACCATCAGAGGAGAGGGGAATCTGGCTAAATATTGTATATATAATATTACTGTTTTAAGAACAATCACACCATTATTCTATATTTTCTTTTTTTTTTTTCCTTCTTTTTGGAGACGGAGTCTGGCTCTGTCGCCAGGCTGGAGTGCAGTGGCGTGATCAATTCATTGCAACCTCCCGCTTCTGGGTTCAAGCGATTCTTCTACCTCAGCCTGCCCAGTGGCTAGGACTACAGGCATGCGCTCCCATGCCCAGCTAATTTTTGTATTTTTAGTAGAGATGGGGGTTTCACCATGTTGACCAGGATGGTCTCGATCTCTTGACCTTGTGATCCGCCCATCTTTGCCTCCCAAAGTGCTGGGATTACAGGCATGAGCCACCCCACCTGGCCCTTTCTTTTCTTTTTTGAAGACAGTCTCGCTCTGTTGCCCAGGCTGGAGTGCAGTGGTGCCGTCTCGGCTCCCTGCAACCTCTGCCTCCCGGGTTCAAGCGATTCTCCTGCCTCAGCCAGGCTGGTCTGGAATTCCTGGGCTCAAGAGATCTGCCTGCCTGGGCCTCCCAAAGTGCTGGGATTACAGGCATGAGCCACCGTGCCCAGCTACTTGTCTTTTTTGAATACTCTGGTTTATTTTCTGTGTTTTCAATCTTCAGTGATAGTAATTGTGTAAGTACTTTTTTTTTTTTTTTTTTTTTTTGAGACGGAGTCTTGCTCTGTCGCCCAGGCTGGAGTGCAGTGGCACAATCTCGGCTCACTGCAAGCTCCGCCTCCTGGGTTCACGCCATTCTCCTGCCTCAGCCTCTCCGAGTAGCTGGGACTACAGGCGCCCGCCACCACGCCCGGCTAATTTTTTGTATTTTTAGTAGAGACGGGGTTTCACCGTGGTCTCGATCTCCTGACCTCGTGATCCACCCACCTCGGCCTCCCAAAGTGGTGGGATTACAAGCGTGAGCCACCGCGCCTGGCCATGTGTAAGTCCTTTTTGTGTGCAGTTGTTTTTTTTTTTTTCCAAATTTAAGCAGACTAGCTTATTTGTAGGTTTTTTCTTTTTCCTCTTCTAAGCTCCACTTTCTTGTTTTTCTGTCTATGTTGGGATCACAACTTGTACTCATTTTCAGTGATCTGTAGGATTTAAAAATGAGACGTTATATTCACAGAGTACAAAGTTTGAATATATTCTCATCAAAAATATAAAGCGTAAAAATGGAAATTTTTTATTCTTTTAAAAGTTATTTTTCTTTTAAATATTCAAAATTAATTTAAATAAGCTGAATTAAAAATTTTTGTAAGTACATATTTTTATAAAAATGTAATTCTAGCATTAACTGTTCAACTATTTATCAGTGTAATAAATTGGTTCCTTGCCTTATATTTGTCATTTCTAGACCTGCATATAAATACATTTACTAGTAATATGAATTCCTTAATTCTGCAAAATGTTCCTCAATTGCTGTGTGCTACTGTTAGGAATAGTGAGCTAAATTATGAGTACTTTCAGAACTGTGAATTGGAACAGGAAGAAATCAAATAAGTGGATGTTTGACTCTGTTAGGAGACAGTACTTTCTTAGGAAAGATATCTATGATATTATTTGACAGGAAGGATATGACAGTTAATTTGTCTTGTCTTTTATTTCTGACACCCTGTGCTGCTTAAATATTTCATAATCTCAGGCAGAGTTCTCTGAAGTTTGCAGTTTCACAACCCATAAATGGCATTCCGACATAGTTGCCTCTTTTTTAAAGGACATGGGAAGAAATATGTGGACAGAGGTTTTCCTGTGGTCTGAACTGTACAATTTAGAAGAATGGATTTTTAGGGTTCCGCTTTGCCAGTGCAGAATCTTGTGACAGAGGAAACACCATTTCTTTAATGAATTTGTTTTTTGTGTTTGTGTTATGTTGCAGAATCTGTAAAGTGAGAAGCCCATAGCAGAGGCCTTTCTTCTGTCTCTACAGTCAATAAATAAATGTATGAATGAGTAAGAGAAGGCAGATGTTTCTTTCGCCATACTGCAAATTATTGAGCCCTGTCACCAGTCCCAGGGAAATGTTAGGCCTTCCTAGTCCTGGCAAAGCCACAGGAATATTGGCACAAATGGATTCTAATGCCACTAAAGAAAGTACTCTGTGTGGGGATGTGTTACCTGGAGGTAAAAGTAATATCTTCTTTGGTCAGATAAAGGATGTAAAATATGGCTTTCATTCTCTAAAAATCAAACAAATATTTTCTCACTTTGGCATTATTTAAGGAGCTCCATGTTCTCTCTCCTCCACCCAAGGAGTACTGCTCTGCAATAGTACTGCTCTTCAATATATGCAGAGCAGGCTAGAAAGAAATCCATTTGCTGCTGTTGTCAGAAATTTCTACTGAAAGGTAAAGCACAGTGATTTATAGCATTGGAAACTAGAGTTAGACTGCTTCCGTTTACCAACTTGGCTGAAGACAGGAACACTTCTGGCTAGTATAATTCATATATAGGTAACCAGGTGCTAACATATTGAGGAAATGCTACCTTCCTACTTACCATTGGCATGATCTTAACCTCTCTGTGTCTTTATGGAATAAGAATACATATATCATATGGCTATGATGAGTACTACATGAATATTAATGTGTAAAATGCTTAGAATAGAACCTAATAAATAGTTAAGCACTTAATAAATGTTGGTTGCTGTTATGTCATTATTATTATTATTATTATTATTATTATTATTATTATTATTATTAGGTAGCCTGGTCTCGGGTATTAGAGAATTGGAGAATATTGAGTAGAAACTTAGGATTCAGCCATAACTGCAAGCCTTAGCTGGGGACGGGAGGATAGACCCAAGGTTGGGGCTTGCGGCAGCTGACCCTGATATCATCACAAGGCTTTCCAAAGTTGGAGCCAGTACTTGTTGAGAACTGCTAGATTTCTGAGGTGTTCTAGTTATCTTTAGGACCTGTACTGAACTGGGGATTCTGAAAAGAGAGGGTGCTGAGAGGGCTGAGTAATTGGACTAATATATGGAGAGGAAAAGTGAGGGCCTGTAGCTACTAGGTGGGTGAGTTTGCTTGGGTAATTAGAACAGTGGCTTTCAAACTTTTTAGACTTTGACCTCAATAACAGATAGAGTTTACATTATGACCCATCACACATGTTTGCATTTGTATATTTGTATGTATTTCAGTAATGGATGTCATAAACACACATTTCACAAAACAGTGCTTACCCTTACTGTGTGCAAAGGACTGATATTTTCTATTCTATTTCATTTGTATATGTACTTTTTGTGTGCAGGTAGTTTCCCTTTTTAGAAAATGTTGATCCTGACTTCCTAAATTGATATAATGTCTTACTAAAGAGGTGTGACCCACATTTGAAAAAGCACTGGTTTGCCTATGAATTAGTCCTTTGAACAGTACCCTAGAAAAAACAGTTTGATATGCTTTGTCATCTAGGTGAATGAGAGAAGCCCCTCAGAGTTGGCAGAGCCTCTGAAGCAGGGGACAAGACTTGCTTCTCTTTGGCTGTCTTAGCTGCCACGGTTTAGTTCCACAGTTTACTTGATCACTTGGTTTTCTTGAGTCTAGGTTCTTTTTCTCAGATGGCTTCCTATTTGTTGCGACTAATCTCTTCCTTTAGACTGGGAGATTGCTCCAAGAGGGCAAGACTTACATTAATAGCTAACACTTTTATAGTGCTTTCTCTGTGCTAGGCACTTTGCTGTTTACATATATTAATCCTCACCACAACCTATATATTAGGTAGCTTAATGATCTTCATTTTACAGGTGGGGAAACCAAAGCATACAGAAGTATGCTTAGCTTACCCTTCAATAGAGGTCTTCTGCAACTTACCTTAAACATTAATGGATGAAATTAAGCTAGTTTCTGGGCTTATTTTCTTAACTTTCCTTATGGCTTTTCTTACCACAAGTATATTCAAATGATTAGAGAGTAATAGAAATTGAATAAAAAATGGCATTGAACTTTGTCTGAAGGAGTACAGTTAAGTTGGTCAAATTCGGCATTTGAATAATGACTGTGCTTTGAGCCCTAACATTAAAGCCCTGTAGTCTTCCTTCGGCTTGGGTTTGAGAATGAATAATGCTGCAGAAACGCCCACATAGTCTTCGCTCATTATTTTACCGGTTTGGGATCCTTAATCTTTCTTCCAGTCCCTTGCCCACTGCAACAGCTGTTTAGCCTGGCCCATGCCTTCTGGGTTAATAGTATTTCTGACACAGTGTGAGTTTTCAAGTTGCTATGTATAATTTCTGCCAGAGTCTTTACTGCCACCAGGCCTCAGGGTTGGAGGTTGCAACTGATTTGTGGGGGAGGGAGTTTGGTGCTTGTCACTGACGCAGGAACAAGGTGCTTTCTGTAGCTCTGATTTGTTGCTGGCTGAGTGTGAATGATGTCAGGCAGATCAGAGGACAGCTGATTCATTTGGGATCTGGAACTTGTCACTGTCCCACTGCTGCCTCCTGGGCTCTTAGGTCTTTTGTGGGGGGATGGGAGGGGTGTTCTGAAGATCATGTTTTTGAAGAAAAGTACTTTAATTTTTGCCATAAGTTTGGGAAGCTTTTATAATTTCCTTTGGCTACAGAACTGCATACCCCTTGTGTGAGAGAACTTCCTACCAAGACTCCAGTGTGAGGGCAAAACTTGAGTAGCCAGGAGAATGATGAAGCGGAGGCGAGAGAGACTGGGAGCACCATGTCTACGGATTCAGTAAGGAGGCTGGGGTCTCTATGGAAACTGGCAGATGTCAGGAAAAAAAACTAATGCCAACTAACACAGCTCCGTTTATTTGGATGAAGACTGTTTTGGAGATGCCTGTCAGGAAGAGGGCTGAGCTGGCTTGATTAATTCAAGGTCAAAACAGTGGTCCTTGGCAGGGGCATATGAAGTTTCCAATTCCAGAAACTGAATTAGATGTCATTTTAGGGGTTCCTGAATACTTGGAGAACTGGGTAAAAAAATGAAGACAATTATTTTCTTGCCTTGGAAGCAAATGTTTATTTAAAGTTAGTGTCAAAGCTGCAAATACAAACCCCATGAATGTGAGAAACCAATGGAAACAAAAAGTACCTCCTCCTTTGACTAGAGAGGGTATTGTATTTCTGCCTATGGCCTGTCAGCTCAGGACCTCAGATCTGCCCTTGCAGATCCACGCATGGGTCCTTTAGGGTGTGACCTCTATTTTATTTCTATATTGGCCAATATAGAAATAAACTTTATTAGGTGAGAATATCAAAGATGGGAGTGGAAGAAGTCTTCCTTTTCAGGGTGACTTTTCCAAGAGCAGCTCAGGCTTATTTAATGAAGAAGTGCCAAGTGAATTTATCAGTAAATTAGAGAACCAGTGAAAGAAGAGACCTAGAATCCATTTCACCTCAATTATCTGTCTTGAACTGCCTTTGTTTAACCCACAGGGCGAAGGGAGTGTACTTCAGATTTTCTTCCTGAGTCAAACTGCTTGCCCCGAGACAGACAGGCTTCTTCAGTGGGCTTCCTTTGTGATGTTGCCCTTCAGCGTCCATGGATGCTTATTGATTGAATTAATGATTCTGTTAGACCTTGAGAAACAGGATGTGTTTGAAATATATAGTTGGAGGATTGACACACTTTAAAAAAAACCTTTTATTACCATACTGACACAAAAGTAGAAGACCATTTAAAACAGACTTCATCAACTAATGTTTTATTTAAAGTAAAGGTCACTTGTTAACAAAATTAAAATTTTTTAAATGGAGTTTGTAGTTTAAGAAAACTTAAATGGTCAAAAATCATGGTTCTGTTTTTGTTTTTGAGAGTGTCTTATTTTATGGCCCAGGCGGGAGGGCAGTGGTGCTATCACAGCTCACTAAACCTTGACCTCCTGGGCCCAAGGGATCCTTCCACCTCAGCAGCTGGGACCACAGGCATGCACCACCAAGCCTGGCTAATTTTTTAATTTTTTTTGTAGAAATAAGGTCTGTGTTGCTCAGGCTGGTCTGGAACTTCTGAGCTCAAGTGATCCTCTTGCCTCAGCCTCTTAGAGTGCTGAGCTTACCATACCTGGCAAATCATGCTCTTCAAATGTTGGTACACTGCTCTTGGTAATCATTGTATCTGTTTTATTGACTTTGAGTTAGAAAAATACCCCCTGAGGAGCTAATAAGTAGTTTGTATATCACCTTTTCCTTTTTCAAACAATCCTTTTTAGACTCTAGACCCATTGTATAACCAGTTTGCAGAGCAGTAATTAGGGGCAAAAAGAAAATGAAATTTGCCGGCCAGGTGCGGTGGCTCACGCCTGTAATCCCAGCACTTTGGGAGGCTGAGGTGGGTGGATCACGAGGTCAGGAGATCAAGACCATCCTGGCTAACACGGTGAAACCCTGTCTCTACTAAAAATACAAAAAGTTAGCCGGACGTGGTGGCGGGTGCCTGTAATCCCAGCTACTCAGGAGGCTGAGGCAGGAGAATGGCATGGACCTGGGAGGCGGAACTTGCAGTGAGCCGAGATGGCACCACTGTACTCCAGCCTGGGTGACACAGCGAGACTCTGTCTCAAAAAAAAAAAAAAAGAAAAAAGAAATTTGGCTTTCATAGATTTTTATAATTTGAATTATATATTGAACAAAATGGCTAAACCTCATTTTATGTGATAAGACTTAAGGCTTCAAAATTTTGTACAAGCATATTATTCAGGTTAACAAGTAAGTGCTGTCTAATGTTCTAATTAGTTCTAACTTATATATATGAAGGAGCTTAACTTTGAAATAGTTCTTTGGAAGAGTGAAAATTCTTTTCGAAAATGAGAAATTAACTTAAAATTAACATGTTTACTTCTTTTAACTTTAAAAAAAATGTTGAGTTTGTGGAAATGTGGGCATAACTGTAATTTTAAATAGCTGTTTGCCCTCCTATTTTCTATCCTGTTACTACCCCATATTGTGTACCCACCTGAGAAGTAAACTGAAGACCACTAGAGTGATAATGACTAGGAAAGTGAAGATTTCCTTTGAATATATGTAAGTAAGCACAAGTAGAATGTCGCTGTATCCATATTATAAACAGTCAGAAATAACAATACGAGAAACTAACAATGTTATCATTTTGAAGTAGATCAGGTACTTATGTGATACTTAAGTAATTTTTTTTACCTTGGAAATTAAATAATGGTGTGTGTATAGAAAGCCATACCAATAAGGTAGCAAATTAAATATTATGAATATTATTTTTATCATGTGTCATTTCTACCAATGGTAGCAAATTAGAGATCTGTATTTATCACCTATTTTCAATCTAATGATCTTATTTATTTAATAATCTTCGATAGGACTTAATATATCAAAATGGCTAGATTGTTTTTATGGGAAAAATAACCTGGGAATCTAAAATTTAAGTAGAAGCAAAATACATAGTTAACTGACATTATCTGATACATTCATTAGAGAAATGTTAGCTAAACAAATTGGTATTATTGTTGATATAATCAATTTATAAGCTATTCAGAATGTTTTACTCTTAGGGACATATACATTTCTTTAGGAAGTTTTAGTCATTGTATATTAAATATTAACTGTTGCCTGCTAATTGATGTAGTAAATTTGCAATGTTTGGTTTACCCAGAAACCAATTCTAAATACTTCAGGCTGGGCGAGGTGGCTTACATCCGTAATCCCAGCACTTTTAGAAGGCCAAGGCAGGTGGATCACTCGAGATCAGGAGTTCGAGACCAGACTGACCAACATGATGAAACCCTGTTTGTACTAAAAATACAAAACTAGCTGGGCGTGGTGGTGCATGCCTGTAATCCCAGCTACTTGGGAGGCTGAGGCAGGAGAATCACTTGAACCCAGGAGGTGGAGATTGCAGTGAGCCAAGATTGTGCCATTGCACTCCAGCCTGGGCAACAAGAGCAAAACTCCATCTCAAAAAAAAATAATAATAAATAACAAATATGTTGAATAGCCAAATCTTAAATATTGTATTTGAATTTTATGGATTAAGTTTTCATCTCTGTTGTCATCCTGTACCAACATTGGTACTGAAGTATGATATTGGAGAATGATTTTTGACCACTTACTTTTCTTGAGCTTTTTGCCTAAACCAAGCCACTTTGAATATGTTTCTTTTTGGCTGAAAAGTTATCACTGACCTTGTTTTTTTCCTATTGTGGTACCTTATCAGAATCTCTACCCTTTGCCGAGGAGCTGAAGTAAACCAGCACATGTTTTCACCCACATCTGCTCCAGCCCTCTTCCTCACTAAAGTCCCATTTAGTGCTGATTGTGCTTTGGCTACTTCTCCTCTTGCCATTTTCCTGAACCCACGAGCCCACAGCAGTCCTGGCACTCCTTGTTCCAGCCGCCCACTGCCGTGGAGGTAAGGAAACTTGCTATGAATCTGGGCCTTGACAATTGCTTCTAGCCAAATGGTAAAACCCATACCTTACTCCTTAATATTGGGGAGAAATGGAGTAAGAGTCTTGGTTCTGTCACAGAGAAGAGCAAAATAAATATCACAGATACCTGTTGTATTTAAAATGTCAGGAGAAAGGAGGGTAGGTTATCGGTACTTGGATTTTTGAGGCTATTATAAGTTGTGTGCCCATCCTGACCATTGGACAGTCTTGTGAACTATGACCTGTGACCACCCCATAGAATGGCAGAGTGCTAGAACTCTTAGGAGGTAGAAAAGTTCAAACCTCACATTTTACACGATGGGAAAATTTGAGTCCAAAACAAGTTAAATGGTTTGTTCAGGTTGAGGAAAATAGCCCTTCTCCCATTTCTTTCTGCCTTCCTTTTCTTATATTCAACATTATTTGATTACGTACTATCTGCTAGGACACTGTTTTGGGCATGGGAAACAAAGCAGTGAACATAAAGCAATAAAATCCCTGTCCTCAGGGAGCTTAGATTCTAGTGGAGAAAGAGAGACAAGTTAATGAGTAAATATGTAACATAATGGATAGACATAGTGCTTCTGAGAAAAATAAAGTAGGATAAGAGAATGTAGAGGCCAGGGCTTGACGTTTTATATAAGGTGGTCAGGGAGGTCCTCAGTGGTAAGTTGACATATAGGAAAAGACCTGAAGGAAGTCATGGAGCCTGAATGGAGATATCTGGAAGAAGAGTGTTCCAGGCGGAGGCAACATGAAGTGCCAGGGGCCTGATCTAGGAGCTTGCTCCATGTATTCTTTGTGCAACAGAGTCCAGTGAGGATGGTACAGAATAAGTTAGGTGGTGAGTGTTGGGAAATGAGGCCTGAAGTGTAGTGGGCAGCCAGATTAAACAATTTTGAGGCTTTTTGAGATGGAATTTCACTCTTGTCACCCAGGCTGGAGTGCAATGGCACAATCTCGGCTCACTGCAACCTCTGCCTCCCAGGTTAAGTGATTCTTCTGCCTCAGTCTCCTGAGTAGCTGGGATTACAGGCAGCTGCCCCCACACCCAGCTAATGTTTGTATTTTTAGTAGAGACAGGGTTTCACCATATTGACCAGGCTAATCTCAAGCTCCTGACCTCAGGTGATCCACCTGCCTCGGCCTCCCAAAGCACTGGGATTACAGGCGTGAGCCACCACTCCCGGCCAGGACGTTTTTTTTTTTTTTTGAGACAAGAGTCTCGTTGTCGCCCAGGCTGGAGTGCAGTGGCAGGATCTCGGCTCACTGCAGGCTCTGCCCCCCGGGGTTCACGCCATTCTCCTGCCTCAGCCTCCCGAGTAGCTGGGACTACAGGCGCCTGCCACCTCGCCCGGCTAATTTTTTGTATTTTTAGTAGAGACAGGGTTTCACCATGTTAGCCAGGATGGTCTCGATCTCCTGACCTCGTGATCCGCCCGCCTCGGCCTCCCAAAGTGCTGGGATTACAGGCGTGAGCCACCGCGCCCGGCAGGACTTTTGTTTTTATGTTGGGTGAGATAAGTAGCCACTGGAAGGTTTAAATAAGAATGTTATGATCTGACGTAGATCAAAAGATCACGCTGGGCTGGGCGCAGTGGCTTACACCTGTAATCCCAGCAGTTTGGGAGGCCGAGGTGAGCGGATTGCTTGAGTTCAAGACCACTCACAAGTTCGAGACCAGCCTGGGCAACATGGTGAAACCCCGTCTCTACAAAAAATGCAAAAATTAGCTGGGCATCATGGTGCGTGCCTGTAGTCCCCGCTACTCTGGCGGCTGAGGTGGGAGGATGGCTTGAACCTGGGAGGTGGAGGTTGCAGTGAGCTGAGATCACACCACTGCACTCCAGCCTTGGAGCAAGACCTTGTCAAAAAAACAAAAACAAACACAAAAAACCCACTCTGGTTATAGTTAGAAGGCCACTAGGTAAGAGACAATGGTTATTTGAACCCATGATGATTGAGATAAGAAGTAGTCAGATTTGGGGATGTATTTTAAAGGTGGAATTGATAGAGGAGGAAGAGATATCCAAGGATTGAGCTCTGGGGCAAGTTTGAGAGGTTGGGGTGATAGTGAGGAATTAGACTAAAATGAATTAGCTATTCATTCAGGAACAAGGACTAGGAGAAGTATCTTAGAAGCCAATTGAAAAAAAAATGTTAAAAAAAGGAAAGTGTGATTGATCAGTAGGTATTTGTTAAGCTTTTTGTTAGAGAATAGTAACCTGAAAAAACTAAAAGTTTAAGTGAAGCACAGTGTTATCACACAGATTTAAGTGACATTATTTGATACATGAGCTTAAATTCCACAGACAGTTTGGGACAGTGATAGACTCACATAGGACAATGTTAGAGGCTAACTTCTCTCAGAAGGCACCTCTTCTAGACGTACTAGCAGTTGGCGTATGAGGCTGAGAAAGATTGTAAGTTGGGTAGCCCTCAAGATGTACCCAGCCCTGGCACATGGTTTTGAGTATCTCTTGATGACTATGGTCTCAGAACACACAACTTGGAGCGACGTCTTACAGCTTTGGAGCTTGTTAAATTTCATGGAAACTTGTTAAATTTCTTTTTTTTTTTTTTTTTTGTAGACTTGCTCACATGTTTGGTCACTGTATTAGTGCTTCATTCCATTCTTCTTTTGTATCCATGCCACGCAAAGTGCCAGTTCATTGATATGACAAGATTATTTTAGCTTGTTGTTTGCTAGATATTTTTATATTCCTTTAAACATTCTCGAGAATCTGGGATGCAGTTATTTAGAAATTGTTTGATCCTTTGAAGGATTACTTTTAGGCTTTGTTTGGTGAGACCAGGGCAGCACTTGAGGCTAATTTTTTCTTACTACTGAGGCAATACTTTGAGTACTCTATTTGATGCCCATGTATTGTGAGTTTTTTCCACTCAGGCTGATGGGAACATGAACAATTCTGGGTACTTTGTGAGCTCTGAAGAGAGTACCTGCTCATGTTCTTGGATAGTTTCCTTACCCACATATGCTGATAGATATTCAGCTAAAAACTCAGAGGAAGCCCCTACAGATCTCCAGAGTTCCTCTCTGTTTATCTCTGTCTTCTCTGGTACCCTGCTTTGAAAATTCTAGCCACCGTAGCCTCCCCAAGTTCTCAACTCTGTCTTCTCAACTCAGGGAGACTGCTGGACTCTGTTTGAGTACCCCCTTTTGCTGCTTCCTAGACATGCAGTCTTAGGGCTTATTTTGCATGTTTCTCATCGGTCCAGTGTCTGCAAACTATTGTTTCATATATTTCATCTAATTTTTTTGTTTTTAAGGTGCAAGGGTCAATCTGATCTCTGATTCCCCATAATGATGAGAAGCAGAAGTCTAATCTTGCTACTATTTTGAGCTCATGCTTCTATCATCAGTTGTTATTATTGCTTTATGAGATTATTGCTTGACTGATTCACGTTGCATAAGCCCAATAGAAGCAGATTCTTTTAAAATTATTTTATCTTCCTTAGTCAAGAAAAGTTGGAAAATGAAAAGTCTAAAGAATAAGAATAGGTAACATTTGCTGAGCATTTACTATGTCTTAACATTTTTTAAATGACTTACATTTGTTAAATTTAATTCTCAAAATACTCTGATGAGGTGGGTGACATGTTCATTTTTTTTGATGAGGTGGATAATCTGAGTAAATCTGTTTTATAGATGAAGACACTGTAGTACAGAGAAGTTAAGGAAGTTATTAATAAGCAGTAGAAACTACCATTCAACCCCACAGTATCTTACTCCAATGTCTGTAGTGTTTTTTTGTTTTTTGTTTGTTTGTTTTTTTGAGACGGAGTCTCGCTCTGTCACCCAGGCTGGAGTGCAGTGGCGCGATCTCGGCTCACTGCAAGCTCCACCTCCCGGGTTCAAGCAATTCTCCTGCCTCAGCCTCCTGAATAGCTAGGATTATAGGCGCCCGCCACCACGCCCAGCTAATTTTTGTATTTTTAGTAGAGACGAGGTTTCACCATGTTGGTCAGGCTGGTCTTGAACCCCTGACTTCGTGATTCACCCGCCTCGGCCACCCAAAGTGCTGGGATTACAGGCATGAGCCACCACGCCCAGCCTATGTCTGTGGTCTTAACCCTTCGGCTGTTGTTACGGGATCCTGGGAGGTGTTGCTTTTCTAGCTAGAAACCTCTGTGGCTGGTGGCGCTTTTGCCTGAGCTTTGCTTGGGCCTGCTGGGCCCACTTGGCCCGGCAGGCTGCACTTGGCTGAAGCTACCAGCCTGCATCACATGCCTCCAAAGAGACTGGAGCAGAATGGTGAGGGATGTGTGAGTAAATGAGCGTAGGATCCAGCCACTGCACACAGTCAGGCATGCCAACTGCTGCAGCAGGGCGGCCAGCTCCAAGGGCTGGCATGGGTGCTAGCTCACTCACTGTGAGGCTGCATCGGGACCAGGCGCAGCGCAAGCATCTTCCACAGCTGGCACAAGGGAACGCAGTGGTGCCCAGAAACTTGGAGACTAGGAGCCACCAGGCCCCAAAGCAGGAGTCACAGCTCAGGCTCGGGGAGCTCTCAGGTCTGGTCTCTCCGAAGGGCTGCATCTCTTCTCTCCTCTCTTCTCCCCTTCTCTCTTCTCTCCTTCTCGTCGCGCACAATGTGGTGAGCAAGGGGCATGTTTCAGCTCTGTTTGTATTACAGCTCTTTTAGCCCTGCCATTCGGTGGGTCCCGAGTTCTTGTCCTGCATCCAGAAGGAGTGAAGTACACAGACAAGTATAGGGTGAGCAAGACAAAGGGGAACTTTATTGAATGATATAATAGCTTAGAGGGGACCCGCAGTGGGTAGCTCCTATCTGTAGGCAGGTCCTCCCATTGAGTGTTCAGCTCTCAGCAGAGAGGAGGTCTTGGAGTGGGTGGCTCCTTTCTGCAGGCAGGTGGTCCCATTATCTCCCTGTGGTCCCTCCCTCCTCTCCCCAAGCCTGGCTGAGTCCAGGGGTTTCTATGGGCCTCAGAGGGCAGGAAGTACATGCTGGTTGGTCCATGGGCAGCCATGGGTGGGCCCAGGGAAAAGCACCACAAGTTGCCCTTGCGGTTTCTGGGACTGGCGACCCAGCCCCCAGGCTTCAGGCTTTCCCTGGCTTGAAGGTGGGTCTTCACTGTGGACCAGCTTCTTTCCGCCCAGGAGCCTGTCTGCCTCCTGCTGCTGTTCATGGTGCCCAGGCTGTTCATGCTAAGGGGTGCCTGCAGGCCAGCACTGGGCTGTCTTCAGTGCGCCCCTTAGCCTCCTTCCCATGCTTGTCAGTGCCCAAAGCCTGGAGGGGGCCAAAGTGGCAAGGGTGTTGGCGTGTCAGCACTGACCCGAGCATGTGCACACCCAGCTGGGCTGTGACAGCCCCTGGGCTAGGCCGCAACTTTGCTCTGAGGTTGGAGTAGGCAACGACAGAGGGGAGAAGCCAGGTAGCGGGAGCAGACAATTCTGAGCCTGTGAGGGGCAGGGGCCTTCCTAGGCCCGAGAGTTCAGAGATGCCTGGTTCCGAAGCTGCAGCAGGGCAGTGGTGGCTGCACCCAGGGGGCTCCCACCCCACCAACTTGGAAGGGGTGGGGCTCCCACTTTTCCCTGGCTCCCACCGACCCTGTAGATAGAGCATGCAGCCCCAGCTCCACCTCCTAGCAGTCTTGGGCAAGGGCTCCACATCCGATGCATTGTCCCGGGCCAGGTGCTGGTCTGCTCTAACGCATTGAGTCTGGTGCTCCTGGTGGTGGCCGTGCCAGTTGTTTACATGGTATCTGCTCCATGGGGCTGGCGAACAATGTGGGCATGCTATACTTGCTGCTGTGGGGTGCCGCTTTCACTTCCCACCCTGGGTCCCTGAAGCATGGCCCCAGCTCCGTGTCTCGGGCCAGGCCCCTGTGCTCCGTGTGCAAGCGCGGGACCACCCTGGGCCCAGCGCCGCCCTAGTGCCCCTCTCTGTCTGTTCCTCTGTGCACTTCTCTCCCACTGGCGGACGGCTCAGCTCAGCCTGGCCCAATTGTGGCAGTTCCCAGGGGTGGGTTCCCAGGGCAGTGGGCTTGTGGGGGGGCTTCCAAAGGAGGGTTCCAGGGACTGCCCACCTTGGCCTCTGCACCGGAAGACCCGTGTCCTGCGCCTGTACCCCACTGCAGCCCCGACTGCTTCATGGCAGTGATGGGCTGCCGCTACCATCACTGTAATGTTTCTGATGAACCATATGCAATCGAGAATTTATTTAATAAATTTACAAACTCTGAGCACTTACTAGCTCCCAGGCACTGTTCTTAGCACTTTAAAATGTAAAGGTCATTTGCTTCTCACACCAGTTCTATGAGAGAGATTATCATTGTACTTATTTCACACAGGAAGCGAGGGTGCAGAGAGATTAAATAAATTGCTCAAGATAACACAGCTGTATAAGTGGCAGAACTGGGATAGAAACCTGGGTAGTCTGGCTTCAGAGATCACATTCTTAACAACCACACTGTTCCATGTCTCCATCTGAGATATTTTCATTATGTAATATCATACGTTCTGAACCAAAGTAGTTTTTGCAGCTTGGGTCTTTTCCCAAGGTGATGTATTAATAACATTGTTTAATAAATCCTCCAATCCTGGGGGTGGGAATTGGTATTCCCACAGTCTGTTGTCACTTCTAGGTCATTATCTTTATTACCTTCTTGTAAAAACCTCTGTTCTTTTTTTTGAGACAAGTTCTCACTCTGTCACCCAGGCTGGTGTACAGTAGCATGATCTCGGCTCACTGCAACCTCTGCCTCCCAGGTTCAAGCAATTCTGCTGCCTCAGCCTCCCCAGTAGCTGGGATTACAGGCACCCGCCACCACACCTGGCTAATATTTGTGTTTTTAGTAGAGACTGGGTTTCATCATGTTGGCAAGGCTGGTTTCGAACTCCTGACAAGTGACCTGCCCACTTCAGCCTCCCAAGTGCTGAGATTATAGGCATAAGCCACCACACCCGGCAAAAAAATCCCTCTTTTTTTTAGGCCTGTATCATTCCATTTTACCCCTGCTCATTACTGTCATCTATTAACTTAGTTTTGTTCTCTGTACTCAAATTCACAGTCCAGGACAGAATCTGTGCTTAGTGAAAACTGTGATGAACCTCCATTCTGCAACATCTTTATGATGAACCTCTCTTACTCAATTTATTAAGCAAATAAGCAAGTAAAGTAGAAAGATGAGAAAAATGGTTCCAGTAAACAATGTGGATAAGTGAAGAACTGAAAATTGAGTGCTACTGGCAGTGAATTTGACTCTGAGTTCCAGGAGAGAGGGAACTAGGAGGGGGGGCTTCCAGGGGCGGGTTCCAGGGACTGCCCACCTCGGCATCTGCACCTGAGGACCCCTAGCCTGCTCCTGTACCCCACTGCAGCCAGAGTCATGTCAGTGGCCATATTAGGATGTCTTTTTTATCTCTCTCTTTTTAATTTGGTGAGTATAACTATTATAGGCTGAATTATGTTCTACTAAAATTTGTATAGGTTGAAGTCCTAACCCCCAGTAACTCAGAACGTCACTGTATTTGGAGATAGGATCTTTAAAGGGGCAATTAAGGTTAAATGAAGTCTTTGAGATAGATCCTAATCCAGTGTGACTTGTGTCCTTACAAAAAGAGGGGATTAGGACACAGACAAGCACAGAGGGAAGGCCATGCAAAGACAAAGGGAGGTAGCCATTTACAATCCAAGGAATGAGGTCATAGAAGAAACCAACCCTGATAATACCCTTATCTTGGACTTCTAGCCTGAACTATGAGGAAATAAATTTCTGTTGGTTAAGTCACCCAGTTTGTGATACTTGGTTATGTATGGCAATCCTAGTAAACCAACACAGCTATTGAGGCATTTGGCTGCATTGCCCCAGAGGGTTGGAAAACAGTGTCCCCTTGCATCATAGTGTAGTGAGGACTAGCCCTGCTTAAGGTCTTAAGCCTCTGTATTGACTACATCTTAGGGATGGTCTTAGGACCTTACAAATTGTTGCCCATAATAATTTGAAGGACAATGAAGATACAGTTTTGAAATGATACCCACTCTAGCTCTGTAATACATTGCATTTTATGCCTTGATTGGAAGGAATGAGTCTGTTATAAACAGACATTGATGCTAGCTCTTAAGTGTCTCAGATGGGTATGATGCACCTTAGCAGGCATAATAAATTTCATTGTGATTTGGGTTGAATTAAATAACCACTAACCTTTGGTCCATTTGCATGTCTTCTAAGAAAATGATTACAGCATATTGATTGGCACTCAGATGTGGGTGTTGCATTTTTAGAGTAAGAGTGCTAGATTGACTTTGTGTTGTAACTGGTGTCCTTGAAGAGAGGAGGCAGTTGTGTCTCTGGCTATTCACTGGCCCAGCTGTAGGCCTGCTGGGGAGAGAAGTTTGATGTTAACACCTTAATGGAACACAGAATGACTTAGGTTTTGAATCAGTTTTGAATTGCCGTAGACTTTGTCAGCCCTGAAGTAGGAGGGCTTGCAGCAGGAAATCCTTACTAGAGTGATTTTTATATTGGAAGCATTCTAGCTTTAGCTTGCTTCCTACTGCATAGGAATTCCTTCCATACAATGTCTAGCAAAAAGCTATTCAGCCTTTGCTTGAACATCTTCAGTAACAAGCAGTTCACTCTCAAAGCTTTCATCCATTGGTACCAATTTAGTTCTCTGGCGCCTCCTATGTCACACGTATGAGAGACTTTCGGTAGACTTGTGTGGCAAATGGACAGGTGTTCCTTTGGGCCTCCTCCAGAACTAGGCAGCCTTTGAAACCCCTTTTTGGTAGTGTCAAAATTATTTCCTGCCAAAGAGAAAGCACTATTTTCATTTTACCAACACCTGCTTTTCTTGTCTTGTCTTTTTTTAAACAACTGCTTTTCAGAGTAATTTCAAAAGAGGAACATCTCCCAGAACTTGTTCTTATGCTGGCCCTGCTGCATAGTGGTGGTAGGCAGATTACTTCACTTCTTTCTACCTCAGTTCTCTACATTATTAAAATGGGACTCACAATAGTATTTCAAAGATTATAGTAAGAATTAAGTGAGTCAGTACATCTACAATTGTTTAGAATATTACCTGGGCTGCTAGACTGGTTATTTTGCTGCTTCCATTGTTGGGAAACTCAGATGTTGCTAATTCTTAGCACTTCATTTTGCTTCCATTACTTTTTTCTTTGCTTCCGTTACTTTTCTCATATTCTTATTTTCCCTTGGATAACTCTATGTATTGCCTACCATATGTCCATACTGCAGAAGCTCCATTACTGGCTTAGGTGAGGCAGTGGCAGCTGGGTGTCCTCCTGCCCTCTCATGCGTTCTCAGTAATTGTTTCTGCTGAAAACTGGCCTGTTGGGGCCCAGCAGGACGTGGACTGAAATGAAAAACACTTTGAATTACATTCTTTCTTTTTTTTTTTTTTCTTTTTTTGAGACGGAGTCTTGCTCTGTCCCCCAGGCTGGAGTGCAGTGGCGCGATCTCGGCTCACTGCAAGCTCCGCCTCCCGGGTTCACGCCATTCTCCTGCCTCAGCCTCCCGAGTAGCTGGGACTACAGGCACCCGCCAACATGCCCGGCTAATTTTTTGTATTTTTAGTAGAGACGGGGTTTCACCGTGTTAGCCAGGATGGTCTCAATCTCCTGACCTCGTGATCCGCCCGCCTCGGCCTCCCAAAGTGCTGGGATTACAGGCTTGAGCCACTGCGCCCGGCCACATTTTTTCGAAAAGACCATTTTTTGGCAATGAGGAAAGTCCATCAAAACGGTTTTAAGGTATTTCATTTCTCCTCTTACAGCAGGGAAAGCACACCTTGAGAGTATCTTCAGAAGAAGTGATTCTCTTGTTAGAGAAGGGAAGGTTTTTTGATTTTTTTTTGTTGTTTTTTCATTGAAAAGGTAAAATCAGGAAGACTGTGCTTTAACTTCAGGACCCTGGCTCCAGGTGATCCTGAATGAAGATATAATCCTGTATGGCTAGATGCCAAATGGTTGCTCTTGCATATCGGGGGACCTGCCCCAATAATCATGTAGGTTCTTTTCTATTTTTCCTAAGCATCAGCTGGCTTGAGAAATAAAGGGACAGAGTACAAAAGAGAGAAATTTTAAAGCTGGGTGTCCGGGGGAGACATCACATGTTGGTAGGATCCGTGATGCCCCACAAGCCACAAAAACCAGCAAGTTTTTGTTAGGGATTTTCAAAAGGGGAGGGAGTGTGCGAATAGGTGTGGGTGACAGACATCAAGTACTTAACAGGGTAATAGAATATCACAAGGCAAGTGGAGGCAGGGCGAGATCACAGGACCGAGGCAAAATTAAAATTGCTAATGAAGTTTCGGGCACTATTGTCATTGATATGATAACATCTTATCAGGAGACAGAGTTTTGAGATCAACTGGTCTGACCAAAATTTATTAGGTGGGAATTTCCTCTTCCTAATAAGCCTGGGAGCGCTATGGGAGACTGGGGTCTATTTCACCCCTGCAGCCTCAACCATAAGAGACAGGCCACGCCCAGGGGGGCTGTTTATAAGCCGATACCTCCAGGTGCGTATTCTCTTTCTCAGGGACGTTCCATGCTGAGAAAAAGAATTCAGTGATATTTCTCCCATTTGCTTTTGAAAGAAGAGAAATATGGCTCTGTTCTGCCCTGCTCACCGGTGGTCAGAGTTTAAGGTTATCTCTCTTGTTCCCTGAACAATTGCTGTTATCCTGTTCTTTTTTCAAGGTGCTCAGATTTCATATTGCTCAAACACACATGCTGTACAATTTTTGCAGTTAACGCAATTATCACATGGTCCTGAAGCGACATACATCCTCCTCAGCTGACAGGATTAAGAGATTAAAGTAAAGACAGGCATAGGAAAGCACAAAGGTATTGATTGGGGAAGTGATAAGTGTCCATGAAATCTTTACAATTTATGTTTAGAGATTGCAGTAAAGACAGGCATAAGAAATTACAAAAGTATTAATTTGGGGAACTAATAAATGTCCATAAAATCTTCACGATCCACGTTCTTCTGCCATGGCTTCAGCCGGTCCCTCTGTTTGGGGTCCCTGACTTCCCACAACACTTGCCTAAGAGCAGGAAGCTCAAGCTTTCTAGGATACTTCTGTTTCTAGAACTAGGAAAATTTTATTTACTAAATTTAACACTGTATTATGGAAGAATCTCAAAAACATTCAAAAGTAGAAAGACTCATACTACATCCCCAGTATCGTCTACATTGTCAGCTCATGGTATACTATCTCATCTACATCCCCACCTATTTTCTTTCTCTGTCTCTCTCGCCTATTTTGAAGCAAATCTCAAATTTTATGTCATTTCATCTATACATATTTGTATCTCTAAATGTAAGGACTCTTTAAAAATGTAATCACAATATTACTACCACACCTAAAACAATAGTTTATCAATATCATCAAATATCCAGTTTATGTTCAAATGTTTTTTTGCAGTTGGTTTTTTGGAATCAGTAGCCAAACTATGTCAGCATAGTGTATTTGGTTAATACATCTCTTAAGTAGGGTGGTGATACAATTTAGTGTCTAAAGTAGGAAACTTTATATAATGAAAGAGGATTGTTAATATTACTGGGACAACAGACATAAACCTGTTAAATACAATAATTGGGATGTCTGATCACTCTTTCTTTTTATTTTTTTCTTTTCTTTTTTTCCTTTTGAGACAGAGTCTCTATTGCCCAGGCTGGAGTGCAGTGGCATGATCACAGCTCACTGCAACCTTGACCTCCGGGCTCAAACAATCCTCCAACCTCAGCCTCCCAAGTAGTTGGGACTACAGACATGCACCACAAGCCTGGCTAATTTTTTCTATTTTTTGTAGAGATAGGGTCTTGCCGTGTTGCCCAGGCTGTACTGCAAAGTTTATTTTAATCTAGGGTGTTCTCATCTTCTTTTTTTTTTTTTTTTTCATTGCAATTCATGTGTTGCAGAAACCGAGTTGTTTGTTCTTGTAGACTTTCCCACATTCTGGATTTTGCTGATTGCATCCTTCAGAGATTTTTTTCTGACATGTTCTTATGAGCTCTGTATTTCCTATAAACTGGGGGCTTGACCTGATTGTGGTTTGGTTGGGTTGACGGGGTGGGAAGAATACTTAGCAGTTGGTTCGGTGTATATCTGTCAGGAGGCAGGTAATGTCAAGTCTCTCCCTTGTTTTGTTAGCGGTGGCCATTGATAATTATCACCTAGATTCATTATTTTCTTAGGAGTTTGCAAAAGATGATTCCCCTTCCCTTTATTAACTACAGTACTTACACAAAAGAATTTTCTCCTTGTTATCTGTTTTTTTTTTAACCCTGAAGTACAGATAATTACCCTTACTCGGGTCAACTCAGCTTAGACTCTTTCATGAGTCTTCAGCCTAAAGCCTGAGTGTCCTCGGTTCCTTGGTCAGTGTTTCATACCTGCCGATTACTGCTTTGTAGTGAAGATTGTTTGCCTGGAGCAGCACAGGGGGAGTTGGTGGTGGTGAAGCCCCTTGGAGTTTGCCATTTAAATAGCTAACTGATTGCTCAGCTGAGGAAAACCTTGGCTTCCTCTTCTGGCCCACGTAGAAAGAGGAATTATCTGTAGTAGTCGTGCTTATTATATAGACCCTGGGACTCTGAGAGGTGAGAATGAATCTAGAAGGCAGCAGCTTTTCTTTCATGTCCCTAGATGCCACAGGAGGAGGAGCCATTGCTGATCCCGATGGCCTCATTTTGGTAGATAGGATGGGCTTAGGGCTGGAGAGTCCTGCTGTTAAGAAACTAGCATACTGGAGTAGAGTCAGAGAAACGATTAATTTACAATAATAGATCCTTGACATAGAAGAATTAATTTTTGTGGCTTTGTTTGTTAATATATACATATGTGTGTGTAAATAGATAGATAGATTTTTTTTTTTTTTTTTTTGGAGGGGTATCTTCAGGATAAATTCCTAGAACTGGGATAGCTGAGTCAAAAATTAAACGTATATGTAGTTTTATTAGATATTGTCCAGTTTCCCTCCACAGTCTATGGTTATACTATTTTACATTTCCATCAGCAGTTTAAGATAATGTCTATTTGCACACAGCCTTGCCAACAATATGATTGTCAAGCTTTTGAAATTTTGCTAATCTGAGAGCTAAGAAATGGTATCTCAATGTAGCCAAGTAAAAAGTCATATTAAAATATTCCTTAAGGATGAAGTTTTTTTTTTTTTTTTTTTTTTTGAGACAGAGTCTCGCTCTGTCACCCAGGCTGGAGTGCAGTGGCGCAATCTCGGCTCACTGCAAGCTCCGCCTCCCGGGTTCACGCCATTCTCCTGCCTCAGCCTCTCCGAGTAGCTGGGACTACAGGCGCCCGCCACCACGCCCGGCTAATTTTTTGTATTTTTAGTAGAGACGGGGTTTCACCGTGGTCTCGATCTCCTGACCTCGTGATCCGCCCGCCTCGGCCTCCCAAAGTGCTGGGATTACAAGCGTGAGCCACCGTGCCCGGCAAGGATGAAGTTTTTTTTGAGGGGGGATGGAATTTCTCTCTGTCGCCCAGGCTGGAGTGCGCAATCTCAGCTCACTGCATCCTCCGCCTCCCAGGTTTAAGCAATTCTCTGCTTCAGCCTCCCAAGTAGCTGAGATTACAGGCACCCACCAACACGCCTGGTTAATTTTTTTTTGTATTTTTTAGTAGAGATGGGGTTTCATCATCTTGGCCAGGCTGATCTTGAACTCCTGACCTCATGATCCACCCGCCTTGGCCTCCCAAAGTGCTGGGATTACAGGTGTGAGCCACCGCGCCCGGCCTGTTTTTTTTTTTTTTATCTTATGTGAAGGGAATCAGTTTTCCTATTCTGGGAAATTGAGATTCATTCCTTCCTTCCTTCCTTCATTGATTCATTCCTTCATTCATTCATTCATTCATACATTCAACTGCATACTAGGCCCTCTGAGCAGGAGAAGATGCCCACATAGGTAGTAGGAAACTTCGCAGCACGGGGTAGAGTAAAAGGGATGCTTTTTATTTCATAAGCTTTCAGCCTTATTCACCCCTATTCAGTCATTCCCAGAACTTTTCAAGTGATTTCTCTGGATGTTAGCAGAAATATTTTTTTAATGTCAAAATTCCAAGAATAGTTCAAAGAGCTTTTCACCCCCCAAACCAGGGGTCAGCAAAATAAACCCCATGAACCAAATGTGACCTGTAGGCTGTGTTTATACAAGCCACAAGCTAATAATGAAGTTTACATTTTTAAGGGAGATTTACAAAAAACAAGGAATATGTGACAGAGACCACATGTGACTTGCAAAGCCTAAAATACTTATTATCTGGCCTTTACAGAAAAAGTTTGACAGCCCTTGTCCTAACCCATACAGAATTAGTTCCTGATATGTTATCTCATCAGCCCTAAACACTTTAGTGTATACTTCCTATAGAGATATGTTCATAACAATAATACAGCCATTAAAATCAGAAAATTAACATTAATAAATACTACCATCTAATCTACAAGTTTAATTCATATTTCACCAAATGTCCCGGTAATATCCTTTGTAACAGAAGGCTCCGATCCAGGATCATGTGTTAGAATTTTACTGTTATTCATCTTCTATCTCCTTTAATCTGACGCAGTTTTGTAGTTATTTCCTCAACTTTTATAACCTCGATACTTTTGAAGATTACAGACCAGTTTATTTGATAGGATGTCCTTTAATTTGAATTTGTGTGTTATTTCCTCAGGATTAGAATCAGGTTATGAACCTTTGGCAAAAATATCACAAAAAGGTGGTATTATGTTCTGTTTTTTGTTTTTTTGTTTTGAAATAGAGTCTTGCTCTGTTGCCCAGGTTGCAATGCAGTGGCACAGTCACTACCTCCTGGGCTCAAGTGATCCTCCCACCCCAGCCTCTTTTGTTGTTTTTGTTCTTTTGAGACAGTGTCTTGCCCTGTCGCCCAGGCTGGAGTGCAGTGGCACGATCTGGGCTCACTGCAACCTCCGTTCAAGCGATTCTTGAATTGCTCCAACCTGTTCAAGCGATTCAAGAATCGTTCAAGCGATTCTCCTGTCTCAGCATCCTGAGTAGCTGGGACTACAGGCGCCCGCCACCACGCCTGGCTAATTTTTGTATTTTTTTTAGTAGAGACGGGACTTCACCATATTGGTGACCTCAGGTGATCCGCCCGCCTCAGCCTCCCAAAGTGCTGGGATTACAGGTGTGAGCCACCATGCCCAGTCCCACCCCAGCGTCTTGAGTAGAGTAGCTGGAAATACAGGCATGCACTACCATGCCTGGCTAAGTTTTTAAAAATTTTTTTAGAGACAGGTTCTTGCTGTGTTGCCCAGGCTGGTCTTGAACTCCTGGGTTCAGGTAATCCTCCTGCCTCGGCCTCCCAAAGGGCTGGGATTACAGGCATGAGCTACTGCACCCAGCAATGTTGTGTTCTTCTCATTGCATCCTGTTAGGTGATACAGGTTTTCATTTTGTCCCATTACTATGAAGTTAACCTTGATCACTTTATTAAAGTGGTGTTTTGCTGCTGTAAAGTTTTGCTGATGTAAAGTTACTCTTTTTTTTCCCCTTTGTAATTAATAAGTATTTTATGGGAATGTTCTTAAAATTATGTAAATACCCCATTCCTCATCAAATTTTAACCCCTTGTTTTTAGGATCC
This sequence comes from Symphalangus syndactylus, assembly GCF_028878055.3. Lineage (NCBI taxonomy): Eukaryota > Metazoa > Chordata > Mammalia > Primates > Hylobatidae > Symphalangus > Symphalangus syndactylus. The sequence goes on along the minus strand of NC_072441.2, from coordinate 131,771,063 downwards.
ATTGATGTTTCCTGGTTGTATTATTATACTATGCTGGTCACCAAATGGTATTTCTACAATTTCATAATTCTTTCTATACCCATCAGTTGGCATTTCACCATAGCAAAAGCTTTCACCTCTCCCTATTCATTTTTCACTTATTTTATTACACTGTATAAATTCAGTGGACTTTTGACCAGGCACTGTGGCTCACACCTGTAATCCCAGCACTTTGAGTGGGTGGATCACTTGAGGTCAGGAGTTCAAGACCAGCCTGGCCAACGTGGTGAAACCCTGTCTGTACTAAAAATACAAAACTAGCCGGGCATGGTGGCTCACGCCTGTAATCCCAGCTACATGGGAGGCCGAGGCACGAGAATCGCTTGAACCCGGGAGGCGAAGGTTGTAGTCAGCCAAGATCGCACCACTGCACTCCGGCCTGGGTGACAGAGTGAGACTCTGTCTCTCCACTGCCTCCTCCCCCCTCCAAAAAAAATTTAGTGGATTTGTCTTACTTGATGGGTTATATAATCTGTTAATACCATTATAGTTTTGATGCTCAAAATTGTATCATATCTGGTCAAAGGAAGTTTCTTCAGGCTGACTTTTGTGTCTTTTTGATGTCTCTGTCATTCTTTGAGAACTACATAACTTTCTGGCCTGAGAAGATATTCCTGGCTGGCTTATTTTGTACCCTCACTAGCCCTTGGGCTTTTTCTCTAAGCAGCATAGTTCTTTTTAGTGGAGAATGCTTTTTAAAAGCCAAAATATGAATCAGGAATAGTATAATCCCAGCACTTTAGGGGGCTGAAGAGTTCAAGACCAGCCTGAGCAACTTAGTGAGACCCCATTTCTTAAAAAAAAAAAAAAAAGGCCAAGTGTGGCGGCACATGCCTGTAGTCCCAGCTACTCAGGAGGATCATTTAAGCCCAGGAGTTCAAGGTTGCAGTGAGTTATGATCACATCACTGCACTCCAGCCTGGGCAACAGAGCAAGACCCTGTCTCTTTTAAACAAAAAAAAAGGAGGGGAGATGGGGGGGCAAATATTGACGGTAGACATGGTTGCCGATACTTAGGTTCACTGCTCCCGGGGAATGTATACATGTAACACACATGTCTTTATTTCTTAATTTCTGTTTATTGAAAACTATAAGTTCACACTGATACCTCCACTTCTAATTCCAGTTTGGTTCTAGTTTTTGTTTTTATATTTGTAACTTCCTTCTTTGAAAGTGAGAACTCCGGCTGGGCACGGTGGCTCACGCCTGTAATACTAGCACTTTGGGAAGCCGAGGCAGGTAGGTCATCTGAGGTCAGGAGTTTGAGACCAGCCTGGCTGACATGGTGAAACCCCATCTCTACTAAAAAATACAAAAAAAAAAAAAAAAAATTAGCTGGGCGTGGTGGTGGGCGCCTGTAATCCCAGCTACTCGGGAGGCTGAGGCAGGAGAATTGCTTGAACCCGGGAGGTGGAGGTTGCAGTGAGCCAAGATCATGCCATTGCACTCTAGCCTGGGCAACAAGAGCAAAAACTCAGTCTCAAAAAAAAAGAGAAAGTGAGAACTCTGACCCCCCCATTACCCTTGATATATTTACTTATTTTTTTCTAGTCTCTAATCACTAGTTTATTTTCCTCAATTTGTTTTAGTAAACAAAATATTGTATCCTTCTACTTTAATGAAAAATTTTAAGGTTTTTTTTTCCCCCCAACTTTAGCTTTAGGGTCAGGGGGTATTGTGCAGATATGTTACATGGGTAAATTGTGTGTCGTGGGGGTTTGGTGTACAGATTATTTTGTCACTCATGTAATGAACATAGTGCCCAATAGGTAGTTTTTCAGTTCTCTCCCTCCTCCCACCCTCCACCCTGATGTAGGCCTTGGTATCTATTATTCCCTTCCTTGTGTCCATGTATATTCAGTGTTTAGCTCCCACTTATAGGTGAGAACATGGAGTAATTGGTTTTCTGTTCCTGCATTAATTTGCTTAGGATGGTGGCCTCTAGCTGCATCCATGTTGCTGTAAAGAACATAATTTCCAGTGGGCAGATCACGAGGTCAGGAGATCGAGACCATCCTGGCTAACACGGTGAAACCCCGTCTCTACTAAAAAATACAAAAAATTAGCCGGGTGTGGTGGTGGGTGCCTGTATTTCCAGCTATTCGGGAGGCTGAGGCAGGAGAATGGCCTGAACCCAGGAGGCAGAGCTTGCAGTGAGCTGAGATTGCGCCACTGCACTCCAGCTCTGTTGCCTAGGCTTGAGTGCAGTGGCATGATCTCAGCTCACTGCAACCGCTGCCTTCTGGGTTCAAGCGATTCTCATGTTTCAGCTTCCCAAGTAGCTGGGATCACAGGTGTGTGCCACCACACCCGACTACTTTTTGTATTTTAGTAGAGACGAGGTTTCACCATGTTGGCCAGGCTGGTCTCGAACTCTGCCTCAAGTGATCCACCTGTCTTGGCCTCCCAAAGTGCTGGGATTACAGGAGTGAGCCGCTGTGCCCGGCCAATTTCATTCTTTTTAATGGCTGTGTAACATTCTGTGGTATGTGTATATGTACCACATTTTCTTTATTCAGTCCTCTGTTGATGGGCACCTAATTTGATTCCATGTCTTTGCTATAGTGAATAGTGCTGTGATGAACATGTGAGTGCATATGTCTTTTTGGTAGAATGACTTATTTTCCTTTGGGCATATTTCCAATGATGGGATTGCTGGGTTGAAAGGTAATTCTACTTTTAGTTCTTTGAGAAATCTCCAAACTGCTTTCCCCAGAGGCTGAACTAATTTACAATTCCACCAATAATGTACCAGAATTTCCTTTTCTCTGCAGTCTTGCCAGCATCCATTATTTTTTGGCTTTTTATTAATAACCATTCTGATTAGTGTAAAATGGTATCTCCTTGTGGTTTTGATTTGCATTTCTCGGATGATTAGCTATGTGGAGCATGTTTTCATGTTTGTTGGCTGCTTGTGTGTCTTTTGAGAAGTGTCTGTTCATGTCTTTTGCCTATTTTTTAATGGGGTTATTTGTTTTTTGCTTGTTCAGTTAAGGTTTTTTGTAGATTCTGGATATTAGACCTTTGTCAGATGTATATTTTGCAAATATTTTCTCCCATTCTGTAGGTTTGTCTGTTTACTCTGTTGATAATTTATTTTGCTGTGCAGAAGCTCTTTAGTCTAATTAGGTCCCATTTGTCAATTTTTGTTTTTGTTGCAATTGCTTTTGGAGTCTTCATCATGAAGTCTGCCAGGGCCTATGTCCAGAGTGGTATATTTTAGGGTTTCTTCTAGGGTTTTTATAGTTTTAGGTTTTATGTGTAAGCCTTTGATCATCTTGAGTTGATTTTCGTATATGGTGAAAGGAAGGGGTCTAGTTTCAACATTCTGCATACGGTTAGCCAGTTATCCCAGCACCATTTATTGAATAGGGATTCCTTTTTGCATTGCTTTTGTCCACTTTGTCAAAGATCAGAAGGTTGTAGATGTGTGGCTTTATTTCTGGATTCTCTAACCTTTTCTATTGGTCTGTGTGTCTGGTTTTGTACCAGTACTATGCTGTTTTGGTTACTGTAGCCTTGTGGTATAGTTTGAAATTAGGTAGTGTAATGCCTCTGGAATTGTTCTTTTTGCTCTGCTTCAGATTGCCTTGGCTATTTGGGCTCTTTTTTGGTCCCATATGAATTTTAGAATAGTTTTCTCTAACTCTGTGAAAAACGTCATTGGTAGTTTAAGAGGAAGAACATTGAATCTGTAAATTGCTTTGGGCTGTATGGCCATTTTAACAATATTAATTCTTCCTATTTGTGAGCATGGAATAGTTTCCCATTTGTTTGTGTCGTTTCTGACTTCTTTCAGCGTTGTTTTTTAATTCTTATTGTAGAGATCTTCCACCTCCCTCTTTAGCTGTATTCCTAGGTATTTTATTCGTTATGTGGTTATTGTCATTGGGATTTCATTCTGGATTTATCCCTCAGCTTGGATGTCATTGGAGTATAGAATCACTACTGATTTTTGTACGCTGATTTCGTATCCTGAAACTTTGCTGAAGTTTATCAGATCTAGGAACCTTTGGGCAGAGGCTGTGGGGTTTTCTAGGTATAGAATGATAATTGTCTGTGAAGAGCGATAGTTTGCCTTTTGTTTCTTTCTCTTGCCTGATTGCTCTGGCTAGGACTTCCTACGTGGAACAGGAGTGGTGAGAGTGGGCATTCTTGTTTTGTTCCGGTTCTCAAGGGGACTGTGTCAAGCTTTTGCCCAGCATGATGTTACCTGTGGGTTTGTCATAGATGGCTCTTACTATTTTGAGGTATGTTCCTTTGATGCTTAGTTTGTTGAGGTACTTGATTATCTGATCATTTTTTCCTCTGTGTAACTAATCTCCTTTTGTAACCACCAGCCTTCTGTGTGTATGCCCCTCTCACTTCACTGGGTCTCCAATACCCCATGAAAGACTGGCACCACTGTTCTCTTCAAGCAGACAACTTCCTTATCCCCATCAGTCTCTGACATCCCAGGCCAGGTACCTCAACCCCAACCCAAGCACATGGCCACCATCATCATCATCTTGTGGCCTCTAGACTGAATTATTCAGGAAAGGAGAGGAAGGAAGATTCTGAAGCCCCCTAAGTACCTCAGATTCAGTCTCAGGGGCCTGCACATTTTGAAACATCTGACTTGAGTTTTTTTGTTTCTTTATTTTTTAGAGATGAGTCCTCTCTTTGTTGTCCAGGCTGGCCTCAAACTCCTGGGCTCAAGCAATCCTTCCACGCAGCCTCCTGAGTAGCTGGATCTAAAGGCATTATACCACCATACCTGGGCTTTTTATTTTTTTTTTTTCAGTCACTTTTGTTTTTATTTATTCTAAAATTGTTTGTTTATTTTCTTTCTAGAATGGGATCTTGCTATGTTGCCCAGGGTGATCTTAAACCCCTGGGCTCAAGTGATCCTTCCACTTCAGCCTCCTGAGTAGCTGAGACTAAAGGCATGCACCACCATGGGCAGCTTTTTTTTTCTTTATTACAGTCACTTTTATTTTTATTTATTTTAAAATTGTATTTATTTACTTGCTTGTTCATTTTTTTTTTTTTTTTTTTCTAGAAATGGGATCTCTCTGTTGCTCAGGCTGATCTTAAACTCCTGGGCCCAAGCGATCCTCCCACCTCAGCCTCCCAAGTAGCAAGGACTACAGGAGTGTGCCACCATGCCTGACTGAGACAAAATTTACATAGTATAAAATTTGCCCATTGTGGTTGGGTGTGGTGGCTTACGCCTGTAATCCTAGCACTTTGGGAGGCCGAGGCAGGTGGATCACCTCAAGTCAGGGGTTCGAGACCAGCCTGGCCAACATGGTGAAACCCCGTCTCTACTAAAAATACAAAAAAATTAGCCTGGCGTAGTGTCGCGTGCCTGTAATCCCAGCTACTTGGGAGGCTGAGTCAGGAAAATCACTTGAACCTGGGAGGTGGAGGTTGCAGTGAGCCGAGATCACACCACTGCACTCCAGCCTGGGAGACAGGGTGAAACTCCGTCTCAAAAAAAAAATTTTTTTTACCCATTGTAAGCAATTCAACGTAAGCGATTCAATGGTTTTTACTAAATTTAATTGCCTATTGTAATCTCTTTTTAATGTAAGGGATTCAATGGTTTTTACTAAATTTATATAATTATGTATTGTCACCATAATCTTTTTTTTTTTTTGAGACAGAGTCTTTCTCTGTCCCTCAGGCTGGAGTGCAGTGGCCTGATCTCGGCTCACTGCAACCTCCACCTCCTGGGTTCACGCCATTCTCCTGCCTCAGCCTCCCGAGTAGCTGGGACTACAGGCGCCCGCCAACACGCCTGGCTAATTTTTTGTATTTTTAGTAGAGATGGGGTTTCACCGTGTTAGCCAGGATGGTCTCGATCTCCTGACCTCGTGATCCGCCCGCCTCGGCCTCCCAAAGTGCTGGGATTACAGGCTTGAGCCACCGCGCCCGGCCATAATCTAAATTTAGAACACTTCTGTCACTCAGAAAGTTTACTTCTACCCAGCTGTAGTTAATCCTACTCTTCTGATTCCTAGCTCTGAGCAATAACTTACCTGCTTTTTGGTTCTGTATTATGTGCTGCTAAATGTAGTTTTTTGTTTCTGGTTTCTTTCACTTAACATAATGTTTTTGAACTTTATACGTGTAGCATATTCATTCCTTTCTGTTGTTGAATATGTTTTATTATTGGATAGACCATATTTTGTTAGTCCATTCACCAGTTGATGGACATTTATATTGTTTGCAGTTTGGGAGTATCACATTAGTGGTGCTGTGTACATTTCCATGCATATCTTTGTGTGGACATACGTTTTTATTTATTTTGGGAGTCAGAGAATTGTGTTGTATGGTAAGTTTATGTTTACTTTTCTTTTTTCTTGGAGATGGAGTCTCACTCTGTCATCCAGGTTGGAGTGTGGTGGTGTGATCATGGCTCCACTGCAGCCTCAACCTCCTGGGCTCAGGGAATCCTCCTGCCTCAGCCTCCCAAGTGGCTGGGACTATAGGCGCACGCCACCATACCCAGCTAATTATTTTTCTGTTATTTGTAGGGATGAGGTCTCATCATGTTGCCTACACTGGTCTTGAACCCCTGGGCTCAAGTGATTCTCCCGCCTCGGCCTCCCAAAGTGCTGGGATTACAGGTGTGAGCCACTGCACCCAAACTATGTTTACCTTTTTAAAAAACACCAAACTGTTTTCTGCAGTGGACTGCATCATTTCACATTCACAGAGTTTATTTTTTAACATTCTCACCAGCACTAGTTACTCTCTCTTCTTGATTTTAACCATTCTACTGTTGTGTAGTATATCATTGTAGTTTTAATTTACATTTCCCTAATGTGTAATGATCTGAGCATCTTATCTCGTTAGCCATTTGTATATCTTTTTTGGTGGAATGTCTGATCAAATATTCTTGTTCATTTAAAAAATCTGTTCTTAGGGTGGGCGGATCACGAGTTCAGGAGATCGAGACCACGTTGAAACCCCGTCTCTACTAAAAATACAAAAAAAAATTAGCCGGGCGTGGTGGCGGGCGCCTGTAGCCCCAGCTACTCGGAGAGGCTGAGGCAGGAGAATGGCGTGAATCCGGGAGGCAGAGCTTGCAGTGAGCCGAGATTGCGCCACTGCACTCCAGCCTGGGCGACAGAGACTCTGTCTCAAAAAAAAAATCTGTTTTTTTTTTTTTTAATATTGAGCCTTGAGTTCTTTTTATGTTCTAGATACAAGCCCTTTATTAGCTATATGATTTGCAGTTATTTTCTCCCTGTCTGTGGTGGTTCTTTCCGTGTATTTGGATGATGTCTTTTGAAATGGAAAAATGGATAATTTTTTATTTTTTATTGATCATGCTTTTGGTATCTAAGAACTTACTTGCCTAACACAAATTTTTTTTTGTTTTTGTTTTTTTTTCTGTTTTCTTCTAGAAGTTTTACATTTTCTACTCCTAAATTGAGGTTTATGATCCATTTGAGTTAATATTTATGTATGGTTAGGTCAGGTGTGTATGTGACTGTCCAGTTTTTCTACCAGAATTCGCTGGAAAGGGTATCTTTCTGCTATTGAATCCTCTTGACGCCTTTGTTGAAGTCAATTGACCACAAGTGTTAACAGTTTATTTCTGGACTCTCTCTTGTCTTCCATTAATCTGTATGCCTATCCTTGTGCTAATTCCACACTATCTTTGTTTAATGTGGCGTTATACTAAGTTTTGAAATCAGTTGGTATAATTCCTCCAACTTTGTTCTTTTTCAAAATTATTTTATGCATTTTGGGTGCTTTGTGTTGCTATATAAGTTTGAGGATCAATTTTTCCATTTTTTTGGGGGGGTGGGGTGGGAGGGGACAGTCTCGCTCAGTAGCCCAGACTGGAGTGCAGTAGCGTGATCTCAGCTCACTGCAACCTCTGCCTCCTGGATTCAAGCGATTCTTGTGCCTCAGCCTCCCAAGTAGTGGGACTACAGGTATGCACCACCACACCTGGCTAATTTTTTTGTATTTTTCCTAGAGACGGGGTTTCACCATGTTGGCCAGCTGGTCTCAAACTCCCGACCTCGTGATCTGCCCACCTTGGCCTCCCAGAGTGCTGGGATTACAGGCGTGAGCCACCGTGCCTGGCCCAATTTTTCAATTTCTACAAAAGACCTTGCTGGCGTTTTGATAATGATTACTTTGAATTTATAGATCAGTTTGAGGGAGAATTGCCACCTCAACAATACTGAGTCTTCTAATCCAAGAACGTGGAAGTTCTCTGTTTAGTTTTTTTTTTTTTTTGAGTTGGAGTTTTGCTCTTTTGCCCAGGCTGGAGTGCTGTGGTGCAATTTCGGCTCGCTGCAACCTCCACACCACCCCCACCCCGGGTTCAAGTGATTCTCCTGCCTCAGCCTCCTGAGTAGCTGGGATTATAGGCACCCACTGCCGTGCCTGGCTAATTTTTATATTTTTAGTAGACAGAGGGTTTCGCCATGTTGGCCAGGCTGGTCTCGAACTCCTGACCTCAGGTGATCCACCTGCCTCGGCCTCCCAAAATGCTAGGATTACAGGCATGAGGTACCGTGCTCGGCCTATTTAGCTTTTTAAAATTTTCTCTTAGTGTTTCATAGTTTTCAGCATACAAGTCTTATACTTCTTTTGTTAAATTTATTTCTAAGTATTTTAATATTTCTAATGCTATTGTGAGTGGAATTGCCTTCCTAATTTCATTTTTGGGTTGTTTGTTGCTAGAATATAGAAATACAATTGACTTTTGTCTATGTGTCGAAGTCAAATAAAAATATAGAGATAAATCTCTAAACAAAATGTTTTCTTCAGGAAAACAGAAATGTAATTTGGGGCATAGAAACAGAGTAGGGTAGTCTTCAGTGTGTCTACAGAGCAAAGAGAAGGTTGAGGATTTTATTAGAAAGAGAATTGTTGCATATTGTTTTGAAAGAAAAGTCATTAGTACTTGCAAAGTTTTTAGAAGCTGGCAAGCTCTGATTGGGGAATGACAATGGTAGATAAAACTGGTCTTAAGGTTTTATCAGGTTATTTTGGCAGTTAGCTTGCAATATAATTTCTGGGTTAGTGCTTTGTGCCCTGAGTGCTTTTCTTTTCCCCTTGTCTTGATTCTAATTTACTTGGGTATGACAAGATAGCTCCAATTCATATAATTAGTTTTCCACACATGTATTTGGTGACATTACCAAACTTATTTATTTGTTTTATTAGGTGTTTTTGTTTTTTTTGTTTGTTTGTTTTCGTTTGTTTTGACAGAGTCTTGCTCTGTCACTCAGGCTAGAGTGCAGTGGCAGGATCTCGGCTCACTGCAGCCTCCACCTCCCGGGTTCAAGTGATTCTCCTTCCTCAGCCTCCTGAGTAGCTGGGATTACAGGCGCCCACCACTGTGCCTAGCTAATTTTTCTATTTTTAGTAGAGACGGGGTTTCACCATCTTGGCCAGGCTGGTCTTGAACTCCTGACCTTGTGATCCACCCTCCTTGACCTTCCAAAGTGCTGGGATTATAGGCGTGAGCTACCGTGCCTGGCCGTTTTATTAGTTTTTTAAAAATTTCTTTGGGATTTTCTACATATAGGATTGTTTTGTCTGTGAATGATAACAGTTTTACTTCTTTTCCAATCTGGGTGTTTTTTTATTTGTTTGTTCCTTATTGCACTGGCTAGAACCTCTACTACAACATTGAATAGAAGTGGTAGAAGCCAACGTACTTGCCTTGTTCCTCCTCTTAGGGAGAAAAGCCTTCAGTCTTGCATCATGGATTATGTTAATTGTGAGGTTTTCACAGATATCCTTTATCAGGTCAAGGATATTCCCTAAACTATCCCTAGTTTGTTGTTGAGAGACTTTATCATGAAAGTGTGTCAGACTGTTGTCAAATGTGTCTTCTGCATCTATTGAGATGGTTGTGTAGTTTTTATCCTTTATTTTTCTTGTAATATATTGTAACAAAATTATGAAGAAGTGTTTGGAGAGTAATACAGTCACTACTAAAGAGTTTAGTTTTGCTTTTGTTAAGGTGCCAGAAGTTTTACCCACCATTGCTTTTATAACATCAGTGCAAATGCCAACCCAGTGAATAAGGTAAATGATGTCTCAATATTCCTGTGAAAATAGTTTTGACTTTGCAGTCCTCCTGAAAGAGTCTCAGGGACCCCAAGAGGTTTGCCAACCATACTTTGAAAATCACTGTCCAGCTTGATTGTAGTGGGTTTCTTTTTTTTTTTTAACTGAACCAGCTAAAATTTTAATGTTTATAAAGGATATGGACCTATAATTTTCTTAGACTGTTGCTATCTGGCTTTGAGGCGGGTGGATCACGAGGTCAGGAGATTGAGACCACGGTGAAACCCCGTCTCTACTAAAAATACAAAAAATTAGCCGGGCGTGGTGGCGGGCGCCTGTAGTCCCAGCTACTCGGGAGGCTGAGGCAGGAGAATGGCATGAACCCGGGAGGCAGAGCTTGCAGTGAGCCGAGATCGCGCCACTGCACTCCAGCCTGGGTGCCTGGGTGACAGAGCGAGACTCCGTCTCAAAAAAAAAAAAAAAAAAATTACAGTAATATTGTAAATTAACTTAAGCAGCTTTTCCTCTTATTCTATTTTCCAGCACTTTATAAGACAAAGACCACTTGTTCTTTGAAAGTTTTTCAGTTTTCTTCAGTAAAGCTACCTGTGGTGATGAGGACATGGAGATGCATAATAGAGTTTTACACTTGGCAACGAGTATTCATGTGGGAAAACTCAGTGATGAGTAACTCAAAGAGGTGCTGAGAATTTGGTGCTTGTACACCATTTCATTTATTTTTTTTTTATTTTTTAACTTTTAGGTTCGGGGTGCATATGCAGGTTTGTTATATAGGTAAATTGCATGTTATGGGGGTATTATATACCATTTTAACAAAGGATGATTAATTGTGAAGTAACTAGACAAAGGCTTGGCCTGCTAGGGGCAGTAAATTGTGTGAAGGTGACTAGGAAATGTTTGGTAGATAAGGGTTGTTTAGTAATATTTGTCATGTAGATTCAATAGTCACTGCTGTCTCCAGTGATAAGAATTATCTCCAGTGATTAAGAATCTTCCTGGTACATGAGATGGAACACCTTTACAAATGCAAATTTATATTACTTTTACAAAAGGGAAATTTATACCTTACTTTTAGGCAGAAAGGGGGAAGGCAGAGAGTTTGCTGCTTCTCAGTGTCTTTAGCTAAAATAGTCCTTATGCCAAAGTGGCATACTTTAGGATAACATTTCCTGGTCCCCTTTAGAAGAATATACAAGATTCAGTGTCAGTGTATGGAAGCTAATCAATCCCCAGTTCTGTCCTGGAGAACACAGGGAAGGCTTCAGAGAGACGGAAATTTGAGCTGAGAAGTGAAAAATTAACATGTATTAGGTATACATTTGGGATAAGGGTGTTTAAGTTGAAACAGTAGCATATGCAAGAGAGTGGAGACATAATGGTATGGCCTTGTTTACTACTGAATATAAAGTGTGTGGATGGTAGATTCTTGGAGGCATGATGATGGGTGGGACAAATTAGCAGGGGGCTATACCATGAAGAGTCTTGGTTGTCATGCTCATCACTAATTTGGATATTTATTTATTTATTTGGCTATAGCAGTTGGAGGATTTTGAACAGGGGATTGATGTGATCATCTGATAGTTTGGTCAGGGGCATCCAAACTAGAGTGACTCCATCTTGAATAAAGGCCAGATAAAGCCAAACCTCCTGGGTTACATTCCCAAGGGGTTGGACACTGTTGGTCACAAGACGTTTAGGGTTGAGGGAACAAGTTAATGATGCTAACTAACTAAAAGATGCTTATGAAAGTTATGAAATGTTTCAGTACTTGAAGAACAAAAAGCATTCTTAGTTTAAGAATAGGTTTTGCTTTCATACAAAATTAGCTGGGCGTGGTGATGCATGCCTGTAATCCCGGCTACTCAGGAAGGCTGAGGCAGGAGAATCGCTTGAACCGAGGAGGCAGAGGTTGCGGTGAGCCAAGATCACGCCATTGCACTCCAGCCTGGACAACAAGAGCAAAACTCTGTTTCAAAAAATAAATAAATAAATAAATAAATAAATAAATAATAGATTTTGCTTTAAAGATAATAATGCACTCATGAATTTTTGCTAAAATCTGTAGTAACATAGGGAAATAACAGTACTGATAGCCTGTCACTGCTGATCACAAGCCTTTGTAATGAAGTACACTATCCTTAACAACCTATATAAGCAAGCAGTATGTTTAAGGTAGGGGTGTTCCTCCTCTTGAATTCTGAGGATGTCCTGCTCTGTAATAGAGAAGTCTCTAATAAACTTCACTATACTCTGTGACGCCCTGAATTATTTCCTGCATGAGATCCAAGAACCTGCTCTTGGGGTCTCAGACAAGACCTCTTTTCTTTTCTTTTTCTTTTTTTTTTTTTTTTTTGAGACGGAGTCTTGCTCTGTCACCCAGGCTGGAGTGCAGTGGCGCGATCTCGGCTCACTGCAAGCTCCGCCTCCCGGGTTCACACCATTCTCCTGCCTCAGCCTCCCGAGTAGCTGGGACTACAGGCGCCCGCCACAGCGCCCGGCTAATTTTTTTGTATTTTTAGTAGAGACAGGGTTTCACCGTGGTCTCGATCTCCTGACCTCGTGATCCGCCCGCCTCGGCCTCCCAAAGTGCTGGGATTAAAGCGTGAGCCACCGTGCGCGGCCTACAAGACCTCTTTTCTAGTGACAGTCTTCTTTAAACATGTTACTATAGCTTGAATTTGAACCATGATTGTACCAACTAAAATGCAGAATAATTACTGCCATCACATTCTCCTTCCCTAGGTAATATCACTCCCTTTCTTGTACTCTTTACATACGTGTAAGCCACCCACATTTTAAATTTAGTTTTTATTTTGTCAAAGAAATATGTGGACATAATTTCAAAAGTCTGTTCTTTAAAGCTAATAAAGGGATTTTGAAATTCCCTTACCCCATTCCTACCATCCTTGATTTTTATTTATTGAAGCCAACTACTTTAAATTCTTTTATCTATTTCAGTGTGAAATTAATACAACTTCATATTATTTCTAATAAAGTCGTTGTGCATTATGATTATGTCTGTTTTCTTTTGCAACTTTTTGTTTTCCTGAGGGTAATAATTGTCTCACTTTTGCATTGCTTTATATTCTATGTAGCAATCATTTATTCACCCCAAATTTTCTATCAGAGCTGCAAAATGTTTTTCAGTATATTACATTAGATGATTTAATCTCCTAATTTAATCTTCTCCCCACCATACTCCATCCTTCCAGAAACATTTCTTCTAGAGCCTTCTCGTCTTCTCCTCCAACTCAGACTGATTATTTTCTAGTCCCCTTGCATATTTATTTGCCATGATGGTATTTCCAGTAACTCTGTCTACTGTGGGTTCTGAATTCCTCAGATCTTCTGCCTTCCTCTTGGAAGCCTCCTGTGCTTCTGTGCCACGACTGCCTGTGCCAAAATACGTTGCTTGAGTTTTCTTCTTCACATATCTAAGTCTCTTCAGCTATGAGCCTCTGAAGGCCAACAATTGAGTATACTTGCACCTTTTTGAGTATTTTAAGTGCCTGACATAGAACCTTGCAATTAGCTGTCATTAAAAAATGACTGTGGGCCAGGTGTGGTGGTTCCTGCCACAAGCCTTTGTAATGCCCAGCATTTGGGGAGACTGAGGCAGGAGGGTCACTTGAGCCCAGCAGTTCATAACTAGCCTGGGCAACATAGTGAGATCTTGTCTCTGTGAAATAATAAACAAAATTTAGCCAGGTATGGTGGTGTGCACTTATTCCCAGCTGCTCAGGAGGCTGTGGTTGGAGGATCACTTAATCCTGGGAGGTCAAGTCTATAGTGGACTGAGATTGCACCACTGCAATCCAGCCTAGGTGACAGAGTGAAATCCTATCTCAAAAAGACTGTGTTTTCTGATCATGGCATGTGACAAATAATACAAGTGAAATAAAAAATTAAAAATTGAGGGTAAAAGAAAAAACAGAATAATAAAAAGATAAAACAACAACAATAAAAATGACCATGATACTGGTCTATTGAAAGTGGGAGGCCTGGTCCTTATGTAGCGTCTGTAGCCATGGCTGCCTCGTAGAAACTAACTGTGTTCTAATCTTTTCTACTATGGAAATTTGGGCACAGGCCAGACAGCTGGGCAATTTATTGAGGAAGGAGGTAGAAAAGAAGGATTGTTACTAATACAGGGTGGGTTTAATCTGTATTAGTAACAGATTAAACTATGTATTAAGTAACAGATTAAAGTATGTATTAGTAACACTGAAACTATGTATGTATTGGGCCAAAATACGTAGTGATTACAGGACAGTTTGCATATCCTGTCAACCACTAGCTCTCAAAGCAACTGGTCTAGAAATGTAACCTGTTAGTGGGCTTATAATTTGGAGCTTCCAGAGAAATCCAGAGGCCATGGGAACTAGTAAAGACAAACCAAATATACCACAACTTCCCAGACACTGTGTTATCTGGGCAGTCTATACTAGTTCCAAGGCCCATGTTTGTGGAGGTCCTCAGTAGTGGAAGTGTACTTCATTCAGAGAAAAAAAATCTATAGTCCCACTGGCTGCTTTCCTTTGATTACCAAGAGATGTACTGCTTTAAGAATACATTACAAAACCATTATCTCCCTTTCCTTAATTCTCCAGTCTCTCCCATTCATTAATTCTCCAAATAATAAACATGTATCAGGCACTGTCCTGGGCACTGGAAATATAGACATGCCTAGAATACCCAGAATCTGAGGCAGTGCCCAGTCTAGGGTTTTTAAATTTTTCTCCTATCTCTTTTACCAGGTTGATCCCATTAGAACTGTGTGAATGTCAACTGCAAATAATCAAAGACAGAATTATCTTGTTTTCTTGGTGGTGGGCAAATTTACTAAGGTGTGGTGGAAAATCCTATCCTCATCTTGAGACTGGGGATGGAGACAAGTTGCCTGTCATGAAAGGAACTTGCTACTACGTCACATAAATTATTCCAGGGCAGGAGATTGTACTGGCTTATATTTGGCCAATTTCCTCCCTCTCTTTATGTCTTTTCTTTAAAACTCTTGATTCCTTCCACGTGTTCTTAGTCTATTAAATTCATGATATCTTGGGCTTGGCATTCCAGGTTTAGACCTGTATTTGTTTCTTTTCACTGTGAGTTGTAACTGTTGCAGGAACATGTAGCAGAGATGTTTAGATTTGGCTGGTGCAATCTGCCCGGGACTGAATCATGCTTCCTTTGCATTGCTGGTGGTCTTTTCTGCTATAATATAGTGAAAGGATTCAGGATTGTTCAGTGTGGAGATAATCTGTACCTCTTTATTTTTTGTCTGGCTCAAGATAGCTCTCTCTTTATTGTGTCCTGATATAGGGTTGATAGTCACAGTAGTAGTCAAGGTGGTCACGACTAAAGACTTTGGTTGGAGCATACTGTTTCCTTAGTCTCTGTCATAGCAGACCTGCTCCCCAATATTAGTGCCTATGTCAGAGTTTTGCGCCAGTCCCTAGGGTACTTACTGCTGTCCTCTCGTCCATGAAGTTAGGCCACATAAAATGCCCTTGATTTTCTGGATACTTGACTTTTAAATCATTTAAGGATGAAGCACCACACTAAGAAAGTCCCAGGGCAAAGAAAATTCAAGTTAGATTAGGCCTTTAAAAAATGTTATTACGTTATCTTGACTTAGGGAAAGCTACGTAGCATTTCTTAGCCTGCAGTTCCTTGTCCAAATAAAGGGGATAATAATAGTCCCTGCTTCATAGGGTGTGAGATACTACATGTAATGCTTTAAACCAGGGTTGTTATAGTTTTACAAGCCAATCTTTTGGCTTCCTTCTGCCACATAGGAAGAATTGTCTTGGGCCACACACAGAATACACTAATGATAGCTGATGAGCTTTAAAAAAAAAAAAAAAAAAAACCAAACACCTCATAATGTTTTAAGAAAATTTCCAAATTTTCTTAAATCCACATTCAAAGCTAGGTTCTGGACTGCATGTGGCCTGTGGGCTGCCAGTTGGACAAGTTAGCTTTAAACCAAGCCCAGTTAGCCCTTAGTAATTGTTAGATATTATCATTGTTGTTTTAAATGCACAGCTGATTTCAGCAGAACATAAGGAAAACGCTGAGGGACCCAAATCAGAGAGAGAAAACAACACCGAATCAATAGGAGTAGAAGTGCTAGCCAGAGCAGCAGGCAAGAGAAAGAAATAAAGGTACCCAAATAGAAAGAGAGGAAGTCAAACTACCCTTGTTTGCAGATGGCATGATTCTATATGTGGAACACCTGACAGTCTCAGCCCAAAAGCTTCTTCTTTTTTTTTTTTTTTTTTTTTTGAGATGAGTCTCGCTCTGTCGTCCAGGCTGGAGTGCAGAGGGGCCATCTTGGCTCACTGCAGGCTCCACCTCCCAGGTTCACGCCATTCTCCTGCCTCAGCCTCCCGAGTAGCTGGGACTACAGGCGCCCACCACCACGCCTGGGTAATTTTTTGTATTTTTAGTAGAGATGGGGTTTCACCATGTTAGCCAGGATGGTCTCGATCTCCTGACCTCGTGATCCACCTGCCTCAGCTTCCCAAAGTGCTGGGATTACAGGCATGAGCCACCGCGCTTGGCCCCCAAAGCTTCTTAAGCTGATAAACAACTTCAGCAAAGTTTCAGGATACAAAATCAATCACTAGCAGGAAGCACTAGCATTCCTATCCACCAACAACAGCCAGGGAGAGAGCCAAATCAGGAAGGCAGTCCCATTTACAATTGCCACAAAAAGAATAAAATACCTAGGAATACAGCTAACCAGGGAGGTGAAAGATCTCTACAATGAGAATTGCAAAACACTACTCAAAGAAATTGGAGAGGACACAAACAAATGCAAAAACATACCATGCTCATAGATAGGAAGAATCAATATCATTAAAATGATCATATTGCCTGAAGCAATTTATAGATTGAATGCTATTTCTATCAAACTACCAAGAGTATTCTTCACAGTACTAGAAAAATTATTTAAAAAATTAAACTGGGCCGGGTGTGGTGGCTCACACCTGTAATCCCAGCATTTTGGGAGGCCAAGGCAGGTGGATCATGAGGTCAGGAGTTCAAGATCAGCCTGGCTAATATGGTGAAACCCCATCTCTAGTAAAAATACAAACAATTAGCTGGGTGTGGTGGTGTGTGTCTGTAGTCTCAGCTACTTGGGAGGCTGAGGCAGGAGAATTGCTTGAACCTGGGAGGTGAAGGTTGGAGTGGGCTGAGATCGTGCCTGCATTCCAGCCTGGGTGACAGAGTGAGACTCCGTCTCAAAAAAAAAAAAAAAAGTCATATGGAACCAGAAAAGAGCCCAAATAGCCAAGGCAATCCTAAGCAAAAAGAACAAAGCTGGAGGTATCACGTTACCTGACTTCAAACTATACTACAGGGCTATAGTAATTAAAACAGCATGGTACTGGTACAAAAACAGGGACGTAAACCAATAGAACAGAATAGACAGCCTATTTTAAAAATCAGGGATTTTAAAATCATAGGCCATACACCTACGACGACCTGATCTTTGACAAAGCTGACAAAAGCAAGCAATGGGGAAAAGACTCCCTATTCAGTAAGTGGTGCTGGGATAACTGGCTAGCCATAAGCAGAAGACTGAAGCTACATAGTACCCCTCCTTTACATCATATACAAAAATCAACTCAAGATGCGTTAAAGACTTAAACGTAAAACTATGAAAACCCTGGAAGACAACCTAAGCAATACCATCCTGGACACAGGAATGGGCAGATTTCATGACAAAGACACCAAAAGCAATCGCAATGAAAGCAAAAATGGACAAGTTTAATTAAACTTAAGAGGCTCTGCACAACAAAAGAAACTATCAACAGAGTAAACAGACAACCTACAGAATAGGAAAAGATATTTGCAATCTGCATCTGACAAAGGTCTAATATTCAGCATCTATAAGGAACTTAAACAAATTTACAAGAGAAAAACAACCCCATTAAAAAGTGGGCAAAGGACATGAACAGATACTTTTCAAAAGAAGGCATACATGCGACCAACAAGCATGAGAAAAAAAGCTCAATATCACTGAGCACTGGAGAACCACAAATCAAAACCACAGTGAGATATCTCACACCAGTCAGAATGGCTATTGTTAAAAGTAAAAAAATAATAGATGCTGGCAAAGTTGTGGAGGAAAGGGAATACTTATACACTGTTGGTGGGAGTGTAATTTAGTTCAACCATTGTGGAAAGCAGCATGGTGATTCCTCAAAGAGCTAAAAGCAGAAGTACCATTTGACCCAGCAATTTCATTACTAGGTATATACCCAGAGGAATATAAATCATTCTGCCATAAAGACACATGCACACGAATGTTCATTACAGCACTATTCACATTAGCAAAGACATGGAATCAACCTAAATGCCCATTAATGATAGATGGGATAAAGAAAATGTGCAAGACAGAAATGGGAAGATATAAACTATGAATGAAAGCTAAGAAATACAGAAGATATGATCAGATGGTCCAACAGAATATGGAGAAATGGGAAGAGGCAGTATTCATCGAGATAATGACTGAGACCTTCCAGAACTGATTAGAAACAAACAAGTAACATCTTGAAGCGTGGTGAGTCCCCACTATAATAAATAAAAATAAATCCCCATCTAGATACATTGCAGTACTGCAGAGCCATGAAAACAAAGAGAGTATCTTAAAAGAACCCTCAAGAATTCACTAAACTGAAAGAGCTCAGCAAGAAAGTTTGCTTAAGAAAATTGAAAATATATGTTCATGCAAAAACTTGTACACAAATGTTCACAACAGCAGCATCTATGATAACCAAAAAGTAGTAACAACCCAAATACCTTGTCATTTTATGAAAGGATTAACAATTGTGGCATGGAGAGTTTATGCATGCCACAACATGCATGAAAACATGCTGAGTAAAAGAAGCCAGACACCAAAGACTACATAATGTATGATTCAGTTTCTGTGAAATGTCCAGAATACGTAGAGTCCATAGAGACAGTGAATCCATAGAGACAGTATGTTGGTGGTTGGTTGTGGGGAGAATGGGATGGAGAATGACTGCTAATGGGTACAAGGTTTCCTTTTGGCAATGAAAATATTCTGGAATTAGGTAGTGGCAGAGCTTGCACAGCCTTGTGAATATACTAAAAATGAATGAGTTGTACATTTTAAAAGGGTGAATTTTATATTGTTTGAAATATATCTAAAAAAAATGGTTAAAGCAACCAGACAGAAAAAGAAAAATTAAGTACAAAGGAACAGCACTTATGCTAAGAGTAAGCTTTTCAACAGCAATAACAGGAGCCATAAGCCTACAGAATAATATTTTTAAAGTATTGAGAAAAAAGTTACTCTGAACAAGACACTAGAATTATCCGTACTTGCTAAATTAGCAATGGAAGTGAGTGGCCGAAAAAAAGACATTTTCAGACCATCAAAAACCAAGAGAATCAAATCTGTAGAGAATATTTATTACTATCAGATCCTCTCTGAAATAATTACTACAGGATATATTTCAGAAACAAGAAATACATGAGATCCCAAGAGGGAATGTTAAGCAGTGAAATTAGAAAATACATGAGTAAATCTAAGCAAGCAATTATTGTATAAAATAATAATTACTAATTTGGCAATGTAAAAGTAAGATAGACCTGAAATAATAGATTGCAATAATAGGTAAGTTGAAAGGGAGTGGGAGGATTGGAGTTAAAAGCCATCTAGGATCTTTTAATTTTGTTCAGAAAAAGGGTTGAGGTGCTGGTTAACTTTAGACTTTGTTGAGACAAGAACACCTATTAAACCTTGAATAATATAACAGCTACTTTAGGACAGAAAAAAACAAAACAATATGTGGTTTCTAAACCAATAGAGCAGAGGTTAAAAAAAAAAAACTTGATTAATTCAAGGAGAGTTGCCATCAGACTTGGAGGAAAACTTTACCTTAGAGCAAAGACTTTTTTCCTAGTTCCTCTGATGCCTACTGCCCTTGCAGGGAATTCTGACTACCTGCTTCTGTGGAAATACATTCATTTGTTCAATAAACACTTGTCGAAAACCTATTCCCTGTGTACTATTTCTAGGTGATTGGGATACCTCTTAGAGCTCACTCTAGAAAAGAAGAAACAGACAATAAACATAGTTTATATAGTGTATTAGAAGATGACAAATGCTATTGGGAAAAAAGGTAGACCAAAGGGGATTCAGGAAAACAAAACTGGGAAGGTGACATTAGAATAAAGCCTTGAAGGAGTGAGGGATTTTTGCCATTGTGTAGTTGAAGGAAGGACATTGCAAGTAAAGGGAACAGTTAACGCTGGTCCTAGTAGCTAGAAATGCCTGTGCAAAATTAGCAGCCTGTGGAAGGTTTTGAGCAGAGCAATGAAATAATCAGATGTGTGCTTTAAAAGAATCACTGTGGCTTGCTCATATTAAGAACAGATTAGGGTAGAAGACAAGAGTAAACCAGAGAGGCTAGTTAGGAGGGTATTGAAATAATCCAGGTAAGCAATAATATCAATAATAATATAATGGATAAGTAATAATATCTCCCTTTATCGGGGAGGGAATATGTATTTTTCTCCCACTCTCACTTCCCCGTCTTAACCAGGATATCTTGGTTGTTACTCTGAAATATTATAGCATCTGGAAGTGCTTGACTGTAACCAGCTCCACATTCTTCTTTATATTGTTTACACTTATTGAAACAGAAGTGATCTTTTCCTCATTCTAAATTCTAAAAGGTGCCTGCCAAGTACTATCCAGTCAGGGATTGTTCAAGTTCCTAGGAGCAGCTAGACCTCTGAGATTTGGAGACTGGAGAGGCCTAAGGGATCTGCAACCAGGCATCTTATTCCACACCCTTTGTTGCTTCACACTGGGAAGCAGGCTTCCTAAGTAAATTTACAGCAGCTCTTGCAGGGGTCAGATTTTCCGAGTGCCTGCTAGTTGCTGGAGGGAGGGGTTTTTGAAGGCTAGAAACGAGCTACTACTCTCCAAATATGGTTACAATTCAACATTGTCACAGAGAATGCACGATATGCCTTAGCCCTTGTTCTCGTTGTTCACTGAGATGACCATGGTGAGGCATGTAAGAAATTGAAATGCCAAGTCTCACTCCAAGTAGCCAAGTGACTGGGATGGTTTAACACCAGTCTTTGCATGAGGTAGCTCAGGGGGCTTCCAGGCTACCACCCGTCCACTGAGAGTTAGTGTACCTGACTCTGCAAATATCCAGCACTTCATCTTACTGGAATGAAAGAATTAAGACTTGCCTTTTATCTTCTTAGGATCATGGGGAAATGGCCAGAGCCTGTTGAAATGGAAAAATTAGCCAGTTCCTTGTTATGGATCTCAGCTGAGTCATGGTATCTGTAGCTGAGTGTCTGACCTTTTTTTCCCCTGGCAGCTGTTAAAGATTTGTCAAGTGAGATTATGTGTACCTTTATAAAAAGGCATGTGGCCTGGAAATATGATCTTTAGTGTTTTGGCTTTATTTTAAATTTTAAATAAGTTTAAGGCAAATGAAGCTGGAATTAATTATCCATCCCTGAAGTTTCAAGAAATTTTCACTTTCAGACACAAGGATTTAGATATAACAGTTTGATTTACCTTTCATAGGCTGGGTATACATGTATCTTCTTTATTTTAATCCTTGTAACAAATCATACTCATCCATTCATTTAACAAATATTTATTAAGAGCCTACTGTGTGCCAGGCAGCATTCTAGGTATTGAGGAGTGCGGCAGTACACAAAGCATACAAAAGCCCCTGCCCTCATACAGTTTAATTTCTGATGAGGAGACAACAAAATGAATGTGCGAAATATATACCATCATACATATATTGGGGATTAGTTCCAGGACCCACACTGATACCAAAATCTGCAGATGCCCAAGTCTCTTATATAAAAGAGCATACATAATATTCGCATATAACCTATACGTATCTTCCTGTATACTTTAAATCATCTCTAGATTATTTATAATATCTAATACAAAGCAAATCTATGCAAATAGCTGTTATACTGTATTTTTAAAATTTATATTATTTCAAAAGTTTTAAAAAATACTTTCTACCCATAGTTGGTTGAATCCATGGATGTGGAACCCACATACTGACTGTAGTGTGACTGTAGTGTGTAGATGATGATAAGTGCTGGGAGAAAAATATGTCAAGAAAGGGGGATAGAGAGTTTGGGAGGGGTTGCAATTTTAAATAGAATGATGGGGGAAAATTCACCTAGAAGATTGTACTTGAGCAAAGACCTGAAGGAAGAGGGGAGCAAGCCTTGAGGCAATCTGGGAGAAACATAGGCAAAGGAAATCCCAATTGTAAAGGCCCTGAGATGGGTGGCACGCTTGGCATTTTCTAAGAAAGGCGAGGAGGCCGGTGTGGCTGGAGAGTGAGCAGGAGGGAAAGAGGTCATAGAGAATCCAGACTATATAATGCCTTGTAGGCCATCGTCAGAACTGGCTTTTTCGCTCAGTGAGACAAGGAGAATTTTAAATGGAAGAGGGACATGATGTTGCTTACATTTTAAAATTTTTGTATAGTTTTATTGAGGTATGATTGGAATATAATAGATTGTATGACTGTGATAATGAACATGAAGATAATGAACAGATCTGTAACTCTCAGAAGTTTCCTCATGACTATCTATAATCCATTCCTTGCTTCTCATTGGGCAACTACTAATCTGCAGTCTGTCACTATAGATTAGTTAGCATTTTCTGTAATTTTATATAAATGGAATTGGATCAACTAAACAGTTTGTCCTTGTGAGTCCCAGCAGTGAAATTTCTTAATTGTGGTGGGTCAAATTCAAATTTTATTTTTTTAGTGGTTCTACTTTTGAGAAAATTTTTATTTCACCTCTCCCAATGGATAGATGTTTATTTCAAGATACATTGCAACCTATTGTCAACACTTCAAACCTGCCAATCATTGACTTCTTGAAGAAGTGTAATTTGTTATCTATGGCTCCTAAATGTTCCTCATATCACCACCACTTACTGTGGGTGGTACAATGCCAGTATAAAGACAGCTATTCGTGGAAATTTGTTCACTGCAATTGCCAATCAGCATGAGTCTGTCTTCGAAAGGAATATTTTTTCACAAAATCCAGCATTTCCCTGAATAAGTGGCTTCATCTTCCCTTGTTATGGTCTGTGAAAGTCACAGAGAGAGCAACTACTGCTATTACTGGAATTTCAGTCCATACTATGGTCAGTGTCCACAATTTCTGTCACAAAGTATGCAAGCATTACTTTGAACTACATCCAATACAGCTTAGTGGTTTAGGTCATTACTTGCAAATCAGTGAGTCCTGTTTTAGCCATGAAATCAAGTGTCACTATAGCCATGCTCTGGAGAGAAAAATAATGGGCTTTTGGTATGGTGGATACACCAATCAGCCAGCTATTGGTTATTTGGAAATTGTTGGTGACTGTTCTGCCCAAACCTTGCCACCTATTTTGCAATGCCTAGTTGAGCACAGTTCATATCACCTCTTGGCATACATACCCAAAACATCTAGTGCTATTGAAATAAATGTAAAGCAAAGTGCAAGACCATGAGAGGAATTCGTCACAATGTGTTGGACTCGTATTTGGTCGAATTTATGTGGGATGATTGACTTGGAAATAATGTTTTCAATTCCCTTTTAGTGCATGTGTCAGAACAATCTCCTGTTAAGTAACATGCTTGACTTTTGTTTTTAGTATATTTTAGTATAAATATCCAGTGACAAATTTTTTGATTGAATACATCTGAGAGGCAAATTGTTCAGCTCATCCATGAAACCATACAACGTACTCTTTTTTGTCTGGCATCTTGCTTTCAGCATAATTATTTGTGAGCTTCATCCATTGTGTGAATCAATTGTTCATTCCTTGTTACTGCTGAGTAGAATTCCATTATATGGATATACTGTGATTTGTTTGTCACTCATCTGTTGGTGCATATTTTAGGTGGTTTGTAGTTTCGGGCTTTCACAAATAATAGCATATAAGTGGATCCTGCTATTTTATCCAGTCTGACAATCTCTGCCTTAATTGGCTATGTACTTAGAACATTGATATTTAATATGATTTTTGGTATGATTGGGTTTAAATATGTTATTTGTTTTCTAATTGGCCCAACTGTACTTATTCTTTCTTCTTTTTCTGGCACAATCATTGGCTCACTGTAGCCATGACCCCCTGGAGACAGGCAGTCCTCCTGCCTCAGTCACCCAAGTAGCTAGGACTATAGGCATGTGCCAACATGCCCAGCTAATTTTTTTTTTAATTTTTATTTTCTGTACAGATTTGAGGAAGGAAAAGGGGTATTGGAGGTTTAAGGAGAAAATATGAATTAGTTGTCTTGGAGAGTGAGCAAGCACATTACTCTGGTAAATGTGCTAAGATTGTCAGGCAGTAATGAGGCCCCACCTGATGTTTGTCACTGTGAATATAAAGACACGTCAGCCAGCATGATTCTGGGTTTTTCTTCAGTCACTCTAAGTTCCCAGGTGCAGTTGCAAAATAGATGGAAAGCATGGTTGTAAAGGGTTGGGATTTCGCCAGGACTTTGGTGTCCTTGGGAGGTAGCAACATTTCACTTGGAGCTAGAATTTAAAGCAGACACTCAGAAGAGAAATTGGGGATATAGGCAGTTTGCCGATGACATACCGAGTTCAAGGAGGCAAAATATAAGCTTTTCTCAAAGGTTCAGAGTAGTGGGAGACTGTCAAGTTAGAGAGTGGAAGGCTGGGCATTCCATGGTGACTGAGGTAGTTAGGGGTATGGGCATGACTGGATTCCTCCTGATGGTTTCTTAGGGGAAAATGGTTATCATTTCTAATGATAATCTCTTTCTTGAGATTGATCTCATTCCTTCCATCAGCCCTACAGAGTCTGGCTGTGGCCTTTCCTGTAGCTTCTATAACCTTCTTCTTTTTCTGTCATTCTCCCCTCCTGTCATCCGCTATTGACTTCTTTGCTATTTCTTGAACATCCCAAATTTGCTCTTGTCTCAGTGCCTTTACCTTTACTTTTCTCTCTGCCTCTCAGCTCTACTTTTGTCTGAGTCCTTCATATCATTCAGCTCTCTCATCAGATTTCACTTCCCTAGTTAGCACTCCCACACCAGTCTCTTACTTCCTTTCTCCTTTTCTCCCTCTCCCTCTCCCTCCCTCCCTCTCTCTCTCTCTCTCTCTCCCTCTATCCCCCTCTTCCCCCTCCCTCTCTCTCCCTCTTTCTGTTCTTTCTTCCTCTTCCTTTTCCCACAGCACTGTTCACTCCAGTTATGAGGATAGAGACTGTTCTTTTGTTCCCTACTGCTTCCCTCCTAATACACTGCCTAGTGTATAGTAGGTGTTCAATAAATATTTGGATGAATATAAATGGCAAACTTCCCTAATGCCTTCAAAAGATAGGCTGACTTTCAAATAAATTGATGTAGACTTTTCAGTAATAGATGTTGCATAAAATGGCTTTTCATCACCATCTGGTTTTCTCCAACCAGAAGAAAAAGCTTCAGGCATTAACATGTAGTGGAAAGCCCGTTTATAGAAGAAACCCATGCCTGTTCTGACATTTATTCTGAAATGCGAATATTACTTAATTCACGGACTAAGCAGTTCTAAAAATAATAATTTCATAGATTAATAGTTTTGGGGGGTTCTTAGAGAATATGAGAATATTTTGACTTGTGCTTTTTATTTTGTAAATCAATTTGCAGTGGTCATTCTTCATTAGATACTGTTTAAAACATGGTTGTTGCCTGTAGGGAGCCCCTTGTGTTTGCTTGGGAAGCAAAACTAAACATTGGAAAAGCACAGTGGCAATACAAGATGAAAGTCAAGGCAGTGAAAAAAGTTATTCCAAGGTAGAATACAGTGCTTTATGGAATCTAACTGGTGCCGAGTGTAATTGCTGACCCAGTTCAGTTTAAAGAAGTATACTGTGCAGCCCGTGAAATGGTGCCCCTCTTTAGTTCCTTAAAAACCACTCAAGGTCTCTGGGCCCATGATGTGGCCCTATTATAACTCATATTTTGTTTTCATTGCAGTTGTCGGACAAGTAACCGCAAGAGCTTGATTGTGACCTCTAGCACATCACCTACACTACCACGGCCACACTCACCACTCCATGGCCACACAGGTGAGTGCTTGAAGGTTAAGAAAGGTTGAATGAAAGAGTGGCCACAGATGCCCAATTTCTTTCCTACTTCTCACGTTGTGCAGTTCAGTATATTACATTGTCACTTTACTTGGCTGACTGAAGCAGACAGAGCTCATGGGCTTGCTTTCTGTATGAGACTGAGTTAGCCTGCTTTTGACTCTTAGTTGTTTCTTACCTTGTTCTCTCAACATTCCTTTTAGTCTTGTACATATCTTGGGGCCAGGTATGTGTCCTGGGTTTATGGCCTCTGTTCTAGTGTGTTCTAGTGTGTTATGGCTCCATTCGTCTTGGGCCATTTGATGAGGAGTCCACTAATATTTTGTACTACTGTGCCCAAGGATTAGGGCTCACAGAGAGGGTTTGTTGTCTAATGGGACTCCTGTTAACTTTCCTGCTCTTAGATTAGGAGATAACAAAAGCAAGAGCAGTATGTGTTTGTTTGTTCCTTTGTTTTTAAATAGAAATGAGGTCTCTCTATGTTGCCCAGGCTGGTCTTGAAATCCTAGGCTTGAGTGATCCTCCCACCTCGTCCTCCAAAGTACTGGGATTATAGGTGTGAGCCACTGCACCTGGGTTGGAGTATTTGTTTCATAACGATACTGATATTACGTATTGGAATTAAAGCAAATGACCTCATGGATTCAGGCTGCTCTACCCCTGGAATATGGGCTCTTCCCGACAGTATAAGGACTGACTTACATGGCTCTGAAGAATAGATAAAAATTATGAGGCAGCTGGGCACAGTGGCTCCCGCCTGTAACCCCAACACTTTGAGAGGCCAAGATGGGCCAATTGGTTGAGCTTAGGAGTTTTGAGACCAGCCTGGGCAACATGGCAAAACCCCATCTCTACAAAAAATACACAACTTAGCGGGACATGGTGGTGTACGCATGTAGTTCCAGCTACTTGGGAGGCTGAGGTGGGAGGATCGCCTAATCACCTGAGCCCATGGAGGCTGAGATCATACCACTGCATTCCAGCCTGGGCAGCAACAGAATGAGACCCCATCTCAAAAAGAAAAAAAAATATGAGGCTTGCATTGATTCTGGCACACTGTCCTTCCCAGGAGAGGGGCAGAAGAAAGACTCATAGGAGTCAGCCATGTGCTTCTGTGTAGAAGGTATATTCTTGTATCCCAGGGGAACCAGGCCACGGGACTCAGCTTTGCTGAAAGGGCTGCTGCACTTCTGTGCAATTCATTGCTACACTCTTTATAATGGAAGTTCTAAACCTACAGTTAGTGGCAATTGACAGGCTTAGAACTCTTCAGAGCTTGCTGCCTGGGCATAGAAAGCCATGGTCACTGTTGTCCTAAGCCTGGCCCTTGTCTGTCTTTGGGTGTTAAAGCAGGATATCCAAGCAGTGAAACGGGTCAGCATCAAGCTGAGTAAGATGGGTATATTCTCCATGGATTTGTTTCCTTGCTCACAGTTTACTGTCTTTGGAGGGAGAAAGTGAGGGTACATGTGGAGTATTTGAGGGCCCTGAGAGTCTGGTGATTCTGAAACTGAACTTTGTCCTTGGGAGAAGGATCTCACCTTCTTTGGCTCAGATTCTCTTAGCCTAGAAGCCAGCTTTTTAGTGTGATGATGGTCCCTTTCCAAGAATCAGTAAATCTCTCAATCACAAGCTGTCACTTTAGAAGATACCACCAAGAGAACAGGGATCCCAGGGAATTGGAGACATACTTGACCTTTAAAGCAAAGCTCTCATTGTGCTTAGGTGCTTTCCTCTAAAAAAAATTGACTGAGATTAGCTGGATTAGCTCAAACAGCACATCCTAGATTTTTAGAGAAACTCAGCATACATCTATCTGACCTGACCTTTTTATCATATAGGAATAAATTTAACATGTCTAGACCTTGTATATAGTTGCACAACTGTAATGTGAGTACTGAGCAGTAGTTACTACTGGCTGCTCTTCTCTAAGATGATTATCTCTCTATTTAGATTCTCCACAGTTAGCATTTAGAACTAAATCTTCCTACTCAAGTGGCTTTGATTGAGAACACCACCTGACCTTTTCAGCCTGCCTGGATCTGTAGACTCCAGCTTTGAGTTAATGTGTGTAACATGCTTAGTACTTTACAAATGTTAGCATCTGTATTATCTCTCAGCAAATCACTGCAGAAAATCTAGGGGGCAAGAATGGACATAAAAGCCCAATTTGTGACTGTAGACTAACTTATCCGGATGTTGAGACAGGCAGCACTGATTGTTTCACGCAGATCCCACGTGGCATTAGATTATATCCTCAAATCTTTTTTTATATATATTTTTTATTATACTTTAAGTTCTAGGGTACATGTGCACAACGTGCAGGTTTGTTACATATGTGTAGATGTGCTATGTTGGTGTGCTGCACCCATTAACTCATCATTTACATTAGGTATATCGCCTAATGCTATCCCTCCCCCATCCCCCCACCCCACAACAGGCCCCGGTGTGTGATGTTCCCCTTCCTGTGTCCAATGTTCTCATTGTTCAGTTCCCACCTATGAGTGAGAACATGCGGTGTTTGGTTTTTTGTCCTTGTGATAGTTTGCTGAGAATGATGGTTTCCAGCTTCATCCATGTCCCTACAAAGGACATGAGATCATCATTTTTTATGGCTGCATAGTATTCCATGGTGTATATGTGCCACTTTTTTTTTTTTTTTTTTTTTTTTAGACGGAGTCTTGCTCTGTCACCCATGCTGGAGTGCAGTGGTGCAATCTCGGCTCACTGCAAGCTCCGCCTCCCGGGTTCATGCCATTCTTCTGCCTCAGCCTCTCCAAGTAGCTGGGACTACAGGCGTCCGCCACCACGCCCGGCTAATTTTTTTGTATTTTTAGTAGAGACGGGGTTTCACCGTGGTCTCGATCTCCTGACCTCGTGATCCACCCACCTCAGCCTCCCAAAGTGCTGGGATTACAAGCGTGAGCCACTGCGCCCGGCCGTGCCACATTTTCTTAATCCAGTCTGTCATTGTTGGACATTTGGGTTGGTTCCAAGCCTTTGCTATTGTGAGTCATGCTGCAATAAACATATGTGTACATGTGTCTTTATAGCAGCATGATTTATAATCCTTTGGGTATATACCCAGTAATGGGATGGCTAGGTCATGTGGTATTTCTAGTTCTAGATCCCTGAGGAATCACCACACTGTCTTCCACAATGGTTGAACTAGTTTACAGTCCCTCCAACAGTGTAAAAGTGTTCCTGTTTCTCCACATCCTCTCCAGCACCTGTTGTTTCCTGACTTTTTAATGATCGCCATTCTAATTGGTGTGAGATGATATCTCATTGTGGTTTTGATTTGCATTTCTCTGATGGCCAGTGATGATGAGCATTTTTTCATGTGTTTGTTGGCTGCATAAATGTCTTCTTTTGAGAAGTGTCTGTTCATATCCTTTGCCCACTTTTTGATGGGGTTGTTTGTTTTTTTCTGGTAAATTTGTTTGGGTTCTTTGTAGATTCTGGATATTAGCCCTTTGTCAGATGAGTAGATTGCAAAAATTTTCTCCCATTCTGTAGGTTGCCTGTTCACTCTGATGGTGGTTTCTTTTGCTGTGCAGAAGCTCTTTAGTTTAATTAGATCCCATTTGTCAATTTTGGCTTTTGTTGCCATTGCTTTTGGTGTTTTAGACATGAAGTCCTTGCCCATGCCTATGTCCTGAATGGTATTGCCTAGGTTTTCTTCTAGGGTTTTTATGGTTTTAGGTCTAACATTTAAGTCTTTAATCCATCTTGAATTAATTTTTGTATAAGGTGTAAGGAAGGGATCCAGTTTCAGCTTTCTACCTATGGCCAGCCAATTTTCCCAGCACCATTTGATAAATAGGGAATCTTTTCCCCATTTCTTGTTTTTGTCAGGTTTGTCAAAGATCAGATAGTTGTAGATGTGTGGTATTATTTCTGAGGGCTCTGTTCTGTTCCGTTGGTCTATATCTCTGTTTTGGTACCAATACCATGCTGTTTTGGTTATTGTAGCCTCATAGTATAGTTTGAAGTCAGGTAGCCTGATGCCTCCAGCTTTGTTCTTTTGGCTTAGGATTGACTTGGCAATGCCATTCTCTGTCCAGCTTTGTTCCATTGCTAGTGAGGACCTGCGTTCCTTTGGAGGAGGAGAGGCCCTCTGATTTTTAGAATTTTGTTTTTCTGTTCTGTTTTTTCCCCATCTTTGTGGTTTTATCTACCTTTGGTCTTTGATGATGGCGACGTACAGATGGGGTTTTGGTGTGGATGTCCTTTCTGTTTGTTAGTTTTCCTTTTAACAGTCAGGACCCTCAGCTGTAGGTCTGTTGGAGTTTGCTGGAGGTCCACTCCAGACCCTGTTTGCCTAGGTATCAGCAGCGGAGGCTGCAAAACAGCAAATATTTCTGAACAGCAAATGTTGCTGTCTGATCATTCCTCTGGAGGTTTCGTCTCAGGTACCCGGCCATGTGAGGTGTCAGTCTGCCCCTACTGGGGGGTGCCTCCCAGATAGGCTACTTGGGGGTCAGGGACCCACTTGAGGAGACAGTCTGTCTGTTCGCAGATCTCAAACTCCGTGCTAAGAGAACCACTACTCTCTTCAAAGCTGTCAGACAGGGACATTTAAGTCTGCAGAGGTTTCTGCTGCCTTTTGTTCAGCTATGCCCTGCTCCCAGAGGTGGAGTCTACAGAGGAAGGCAGGTAGGCCTCCTTGAGCTGTGGTGGACTCCACCCAGTTCGAGCTTCCTGGCTGCTTAGTTTACCTACTCAAGCCTCAGCAATGGCGGGTGCCCCTCCCCCAGCCTCGCTGCTGCCTTGCAGTTCGATCTCAGACTGCTGTGCTAGCAGTGAGCAGGGCTCCGTGGGCATGGGACCCTCTGAGCCAGGCGCGAGATATAATCTCCTGGTGTGCTGTTTGCTAAGACGATTGGAAAAGTGCAGTATTAGGGTGGAAGTGACCCGATTTTCCAGATGCTGTCTGTCACAGCTTTGCTTTGCTATGCAAGGGAATTCCCTGACCCCTTGTGCTTCTCGGGTGAGGCGATGCCTTGCCCTGCTTCGGCTCATGCTCGGTGTGCTGCACCCACTGTCCTGCACCCACTATCTGACAAGCCACAGTGAGATGAATCCGGTACCTCAGTTGGAAATGCAGAAATCAGCCGTCTTCTGCGTCACTCACGCTGGGAGCTGTAGACTGGAGCTGTTCCTATTCGGCCATCTTGGAACCCCTCAAATCTTATATATCCTGAAATTTATATCCACAAGATATGCCATGACACTTTACTATCCCTTTTAAGTTTTGAATCTGTTGAATAGTATGAGGCCTGTTAATTTGAAAGGAGGTTGGCCGGGCACGGTGGCTCAAGCCTGTAATCCCAGCACTTTGGGAGGCCGAGGCGGGCGGATCACGAGGTCAGGAGATCGAGACCACGGTGAAACCCCGTCTCTACTAAAAATACAAAAAATTAGCCGGGCGCAGTGGCGGGCGCCTGTAGTCCCAGCTACTCAGGAGGCTGAGGCAGGAGAATGGCGTGAACCTGGGAGGCGGAGCTTGCAGTGAGCCGAGATCGCGCCACTGCACTCCAGCCTGGGCGACAGAGCGAGACTCTGTCTCAAAAAAAAAAAAAAAAAGAAAGGAGGTTCATTTATTCCATACAGTTCAATTCAGTATTAAATATCTACTACTAAGTAGGTTACAGCGTCAGTAATGTCAGTTCAGTAGGTACATACCCAGCCATTCGGGAAATGGAAACTCCCTACCTTATTTTTTTTTTTAATTAATAAACTTTATTTCTTAGAGTAGTTTTAGGTTCACAGCAAAATTGAGGAAGATACTGAGATAAACCATATACCCCCTGCCCTCACCTATGTATAGGCTCCCCATTATCAGCTCCCTACCAGAGTGCTACATTTGTTACAGTTGA
This sequence comes from Symphalangus syndactylus, assembly GCF_028878055.3. NCBI lineage: Eukaryota > Metazoa > Chordata > Mammalia > Primates > Hylobatidae > Symphalangus > Symphalangus syndactylus. The sequence goes on along the minus strand of NC_072441.2, from coordinate 131,738,948 downwards.
TGAGCCTGCACTGACACATCACCCGGGCACTAGTTTACATTAAGATTCACTGTTAGTGGTATACATTTTGTGTGTTTGGGTGACATTATCATGATACATATTTACCATTATAGTATCATACAGAGTCTTTTCACTGTCCTAAAAATTATCTGTGCTCTGCCTATTTATTTCTTTCTCCCCTTAACTCCTGGCATCCAGTAATGTTTTTACTATCTCCACTGTTTTGCCTTTTCCAGAATGTCATATAGTTGGAATCATACAATAGCCTTTTCAGATTGGCTTCTTTCACTTAGTAATATGTACTAAAGTTTCCTCCATGTCTTTTCATGGCTTGATAGCTCATTTCTTTCTGAGTAATATCCTGTTGTCTGGTTATACCACAGTTTATTTTTATCCACTCACCTACTTAGAAGCATCTTGGTTGCTTCTAAGTTTTGGCAATTGTGAAAAAGCTGCTATAAACATCTGTGTGTAGGTTTTTGGGTAGACGTTAATTTTTAACTTATTTGGGTAAATAAGGAGCACAATTGCTGTATTGAATGTTAAGAGTATATTTGATTTTGTAAAAAACAAAAAAAAACTCTTCAAGCTGGGCGTGGTGGCTCACGCCTGTAATCCCGCACTTTGGGAGGCCAAGGTGGGCAGATCACTTAAAGTCAGGAGTTCGAGACAAGCCTGGCCAACATGGTGAAACGTCGTCTCTACTAAAAATAGCCGGACATGGTGGTGTGCACCTGTAATCCCAGGTACTTGGGAGGCTGAGGCAAGAGAATCGCTTGAACCAGGGAGGTGGAGGTTGCAGTGAGCCAAGATTGTGCCACTGCACTCCAGCCTGGGCAAAAGAGTGAGAGTCTGTCTCATAAAAAGAAAAAGAAAAGCTCCCAAGCTGCCTTCCAAAGGGGTGGTACCATTTTACATTCCTACCAGCAGTAATCCTTGCCAGCATTTGGTGGTGTCAGTGTGTGGATCTAGGTCTTTTTTTTTTTTTTTTTTAGGCAAGGTCTCACGCCGTCGTTCGGGCTGGAGTATGGTGGCACAGTCACAACTCAGTACAGCCTTGAGCTCTCAGGCTCCCAGATTTTTGCCATTCTAATCTATGCGTAGTGGTATCTCATTTAATTTTCAATTCCTGGCGGAGCACGATGGCTCACACTTATAATCCCAGCACTTTGGGGAGGCCCAGGCAGGCGTGTTTTTTTTTTTTTTTTTTTTTTTTTTTTTTTGAGAGAGTCTCACTCTGCTCACTCTGTCACCCAGGCTGGAGTGCAGTGGTGCGATCTTGGGTCACTGCAACCTCCACCTCCCGGGTTCAAGCGATTCTCCTGCCTCATCCTCCCGAGTAGCTGAGACTACAGGCATGTGCCACCACACCCAGCTAATTCTGTATTTTTAGTAGAGATTACGTTTCATGTTGGCCAGGCTGGTCTTGAACTCCTGACCACAAGTGATCTGCCTGGCTCAGCCTCCCAAAGTGCTAGGGTTACAGGCGTGAGTCACCGCACCTGGCCTTGCATATAACTTTTGACTGCCCCAAAATTTAACTACTAATAGCCTGCTGTTGACCAGAAGCCTTACTGATAACACAGTTGATTAACACACAATTTGTATGTTTTATGTATTATATATGACACTCTTATAACAAAATAAGCTAGAGAAAAGAAAAATTTTTAAGAAAATCACTGGAAGAGAAAATATACTTACTATTCATTAATTGGAAGTGTATCATCATAAAGGTCTTCGCCTCATCATCTTCACATTGAGTAGGGTGAGGAAGATGAAGGATTAGTCTTGCTATGTCAGGAGTGGCAGAGGCAGAAGAGGTGGTGGAGGTGGAAAGGGATGCAGGAGTGGCAGGCACATAACTTTTACTGAAAAAATTTGTTTATAAGTGAACCCATACAGTTCAAACCTGTGTTATTCAAAGGTCCACTGTAATCCAAATCAACCTTCAAATACCACTATACCACTTTGCCTTATGATGGCAAAATACACCTAAATCCTCTCTTCAGTACGTTGTAATTTTGCTGTCATTCATTTCACTTATATATAAGCACATGTGTGTATGTGTATGTGTAATGTATGTAAAAGCATACCTAATCACATACATTGTTGCTGTTACAGATTAAACACCCCCAGTCCAAAAATCCGAAATCCAAAATGCAAAACTTTTTAAGCACCAACATGAACCTCACAGGAAATGCTTGTTGGAGCCTTTTAGATTTTGGGCTTTCAGATTTGGGATGTTCAGCTGTTTAGTATAATGCAAATATTTCAAAATCGGGAAAAAAATGAAATTTAGAACACTTCTGGTCTGATAAGGGATACTTATCCTATATTATGTTGAACAGACTTATCTATTAGACAAATCAAGAATAAGAAAAACAAGTTTTTAGTTTACCTTCACCACTTCTCCAGTGTGCTTGCTTGTTTCGTGTAGAGTTCAGTTTCTCCCCTATATAATTTTCTCTCTGAACAACTTCTTTTAACATTTCTTGCAAGGCAGATCTACTGCTATAAAATCCCCCATTTTTTGTTAGGGAAAATCTTTATTTCTTCTTCACCTTTGAAGTATAATTTCACAGGGTACAGAATTTTAGGTTGCTTGCTTGTTTTTTTTTTTTTTTTTTGTCTCTCAACACTTTTAATATTTCACTCCACTATCTTCTTGCTTGTGCGGTTTGTGAGAAGTTGGATGTAATTCTTGTCTTTGCTCCTCTGAAGATAAGGTGTTTTTTCCCTCTGGCTTTCAGATTTTTGTGTACCTTTGGTTTTCTATAGTTTGAATATGATATGTCTAAGTGCAGTTTTTTTCTGAATTTATCCTGCTTGGTATTTTCTGAGCTTCCTGAATCTATGGCTTGGTGTCTGACTTTAATTTGGAGAAATTTTACGTCATTGTTGCTTCAAATAATTCCCTTCCTTTCTCTTTTTCTTCTTGTATTCCTGCTACATGCGTATCACACCTTTTGTAATTGTCTCACAGTTCTCGGATATTCTGGTGTTGGTTTTTTTTTTCAGTCCTTTTTTCTTTGCTTTTTAGTTTTGGAAGTTTCTGTTATCATATCCTCAAGATCAGAGATTATTTCCCCAGCAGTGTTCAGTCTATTAATGAGCCCATCAGAGGCATTCTTCAGTTCTGTTACAGTGATCTTTAACATTTTCTTTTGATTCTTCCTTAGAATTTCTGTTTATATTATCCATCTGTTCTTGCGTGTTGTCTACTTTTCCCATTAAAGTGCTTAGCATAATTAATCATGGTTTTGAAAAATTCCTAGTCTGCAACATTCCTGTCATATCTGACTCTGGTTCTGATGCTTGTTCTGTCTCCTCAAACTGTTTTTTGCTTTTCAGTGAGCTTTGTAATTTTTTTGTTAAAAGGTGGACGAGATGAACTGAGTAAAAGTAGCTGTGATAAATAGGCCTTTAGTAATATATTGGTAAGGTGTAGGGGAGGAGAAGTGTTCTATAGCAGGGATCCGCAACCCCTGGGCCACGGACCAGTACTTCTCGTGGCCTATTAGAAACCAGGCCACACAGTAGGAGGTAAGCGTCAGACAATCAAGCGAAGCTACATTTGTATTTACAGCCGCTCCTTATCACTCACATTACTGCCTGAGCTCTGCCTCCTGTCAGATCAGCTGCGGCATTTAGATTCTCATAGGACCATGAACCCTATTGTGAACTGTGCCTACAAGGGATCTAGGTTGCACACTTCTTATTAGAATCTAATGCCTGATGATCTGTCACTGTCTCCCATGACCCCCAGATAGGACCGTGTAGTTGCAGGAAAACAAGTTCAGGGCTCCCACTGATACTATATTATGGTGAGCTGTATAATTATTTCATTATACATCACAGTGTAATAATAATAGAAACAAAGTACACAATAAATGTAATGTGCTTGAATTATCCTGTAAACCCCCTGCCTCCCCACTCCCTGGTCCATGGAAAAATTATCTGCCATGAAACTGGTCCCTGGTGCCAAAAAGGTTGGGGAATGCTGTTCTATAGTCTTGTGACTAGGTCTCCGTCCTTTCATGAGCCTTTGTCCCTGGACTGTGAACTTCTCCAATGCTTCTCAGTTTTTCCCCCACACTGTAGCTGGGACAGGATGGTTCTTGGCTGCTGGAACTGGGTATTTCTTCCCCCAGGTAGAGCTGGCATTGATAAAATCCCAGCAAGTTAGATGCAAACAAAATAGTTTCTCCCAAGGACAGGCTTGTTAAGAACAGAATGCTCTGGTGCGTATCAAAACAGTTCCTTTTCCCTCCTCCTGCTAGAATCATGAGATTTTCTTCAGTAATCACTGTGAGGATCCAGTAGGTCTCCTTTGGATAAAACTTACAAAAATGTGGGAGCGCCCCCATGTCTAGATCCCCCTGGAGTTTTTAACTCTCAGCATAATCCACACTGAGCTTCCAGCAATTCCTCAGTTACAGTTCAGGTCTTCCTGCCCTGGCACTGGTTGCCGTGGAGGTTTCTGCTTAAGAATTTCTGCTCCTGCTGGGCGCGGTGACTCACACCTGTAATCCCAGCACTTTGGGAGGCCAAGGCGGGTGGATCACGAGGTCAGGAGTTCGAGACCATCCTAGCTAATATGGTGAAACCCTGCCTCTACTAAAAATCCAAAAAAAAAATTAGCCGGGCATGGTGGCGGGTGCCTGTAGTCCCAGCTACTCAGGAGGCTGAGGCGGGAGAATGGCTTGAACCCGGGAGGCAGAGCTTGCAGTGAGCCCAGATCGCGCCACTGCACTCCAGCCTGGGCGATAGAGCAAGACTCTGTCTCGAAAAAAAAAAAAAAAAAAAAAAGAATTTCTGCTCCAGTAAGTTGTACCTCACTGTGTCTGCTGTCTGTCTGTCCAGTTTTGGGGGCAATGGTTCATCCTGTGACGTCACTTGGCTGACAGACTAAGAAGTGTTTTTTTTTGTTTGTTTGTTTTGTTTTGTTTTGTTTTTCAGTTTGTTCGGCTTTTTAGTTGTTAAAACAGAGTGGCAACTCCTAAGCTCTTTACATGTCAGGCCAGAACTGGAAGTCAGTTTATTTATTTTTATAACTTGTAGAGTATTTCATTGTATAACTGTACCACAATGTATTCATTTTCTTATTGGTGAATATTGCATCAGTCTAGGCCCAATCAGGAGACAGATAACAGACAAGTGATTTAAACAAGTTTTAATAAAAGTAATACAAACTATGACAATAAGAGCCCAACTTTAACATGTGAGAAAACTCCATAGGGTACCATAGAGCTGAAGGAGAGTTCTCAAGGAAGAACTAACTTGGAAGAAGGATTCTCTAGGCTGGATTCAGGCCTTGTTGTAGTTGCAGCCCACTGGATGTAGTTGCAGCCCACTGGATGGCAGAGATGTTTTCTGGTTTGCCCAGACCAGAGCTGGTCCATAGTTACTCGGCAATCAGGGAATAGCCCTCTGGAGCACAGGTGAGTCTCAGCCAGTGGTCAGGCCTAGAGAGAGAGAGTAGAGGTGCTGCTGTGAGCACTTTGTGTCCTCAGGAAGGATGTGAAAGACAAATCCTGGGGGTCAGGGTGTTGAGCAAGCAAACAGAGAAAGTCAGTGGGGACAGGCCTGGAGCACACAGTATCTTTGTAGGTAAGGCTATGGAAAGGTGTCTGTGTGATTGGGGCAGAGCAACCCACATAATCTACATTCCCACACAACTGACTGATAATGCAGTTGCTAGAATTAGCACCAAGACCTTGTTCTTTCTGCAGTGTGCCTCCAATACCCTCTCTGAGAAAGTTTAACATCATGCTCACTGTAGAGGATAGATGATGCTTAAAGGAATTCCCTTCTTTACCTCAGAGCAGGTATTGAAGGATTAATTTGAAGCTTAGTGGCATTAAATTGATAACCAGCATAGACATTTAGATTGTTTATACTTTTCCACTATTATAGTCATCAATGCTGCAGAAACATCCTTCTTCATGTTCTTCATATTCTTTTTGTATATATGTACACAGACTTTTTCTGGCATATATATGGAGGCATGGGATTGGTGAGTCTTGGAATAAACTGTATAAATTTTTAGGAATAGGATCAATAGGTCAGGAGGCATGCATATTTTAATGTTGTTTGTTACATATCTAACTGATTTTACATGAGTATTCTGGAACTAAGAGTGTGCCTTCCATAAAAGCATTCAGTCCCTGTCATTCAAGGTCAAGCTCAAACCCTAGTGTCAAGCAGGAAGATCCAGCTGCCAATTCCAGGTGAGGACTCCTGCTGCATGGAAGATGACAAAGATCTTAATAATGCCAGCAGTCAGTAGGAGTCCACAGACCTCGGCCCACTGCATCTTCTGTGGGTTTGAAGCTGTCAGGGAGGACTCAACCTTCAACACACTGGTTGGAACAGCATTTCACTCACAGAAAGGATAGATACAATAAGATCAGAGTCTGGGATGTGCACCAGTCTCTCATGGCCCTTGGGTTCCTCCAGTGGCCTGCGGAGGGTGGACTGCACACATCTTTTTCATGCTACTGGCAAAGATCCCGTTCCATCCTGTGGTGGGCAGATACACTGGTGGGGCTGGCCGTGTGCCACATGCCACACACACTTAAGCAATACAAAGAAGTTTACTCCATACCCAGAAGAGGGGAAAAGTTTCTGCTAAGAAGGAAGAAGAATCTGGGGCCAAGTGACAGCTTGCCACACAGCTTCCTTATGAGGGAAAGTTCTAGACCCAGGCCACTAATTGGGCAGTCTTGGAGAGGGGTGGCAGGTCATGTGACGGCTACATCCCTTACAGCCAGTAATCCATCCCTCTTTACTCCCTGACACTTATAGCCTCCTCACCTCTATCTGCATTGAATCTATTTGGGCTAATTTCATTATCCCTTACTCCTGTTTATGCCCATCGCCACAGGAACCCTCAGGTTACCCGCACCCCATCATCTACATGCTTAATTCATCTAAACCTCTGAATATTCCCTGCTCTGTCTTATCCCTTCCTGACTCTGGAAACCCTTCCAGTGTACCTTTTGGAATTCCAGTTCTTTATCAGCAAAATCTGTCTCCGAATCTGTTCTCTAAACATTCTTTCTTCTTCCTGTTCTAGTGGAATCATAGGGGAAGAGGGAGAGCTTAGAACACTGATTATCTGCAGACTACTCAAGTGTCAGCCCTTTTCTCATAATCTCAAAGCATTGGGTCTAGTAGTAAGGGTAGATGTCCTCTGTCTTTTCATTATTTTCACTGTCTTCTCCCTAATCTCCCCATACTTAGAATCTTATATATCATTAATTTATATCATTTAATACCTATCATTGCAGCTGTAAAACTCTTCATACATTGCAATTGTAAAAATTTTAGCTCTTGACTCCAGTTACTCTCTTCAGTTCTACTCCTGTATTATTGTTTTTTTCAGTCTGTTTGTGAGCTGTAATGTGTTATTCTTGGTGGTTTCTATACACCCACAGTTGATAACTCCAGTTCTTAAGACTTTCTGTTCTTTGAACTCCTGTCTTCCAGTGAACCTCTCCACTACCCTACCTCAATCACTTATGCCCTAGATCTGTACTTTAGACCTTGTCCCCATAATTTCAGTTTCCTTCTTCCTGCTCTCTGATCACCACCTCTAATCTTTCTATAGCTTGTGTCATCTAGCAACCCTACCTCTGAAAAACAGTCATTTGATCCCGGGACCTTTAATCCTTGGGAACCTTCGATAACTATATTGAGATGTCTTCCAGACATCTGTGTGAATAATTCAGTATGTTTGTCTTGATTTCAAGGAAAAAATAGGGCTAGAGATACAAATGTTGGACTTTCACCATATAAAAAGATCTTAAAGCTGTTTATCTAGATGTCATCACCTAGGGAGTGAACATAGACAGAAAGGACTAAAGGTACAAGGACTGAACCCTGGGACATTCCAGTTTTCAGAGATCAAGAGAATGAGGAGAGACCCAAAAGGAAAGAGGAAAATTTAGAATATATAGTGTCCTGGAAACCACATAAAAAGAGTATTTCAGAAATAGCGTGTGATCACCTGAGCCAAATGATATAGACAGATCAAGTGACATGAAGTCTGAGTATTGCCAGTGGGATGTAGCAATGTGATGTCAGTGTTGACATTGATTAGCTGTTTTGATGGAATAGTGGGGGCAAAACCTAATTGGTGAGTCAAGAAAGAAAGGGAAAAAGAAAATGGAGATAGTAGCTAAATAATTTGTTCAAGGAGTTTTGCTGTTAGAGCAGAAATGAAATGCAAAGATGGGTAGAGGGATCAAGAGAGTTTTCTTATTTGAAAAAAGTAACAGTGTCTATGTACATACACTGATGGAAGTGATTCAACAGCAAGAGAAAATCTGATAATGCAGGAGAAAGGAGAATGGCTGGCACAGTGTCCTTCTGTAGTTGAAAGGGGATAGGATCTAGTAAATAAGCAGTAGGTTAGCCTAGCCAGGAGCACAAACAGTCCTTCTCTAGGAATAGAGGAGGATGTGGGGAATACAGTGCAGATTATGGCTGGGTAGATGTGGTAAAGATAGCTTATTGAAGTTCCTCTCTGATTAGTTGAGGCCAGGTGCAGTGGCTCACGCCTGTAATCCCCGCACTTTGGGAGGCCAAGGTGGGAGGATCATGTGAGCCCAGTAGTTTGAGACCAGCCTGGGCAACATGGTGAAACCCCATCTCTACAAATGATACAAAAATTAGCTGGGCATGGTGTTGCATACCTGTAGTTCCAGCTACTTGGGAGGCTGAGGTGGGAGGATCATCTGAGTCTGAGGAGTTCGAGGCTGCAGTGAGCTGTGATTGCACGGAACTGTGATTGTGATTTTGAGACAGAGCAAGACCCTGTCTCAAAAAAATTTTTTTTTTCTCACTGAAATGGAAAGTGAGGTGATTATCTGAGAGCCTGAAGAGAGACAGTCTTTTAAACGGATGGGAGAGAGAATACACTAAGAAGTATGGTCTGATTTCCAGTAGTATGAAGAGCCACAGTTAGTGATCATACACATAAAGTGAGACTAGTCAGTTTTTCTGTATGACTGTCTGAAACTTCTCAGGCTAGGATTTTGGAAAGATTGTGTGAAGATACTGAAATTACTCCTGACAGAAGGCATGATAAAAAGAATGTCAGTGATACAGGAATAAAAATCTTTAAAGAGTGAAGGGGATTTCCCAAAGGTTTGTATGTGACTTTTAGCAAGGAGGGGTAATGGTTGTTGTAGTCTGATGACATCATTTCAAACCTGGGTGTTTTTACGGAGAATAGAGGGAGAATGCCTGAAGATGAAATGAGCCAGCAGGATGTCTACCCCACCTCTAGGTCTAGTGGTACAAAGGGGGTGTGAAATCCAACAGCCATCATTTGAGAGAGCTGCCAAGGAAGCTGCATCCACAGGGGACAGTCAAGTTTCAACCTGTTCAGGGTATGTTAAGGGCTGTACTAAATGTGTGTCCAGGGTGCTTGGGAGTACAAAAGTAAAGATTTGTAACCCAAGAGTCATTAAGCAAGGTGTTCTTTTTGGAGTTAGCTCATTGAATGAGGTAGAAAGCTCATTCTAAGATCTGTATGAAATAGAATTGTATGATCAGGAAATTAACAGTCCAGAGCATTATACTTGCCTGGACACGATGGCTCACTCCTGTAATTCCAACACTTTGGGAGGCCAAGGTGGGAGGATCACTTGAGGTCAGGAGTTCGAGACTAGCCTAGGCAATATAGTGAGTCCCTGTCTCTACAAAAAAAAAAAAAAAAAGCCAGGTGTGGTAATACACATTTGTAGTCCCAGCTGCTCAGTAGGCTGATGTGGGAGGGAGGATCGCTTGAGTACAGGAGGTCACAGCTGCAGTAAGCCACGCTCACGCCACTGCACTGCTCTCCAGCCTGTGAAACAGAGCAAGACTCTGTCTCAAAAAAAAAAAAAAGCACAGACCATAAAAAAGTACAGATCATATGTTACTAGATTATAAACTGCTAATCAAATATGGATGGGTAGGCAAAAAGTCACGGAGGGCTATATGCAGTGCTAAAGGGATGAGGTATCAAGAGTCCGTAGCATGGACTCTTTTTTACCTAAGATCCATGGACCCTGAGTGGTTTTAGAAGTGTCATAAATCTCCTAAAATTATATTCCCAATTTTGTATATATGTTCATTTTCTTGTGGAGGCAAGATTTGCCAAAGGTGGTTTTTTAATCTAAAAACTGAATGCTTTTTTTTTTTTTTTTTTTGAAACAGAATCTCTCTCTGTTGCCCAGGCTGGAGTGCAGTGGTGCAATTTCGGCTCACCGCAACCTCCACCTCCTGGGTTCAAGTGATTCTTGTGCCTTAGCCTCCCAAGTAGCTGGGACTACAAGTGCGCACCACCACACCCAGCAAATTTTTTTTTATTTTTAGTAGTGATGGGGTTTCACCATGTTGACCAGGCTGCTTTTGAACTCCTGACCTCAGGTGATCCGCCCACCTCAGCCTCCCAAGTTGCTGGGATTACAGATGTGAGCCACCAAACCCGGGGAAAACTAAATACTCTTTAAGGCTTGAAGAGGCAAAGTGGTCCGGGCACAGTGAGTCACGCCTGTAATCCCAACACTTTGGGAGGCGGAGGTGGGCAGATCACTTGAGGTCAGGAGTTGGAGACCAGCCTGGTCGACATGATAAAACCCCATCTCTATTAAAAATACAAAAATTATCCAGGCATAGTGGCACATGCCTGTAATCCCAGCTACTCGGGGCCACAACATGTGAGAAGAATGCAAGGAAAACTCTGGAAAAATTAAAATCACATTGTTCTAATGGTGATTACCTGTGGAAAAAAGTAAAAAAGCAGCTTTCACTTTTTATTCAATTTGCTACTGTTTTTGGCCATAAGAATTTGTGAATTGTATGATAAAAATGTTAAAATAAAAGTTATTAACAGAGGGCAGTGCTGGCAGTTGGAAGACCAGTTAAGAGGCCATTGCCATTATCAAGATGTTAGGGGAATGTTTGAAATAAAGAAAATATATGAATATGAGAAAAATGTAAGAGATTAAATAAGTGGCATGTGGATTGATTGTCTTCAGATTCCCTGAGTGATTAATGCCATGTGTTGATACTCTTAACTTAGATAAGGAATACTAATAGGAAGAGAAGAGTTAGGGGGAGGAAGACGAACCCGGGATCAAATTTACACATATTCAGACACTTGATTTATGACAAAAGTGGCACTATAGAGCTGTAGGCAAAATCCATTGGATGTTTGTATAGAGAAATTAGAAAATGTGGCTCTTCACCAAAAAATCAATTCCAGGTGAAGTATAATTTTAAATGTGAAAGGTAATACAGTAAAACTTTTAGAAGGTGTACAGAAGAAAATCTGCATGGCCTTAAAATAGGGAAATTTTTAAAAAACAGGATATAAAGGATAAGATTCCTAAATTTGACTACATTTAAAATGAAGAATTTCGCCAGGCACGTGGCTCATGCCTGTATTCCCAGCCCTTTGGGAGGCCAAGGCGGGCGGATCACCTGAGGTCAGGAGTTCAAGACCAGCCTGGCTGACATGGTGAAACCCCATCTCTACTAAAAATACAAAAATTAGCCAGGCGTGCTGGCGGGCGCCTATAATCCCAGCTACTCAGGAGGCTGAGGCAGGAGAATGGGTTGAACCCAGGAGGCGGAGGTTGCAATGAGCCGAGGTAGTGCCATTGCACTCCAGCTTGGGCGACAAGAGGGAAACTCTGTCTCAAAAAAAAAAAAAAAGGGTGGGTGCAGTGGCTCACACCTGTAATCCCAGCACTTTGGGAGGCCGAGGCGGGCAGATCACGAGGTCAAGAGATCGAGACCATCCTGGCTAAGATGGTGAAACCCCGTCTCTACTAAAAGTACAAAAAAATTAGCCAGGCATGGTATCTGTAATCCCAGCTACTCGGGAGGCTGAGGCAAGAGAATCGCTTGAACCCAGGAGGCAGAGGTTGCAGTGAGTCAAGATCGCGCCACTACACTCTAGCCTGAGCGACAGAGCAAGACTCTTGTTCAAAAAAAAAAAAAAAAAAAAAAAAAATTCTAGTTATCAAAAGATACTATGAAAATAGTGAAACGACAAGCCACAAGGTGCGAGAAGATAATATGACACATAAAAGTAACAAAGGACTTGGGTTCAGAATATATAAAGAACTTCTGGGGCCAGCACAGGTGGCTCCTATAATTCCAGCACTGTGGGAGCCTTAGGTGGGCGGATCGCTTGAGCCGAGGAGTTCGAGACCAACCTGGGCAACATAGTGAAACCCTATCTCTTATATTTAAAAAACAAAAACCACACAAAACCTGTAAATCAATAAAATAAAAAGATAGTATGATTGAAAAATGGCCAAGGGACTTGGACAGTTCACAAAAAAGAGATCCAAGTGGTCAATAAATGCATGAAAAGATAATTTACTCTCATTAGTAATATGAAAATGCAAAATAAGCCGGGTGCGGTGGCTCACGCCTGTAATGCCAACCCTTTGGGAGACCGAGGTGGGCAGATCACTTGAGGCCAGAAGTTCAAGACCAGCCTGGCCAACAGGGCGAAACCGTGTCTGTACTAAAAATACAAAAAAATTAGCCGGGCATGGTGGTGCACACCTGTAATCCCAGCTACTCAGGAGGCCGAGGCACAAGAATTACTTCAACCTGGGAGGCAGAGGTTGCAGTGAGCAAAGATCACGCCACTGCACTCCAGCCTGGGCAACAGAGCGAGACTCTGTCTCAAAAAAGAAAGAAAGAAAATGCAAAATAAAATCACAAAAAGATATTATATGACCAATAATGACTTAAAGAGTGACAAAACCAAGTGTAGATGAGTATGTGAAACAGTAGGAATCCATAAGCGCTGCTGATGAGTATATAAATTAATACAACTATTTTGCAAAACAGCTTGGTGTTTTCTTATGTACAGAAACAGGCAAACTAGAACACAAACGGACACATATTATATAATCTCATTTCTATGAAATGTCCAGGATACACAATTTCATAGAGGCAGAAAGTAGATTAGTAGTAGCCAGGGGCTTGAGTAGAGGGAAATGAAGAGTGACTGCTAACAGGTATAGATTCTTTTTTGGGCGATAAAAATGTTCTGGAATTATATAATGGTTATGATTGCATAGCTTTGTGAACACACTAAAAACCTCTAAACTGCACGCTTAAGGGTAATTGTTACATGAAAGTTATATCTCACTTTTAAAATTGTATGAGAGAAAAACTAGAGTGTTTAAGTTGCATATTTAGTTGGTAAAGCTATAAGGAAATGATTATCATATTATTGACTTTAGATGGGGTAAAGGGAGGGGTTTTGATCAGGAGGGATTATGTGGAGGGATTTTGGAAGATGGCATTGTTAAACCTAGATGGTGTTTACACAGGTGCTTGCTATATAATTATATTCCTTTATAACTAGTTAAACTGTATAAATGAAGCAGCTGATTCAAGCTCAACTGACTGCTCCCAGTTTTGTTTATAACTTGTTTCTCTGGGATGAATGATCACTTACCTTTGAACTGTCTCCTCCAGCTGCTAAAATCGATTCATAAAGTGGAAAAAGCCTGCTTGCTAGGCTGCTGGATTTTCTGTCAGATTTTTTTTTTTTTTTTTTTTTTTTTTTTGGTCCCATTGAGCTATTTATTGCCATCCTTAAGGAAGGATTCTTCTCAATAATGTCATTTTTTCTGGAGCTAGAACCGTGCATGTAAGTCATTAATAACAATCAGCTTAGCTGGGCACAGTGACTCACACCTGTAATATCAACACCTGGGGAAGCCAAGGTAGGGGAATTGCTTGAGACCAGCCTAGACAACATAGTGAGACCCCCATCTCTTCCAAAAATTAAAAAATTATCTGGCTTTTCCACTTTATGATGGCTCACACCTGTAGAGGAGGCTGAGGTGGGAGGATCATCTAAGCCCAGGAGTTTTGAGGCTGCAATGAGCTATGCCTGCACCGCTGCACTCCTGGGTGATAGAATAAGACCCTACCTGAAACCAAAACAACAAAAAAAATGTAGCTATAAAAAAGAATGAAATCACTGATGCAGCTGGAGGCTATTGTCCTAAGTTAATTAAGGCAGGAACAGAAAATAAAATACTGCATGTTCTCCCTTATATGTGGGAGCTAAACAGCGGGTTACTCATGGCCGTAAAGATGGCAACAGGCCAGGTGCAATGACTCACACCTGTAATCCCAGCACTTTGGGAGGCCGAGGCAGGTGGATCACTTGAGGTCAGGAGTTGAAGACCAGTCTCGCCAACCTGGAGAAACCTCATCTCTACTAAAAATACAAAAATTAGCCTGGTGTCATAGCACACGCCTGTAATCCCAGCTACTCAGGAGGCTGAGGCAGGAGAGTCGCTTGAACCCAGGAGATGGAGGTTGAAATTGCCCCACTGCACTCCAGCCTGGGCAACAGAGTGAGACTCTGTCTCCAAAAAAAAAAAAAAAAAAAAAAAAAAGGCAACAAAAGATTGGAGACTACTTAGAACTACTTAGAGGGGGCAGAGAAGGAGGGGGCAAGAGTTGAAAAAGTAGCTATTGCATTCTGTGCTCACTACATGGGTGATGAGATCAGTCGTACCCTAAACCTCAGCATCACGCAATATACCCAGGTAATAAACCTGCAAGTGTACCCACTGAATCTAAAATAAAAGTTGAAATTATTTTTTATGTGAATTTTTAAAGAATCAGTTTAAATATTTTCTTCAGAATGTTTTGTTGTTTTTGCTTTTGTCTTTGGAGACAAGGTCCCGCTTTGTCACATAGGCTGTAGTGTAGTGGCATGATCACGGCTCATTGCAGCCTCAACCTCCTGGGCTCAAGCAATCCTCCCACCTCAGCCTCCCGATTATCTGGGACTACATGTGTGCACCATTATGCCCAACTAATTTTTTAATTTTTTTGTAGAGACAAAGTCTCACTGTGTTCCCCAGGCTGGCCTCAAACTCTTGAGCTGAAGTGATCCTCCCACCTTGGCCTCCCAGAGTGCTAGGATTATAAGTGTGAGATACCATGCTGGCCCAGAATGTTATTATAACATCTTAATCTTCCTTCCCTCCAGATAAGACCAATTCAAATTGTAACCATCCAATGGGTTCTCCTTGCCCACTGCCCAGATAGAGCCAATTTATCAAAACAGGGGAATTGCAATAGAGAAAGGGTTTGATACAGGAGACTGGAGTTTTATTACTGAAATCAGCCTCCCCCAAATTTCTGAGGCTATAGTTTTGTTTTGTTTTGTTTTGAGATGGAGTCTCAAAAATTGCACTCCAGTGCCCAGGCTGGAGTGCAATGACTTGATCTTGGCTCACTGCAACCTCTGCCTCCCATGTTCAAATGATTCTCCCACCTCAGCCTCTTGAGTAGCTGGGATTACCGGTGTGCATCACCACACCCGGCTAATATTTATAGTTTTAGTAGAGATGGGATTTCACCATGTTGGCCAGGCTGGTCTCAAACTCCTGACCTCAGGTGATCCACCTGCCTTGGCCTCTCAAAGTGCTGGGATTACAGGCGTAAGCCACTGTACCCGGCTGAGGCTAGGGTTTTTTTTTTTTTTTTTTTTTTGAGACGGAGTCTCGCTCTGTCGCCCAGGCTGGAGTGCAGTGGCTCAATCTCGGCTCACTGCAAGCTCCGCCTCCCGGGTTCACGCCATTCTCCTGCCTCAGCCTCTCCGAGTAGCTGGGACTACAGGCACCCGCCACCACGCCCGGCTAATTTTTTGTATTTTTAGTAGAGACGGGGTTTCACCGTGGTCTCGATCTCCTGACCTCGTGATCCACCCGCCTCGGCCTCCCAAAGTGCTAGGATTACAAGCGTGAAGCACCGCGCCCGGCGAGGCTAGGGTTTTTTAAGGATAGTTTGGTGGGGAGGGGGCTAGGGAATGGGGGAATGTTGATTGGTTGAGTCAGGGATGATGTTATCTATAGGAGAATCTGTGAGGTTAGGAATCTTGTGGCCTCTGGCTGAATAACTCCTGAGCCATAATTTTAAACCTTGTGGCCAATTTGTCAGTTTTACCAAAGTGGTCTGGTCCCCAATCCTTCAGAGGGTTTTTCCCAGGAGGAGCTGTTACCATCTTTTTTTTCAAAGTAAGCTGAATTCCCACCGAAGTTAGTTTTGGCCCAAGCTCAGAAATGTACAAGGGCAGCTTGGAGGTTAGAAGCAAGATGGAGTTGGTTAGGTCAGATTTCTTTCATTGTCATAATATTCCTATGTCAGATTTTTCTCACTGTCATAATTTTGGCAAAGGCAGTTTCAAAATTATTGATTTTATTCTGTCAACAAACTTTAAAATGGTAGTAATTTTGGCCTTTTTTTTTTTTTTTTGAAAGAGTCTTGCTCTGTTGCCCAGGCTGGAGTGCAGTGGTATGATCTCAGCTCACCGCAACCTCTACCTCCCTGGTTCAAGCAATTCCCCTGCCTCAACCTCAGCCTCTCGAGTAGGTGGGATTACAGGTGCACGCCACCACGCCCAGCTAATTTTTTTGTATTTTTAGTAGAGATGGAGTTTCACCATGTTTGCCAGACTGGTCCCAAACTCCTGACCTCAGGCAATCTGCCTGCCTTGGCCTCCCAAAGTGCTGGGATTACAGGCGTGAGCCACCGTGCCCGGCTGTAATTTTGGCCTTTTAAGGTAAAGTATATACTGGAGAAATAGAGAAAACCCAATAAAAGTAGCACACATTTTTAGGCCTTAGCATCTGTGGTAGAATAAAGAATTTCTGTGATCTTTGTTCCAGATGTAGGCAAAGAGCCTCTGAAAACCTTGGAATTTCCTGAAACCTAGGATTGTCTTGTTATACCAGTAAGGTGACTCATAATGGGCCTGTGGATAGTTTCAGGATGGGGACTGATCACCAGAAAGACAAACCACATTATTAGAAGGTTGAGATAGAGGCCGGGAGATTGAGTTCAGCCATTTAGCCAATCATTGGTAATCAATCATGATTATGTAATAAAAATTAAAACTCTGGACAACCTTAAGCTCAGTAGAGCTTCCTGGTTGGTGAACACAGTAGGGTGACACTCCCGGATTCCACAAGGAGAGGGCACAGGATCTCTACTTCCCCTCCCACACTTCACCCTGCCTTTGTGTATCCTTTATAATAAAACTGTAATAATAAGTATAGTGCTTTTCTGAATTCTATTAGTTGTTCTAGTAAATTATTGAATGTGGGAGGGCTGTGAGTACTCCCTAAACTTGTAGCTAGTCAGCCAGGTATGCTGGTGGTCTTGGCCCCTCCCCCTGCCACCCCCACAAAGATTTATGACTGGTGTTGGAAGTGAGGCAGTCTTGTCAAGGACTTTGCTCTTAAACTGTGGGGTCTATGCTAACTCTATATGGATGGCATCAGAGTTTAATTGCAGTATACCCAGTTTGAGGTAGTGTCAGAACAGCATCTTCTGAAAAGTCTGCAGAGCCTGGCCAGTTGGAAAGAATGCTTGTTTATTATATTGTTGCTTGCATTTGGTGGGAATTCATCATTACTTCCCCTTGCATTACAGATGCCTTTTGCCAAAGATTTCCATCACATACGTAGTGGTCTGTTTTTTGCTATTATCCTGGCAACAACTCCATAACTTGGAAACCATTTCTTTTCTCCAGCGTTGGCCATATTTGGTAATGTAGAATGTTGAACTGTGAATCAGCTCTAAAAAATCCTAATAAATAAATGAACCTTAAAATTGATAACTCAATAAGTACAGTATTTACCTTATTTATATAAGAACAAGGACTTATCATATGATGCCTTTCATTCTGGTAGGTGTCACCAAGAATTCAATGTAAGACTCAGAAAAAGTCTTTGACTTAGAAGGTGTTGTAAACTAAGCACATTCCGATTTCATTATCATGGCCTTATGGAAGCCCTCATCACTTTTCGTTTGGCTTATCGAAGATACCCCCTAACTCCTTTTCCCTCTCTATTCTGTCCATTCTAAATTTTAGAGTAAGACACTTTTTTTTTTTTTTCTAGACAAGATCTTACTCTGTTACCCAGGCTGGAGTGCAGTGACATGATCGCAGCTCACTGCAGCCTCTACCTTCCAGGGCTCAAGCAGTCCTCCCACCTCAGCCTCCCAAGTAGCTGGGACTACAGGTGTGCACCACCACACTCAGCTAATTTTTTTTAGTTTTTGTAGAGATGGAGTCTCACTATTTTGCTCAGGCTGGTCTTAAACTCCTGAACTCCAGAAGTCCTCCCACAGTGTTAGGATTACAGGCCCAATTTTCTTTTACAAAATGTGTTCCAAATATGCCAATTTTTTCTGTGCTAACAAGTGATTTTTAGTAGTATGCTCCCTAGGAGATTTGGGGTAACGGGCACAAACACTCTTTTCAGGGCGAAGGTGATATTTTATCATTGAGTGCAAAGGTAGCTACACTTTAAAAGAAATTTGTGCCATGGAAAAAGCAATTTGAAGATGGACATTTAGAAATGTTACCATCTATATGTGATTTTGGTTGAAAAATGTTATGCCTCCTCTAAAAGCTGGTAAGTCTGTCATTTGAAAACATTGGAAATAGAATGTTTCTAATCTTCTAAAAGAAAGGTTCAATTTTTAATCTATTGTTTAAAAATATAAAACTATAATACCTCTTCATTAGGTTCCAAGAAAAATTGCTGACATTACAGAAGATAAAAATTTATCATCCCTTGGAGGGAATTGAAAAACAAGTATCATGATTTAATAAATACAGCCAACAACACACTTCTTCCATTGGGAGCTACATGTCTTTGTGAGGTTTATTTTATTTTTTTTTATTATTATTTTTTTTTGAGACAGAGTCTCACTCTCTCAACTAGGCTACAGTGCAGTGACACAATCATGGCTCACTGCAGCCTTGACCTCCTGGGCTCAAGTGATCTTCCACCTCAGCCTCCCAACTAAGTACGACCACAGATGCACACTACCACACCCAGCTAATAATTTTTTAAATTTTTGTAGAGACAGAGTCCCACTGTGTTGTTGCCCAGGCTGGTCTTGAACTCTTGGCCTCAACTGATCCTCCTGCCTCATCCTCCCAAAGTACTGAGATTACAGGCATGAACCACCACCCCTGGCCTATTTTTTATGTATAATAAAAGCAAGTCAAAATCTAAATTAAAAAACCAAACCACAGAAGGGTTTAGACTTAAGATTTTTAAAAATAAGAGCCATCTGATTAGGCACAGTGGCTCCCACCTATAATCCCAACACTTTGGCAGGCCAAGGCGGGAGGATTGCTGAGCCCAGGAGTTCAAGACTGCAATGAGCTGTGATTGAGCCATTGTACTCCAGCCTGGGTGACAGAGCAAGACCCTGTCTCAGAAAAAAAATCAATAAAAATGAGTAAATGAGTACATAAATATGAGCTATCTTCAATCACATTGCATTCTAAATGAAAAGGTAAAAAATTTTGTACCATGAATATGTAAGGTATTTAATATATTTGTTTTACTTATTTATATTTATTTTTAAACAAATGTTACTGAGATAAAAATGATATACAATATTCAAAGTATAAAATTAGATAACTTTCTCTTTTTTTTTGAGATGGAGTTTCACTCTTGTTGCCCAGGCTGAAGTACGGTGGCGTGATCTCAGCTCATTGCAACCTCCATCTCCCGGGATCAAATGATTTTCCTGCCTCAACCTCCTGAGAAGCTGGGATTACAGGCTCCCGCCACTACATCCTGCTAATTTTTGTATTTTTTTTTTTTTTTTTTTTTTTTTAATAGAGACCAGGTTTCACCATGTTGGGCAGGCTAGTCTTGAACTCCTGACCTCAGGTGATCCATCCCGCCTCGGCTTCCCAAAATGCTGGGATTACAGGCGTGAGCCACCGTGCCCAGCCAGCTTTCGACCTATGTATATACATCTGTGCAGCTATCACCATGATCAAAATTGTGAACACATCTGTCATCTCCTAAAGTTTCCCCAGGTCCTTTTGTAATTACTTGCAGGCAACCACTGATGTGCTTTTTGTCACTCGTAGATTACTTTGGATTTTGTAGAATTTTATCTAAATGGAGTTATGTAGTATGCACTGTTTTTTTTTGTCTGGCGTCTTGTCCTCTGTATTTCCATATGAATTTAAAAATCAGATTATCAGACAGGCAGCTGGTATTTTTATTGGGATTGTGCTGAATCTGTAGATCAATTAGGAGTGAATTGACTTCTTAACAATATCAAATCTTTTAACCCATGAATATGCTTTGTTTCTCCACCTATTTAGATAATCTTTAATTTCTCTCAACATGTTTTCTGAAGTTCTTATGCCTCTTTTGTCAAATTTATCACTAGGTGTTCCATATTTTTATGCAATTATAAGTGGTATTATTTTTCATTTCTGATTATTTACAGTATGTGTAAATATAGTTGATTTTGTATATTGATATTTTATCCTGCAGCCTTGCTAACTCTTATTCCAGTAGGCTTATTGTAGATTCTGTTGTATTTTCTGGAGATACTCATGTTGTCCATGAATAAAGACAACTTGCCTATTCCACTGGGCTGGAACTCCCAGTATAATTTTGAATAGAAATGGTAATCGTAGATATTCTTGCCTTGTTCCTGATCTTAGAGCATTTTGTCTTTACTGTTAACTGTGGCATTAGCTCTAAGTTTGTCATAGAAACCCTTTATCAACTGAAGAATGTGTCCTATTCCTAGTTTGCTAAAAGTTTTTATCAAAAATTATTGTTGAACTTTTGTCAAGTGCATTTTCTATGTCTAATGAGATGATTATATGTTTTTTTCTTGATTAGCCTCCTAATGTAGTGACTTATATTGATTGATTTGCAGATTTTAAACCAACTAGAATTCCTGAGATAAACGTTACTTGGTCATGATGTATTTGCTCCCACTTCCCATTATTTAGAGAATATTCGTTTGTGCCGGGCACGGTGGCTCATGCCTGTAATCCCAGCACTTTGGGAGGCCAAGGCGGGTGGATCATGAGGTCAGGAGATCGAGACCATCCTAGCTAACACGGTGAAACCCCGTCTCTACTAAAAATACAAAAAATTAGCCAGGTGTGGTGGCGGGCGCCTGTAGTCCCAGCTACTTGGGAGGCTGAGGCAGGACAGTGGAGTGAACCTGGGAGGCGGAGCTTACAGTGAGCCGAGATTGCGCCATTGCACTCCAGCCTGGGTGACACAGCGAGACTCCATCTCAAAAAAAAAAAAAAAAAAAAAAAAAGAGAATATTCGTTTGTATTAGTCTTTTTGTATGTTGTTGTATTTGATTTGCTGAAATTTTAAGATGTATGCATCTATATTCATAAGGAATATTAGTCTGTAGTTATCTTACAATATCTTTGTCTGGTTTTGGTGTCAGGGTAATGCTGACCTCATAGTTACGAGTTGGGAAGTATTCCCTCCTCTTCAATTTTCTGGAAGTGTGTAGAATTGTTACTACTTCTGTCTTATATGTTTGGCAGAATTCTCCAGTGAAGCCTCTGAAACTAGAATTTGTGGGAAGGTTTTAAATTATAAACTTAATTTTGTTAATAGATATAGGACTATTTAGGTTATCTGTTACTGAGTGAGCTTTGGTAGTGTATATCTTTCAAAGAATTTTCAGTCTCTTCTAAGTTGTCAAATTAATTGACAAAGTTGTTTATAATAATTGACATAAAGTTGTTCTGATAACTGTAGAATCCATAGAAGTGTCACCCTTCTCATTCTTGATGTTGGTAATTTGTGTTTTGTCTTTTTTTTCCTGATTAGTCTGTCTATCGTTTTAATTTTATCGATCTCAAAAACCTGTGTATGTTTTTTGTTGGGTTTTTTGGTTTGTTTTTTGAGACAGGGTCTTGCTCTGTCACCCAGGCTGGAGTAGGGTGGCACAAACATGACTCACTGAAGCTTCAACCTCCTGGGCTCAAGCAGTCTTCCCACTTCAGCCTCTCAGGTAGCCAGGACCACAGGCACACCGCCATACCCAGCTAATTTTTAAATTTTTTGTAGAGATGGGGGTCTCATTGTGTTGCCCAGGCTGATCTTGAAGCTCTGAATTCAAGCAGTCCTCTTGCCTTGGCTTCCCAAAGTGCTGGAATTACAAACGTTAGCCACTATGCCTGGCGTTGTGTGTGGTTTTATACATTTTCTTTCTTGTTTTCCAGTGGTTTTTTTTATTAATTGATTTCTACTTTGGTCTTTACAATTACCTTTCTTCTGGGTTTCATTTGCTCCTCTTTTTTAAATTTCTTAAGGTAGAAAGTGAGGTCATTCCTTTTTTTTTTTTTTGGTTTGGTGTTTTTTGGTAGAGACCAAGTCTCACTGTGTTGCCCCAACTGATCTTGAACTTTTGGGTTCAGCTGGTCCTCCCACCTTGGTCTCCCAAAGTGCTGGGAGTTAGTCTTTCCTTTCTAATATAGTGTAGTGATATAATTTCCTTTCTAACATAATGTAGTGATATAATTTTCCCCCTAAGAACTGCTTTAGTAGTATGACATGTGTTTCCATTTTTATTTAAAGAGACAAGAGTCTTGCTGTGTTGCACAGGCTGTAGTGCAGTAGCCTGATCATAGCTTACTGCAGCCTCGACTTCCTGGGCTTAAGCGATCCTCCTGCCTCATCCTCCCAAGTAGCTGGGACCACAGTTGCCTGCCACCACCCCCAGCTAATTTATTTTATTTTTTGTAGAGACGTGATCTGGCTATGTTGCCCAGGATGGTCTTGAACTCCTAGCCTCAAGGGATTCCCACACCTTGGCTTCCCAAAGTGCTAGGATTACAGGCATGAGCCAGCACACCCAGCCTCTAATTTCCCTTTTGATTTCTTCTTTGACCCACAAATTATTCAGAAGTATATTGTTTAGTTTATGAATATTTAGGGATTTTCCAGAGATTTTTCTGTTACTGATTTCTACTTCTATTTCATTGTAGTCAGAAAACATATTTTATATGACTTGAATCCTTTTAAAATTTATTGAGTTTTGTTTTATGGCTCAGAATGTGATCTTTCTTAGCAAATGTTCAGTGTTCACATGAAAAGAATGTATATTACTACTGTTTGGTACTGGTCTATTAAGTGACAGTTATGTCAAGTTTGTTGGTAGTGTTCAAGTGTTCTACATCCTCACTGATCTTCTTCCTATTTATTTATTCAATCATTTGTATCAGTATGAATAGGTATTTGTTATCTAGATCAGACTGTAATCCATTAATACTTAGTTTTTTTGCTTAAGTTGTTCCGTTTTGGCCATCAAGGTCCTTTCAGTTGGCTCCTTTTCCCCCTTGACATACATCAATTTGGTGGTTTTTGTTTGGTTGGTTTTGGTTTTGGTTTGTTGTTGTTTTATCCTTTCCTTACTATCTGCGACTATAAGATATTCCAGGCTCATGTTGTATATTTCTGACCCCAGTCCTAGAATCAGCCATTTCTCCAAGAGGTCTGGATTTTTAAATTGGAGAGCAATGTTACAAATCAAGATCTGGGTTCTAGGAATGCTTGTTTCTACTGGGGTGTGCTTTTTCTAGTCCCTCTTAGCTGATTGATCAAAGACATATAGTATTAGTATGTATACTAACCTGTGAATATACACATATCTATAAATATTTTTATATGTAATTGTCTGTATTTATATTAAACATGAATTCTTCTTGATGTCTCTGGCTCCAATTCAATATCACATGGATCATTCTAGCTTCTTCTTCCCTTTGCTGATCTGTAAATTTCCACTCCAACAATGAGAAACCTGGGTCCCATCATCCACCATCCATATACATAAACTACTCAGTTCCAGTATACATGTATAGCAGTATCAAAATTGTTAACCCATACTCCTTGAGAAACAACTTTATCAAGTTGAGTTCAGTACTTACCTGTAGTTCCTTTGATCTTTAGTCTTACTGATTTCATTCATTTCCAAAGTTTCTTAGGTCAGCACTTTTCCTTTCACCCTCTCCAGTGATGTTGTTTCATACATTTGTAATACAGTTAGATTCTCTTGTCATAGTCTGCATTCTTCTCTGGGATCCTCTGATCTCATAATTTTTTTTTTTTAATTTGCCTTTAGAGGTGACAAACCAAGGCTTAAATTTTTTTTTCCCTTACATTACTCTCTAGGTTATAAAGTTCTGTATGTTTTGACAAATGCGTAATGTCTTGTATCTGCCACTACAGTATCATACAGAGTAGATTTATTTCCCTAAAATAGTGCACAGTACTTCACCTATTTGTCCCTCATCTTCTCCCCCCGGCACCATTGATTGTTTTACTGTCTCCATAGTTATACCTACCTTTTCCAAAATGTCACATGGTCAGAATCTTATGACATATAGCCTTTCAAATTACTCCACTTTCACTTAGCAATATGCCTTCAAGGTTCCTGTCTTTTCATAGGTTGATAGCTTGTTTATTTTTATCACTAAATAATATTCCATTGTATGGATGTACCACAGTATGTTTATTTATCATCTATTGAAGGACATCTTGGTTGCTTCCAGTTATGGGCGATCGCAAATAAACTTGCTATACACATTCATGTTCAGGTTTTTATGTAGACAAGTTTTCAACCCAGGTGAGTACTTATTTAGAGCAATTGCTGAATTGTGTGGGAAGACTGTGTTTAGCTTTTTAGAAACTGCCAAACTGTCTTCCAAAGTGGCTGTACCATTTTGCATTCCTACTAACAATAACAAGAGTTCCTGTTGTTCCCCATCCTTTTTAGCCATTCTTATAGGTATGTATGAGTATCCAATTGTAGTTTTAATTTGCAATGTCCTATGCCAAATGATGTTGAGAATCTTTTTACATACTTGTTTGCTATCTGTGTATCTTCTTTGGTGAGGTGGCTGTTCAGATCTTTTGCTCATTTTTAAAATTGGGTTGTTTGTTTTCTTGTTGAGATTTAAGAGTTCTTTATACATTTGTCTTTTATCAAGTATGTGGGTTTTTTGTTTTGTTTTGTGTTGGGGGTTAGGGGTTGGGACTTGACTTTTCTTGATTGTTTTTGAGACAAAGTCTTGCTCTGTCACCCAGGCTGGAGTTCAGTGGTGCAGTCACAGCCCACTACAGCCCAAGCTCAAATGATCCTCCCACCTCAGCCTCCTAAGTAGCTGAGACCAGGTGCGTTAGGCTGACACACACAACTAATTTTTAAATTTTTTGTAGAGACAAGATCTCCCTGTATTGTCCAGACTGATCTTGAACTCCTGGGCTTAAGCAGTCCTCCATCTTCAGCCTCCCAAAGTGGTGGGATTACAGGCATGAGCCACCATGCCCAGCCAAGTATGTGTTTTTTACAGACATTTTCTCCTAGTCTATGGTCTGTCTTCTTCATTCTCTTAACAGTATCTTTTGCAGAAGTTCTTAATTTTAATGCAGTCTAGCTTATTAATGTTTTTTTTCGTGGTTTTGCTTTTGGTTTCATATCCTAAAAATTCATTGCCAAAACCAAGGTCACCTAGATTTTGTCTTATGTTATCATATACAAGTTTTATAGTTTTGTGTTTTACATTTAGGTAAATCTTACATTGGGATCATTTTCATGACCCATTTTGAGTTAATTTTTGTAAAAGGTTGTATCTAGATTCATTTCTTTGCATATGAACATTCAGTTGTTGCAGCACCATTCGTCAATGAGAATATATATTTTCTTCATTGAATTGCCAGTCCTCCATTGTCATATATCAGTTGACTGTATTTGTATGGGTCTGTTTCTGGAGTCTTTGTTCTGCTGATTTACGTATCTATTCTTCCACCAGTACCGTGTTGTCTTGATCACTATAGCTTTATAGTGAGTCTTGAGGTCAGGTAATATCAGTCCTCTAACCTTATTCTTCTTCAGTATTGTATTGGTTGTTTGGGTTATTTTGCCTTTCCATGTAAACTTTAGAATCAATTTGTCAATATTCACAAACTAACTTGCTTGGATTTTGATTGGGATTGCATTTAATCCATAGATCAAATTGCTTATAATTAACATTTTAGTCATATTGAGTCTTTCATTATGATCATGCAGTGTCTCATTTATTTAGATCTTTGATTTCTTTCATCAGAGTTTCATAATTTACAGTGTATAGATTTTCAGTGTATTTGTTAAATTTATATGTAGGCATTTCAGTTTTTCTGTTAATGGTATTGTGTTTTTAATTTCAAATTCTGATTATTCATTTCTGGTATAAAGGGACACAATTGACTTTTTAATATTAGCGTTATATCCTGCAACCTTGTTGTAATTGCTTATTAGTTACAGGAGTGTTGTTTGTTGATTCTTTAGAATATTCTACATAGACAATCATGTCATCTCTAAACATAAACACCTTTATTTCCTCCTTCCCAATGTATTTACCTTTCATTTCCTTTTCTTGCCTTTTTGGTTTTGTTTTGCTTTTTTATTTATTTATTTTTTTTAGAGATGGGGTCTCACTATGTTGCCCAGGCTGGTCTTTAACTCCTGGGCTCAAGTAATCCCCCCAACTCAGCCTCTGAAAGTGCCAGGATTACAAGTATGAGCCACTGCACCCAGCCATCTTTTCTTACCTTATTGCACTGGCTAAAACTTCCAGTATTATACTGAATAGGAGTAGTGAGAGGCCATCCTTGCCTTGTTCCCATTCTTGGAGAAAAAATACCCAGTTTCTCCCCATGAAGTATGATGTTAACAACAAGTGTGTCTTCTGTAGATGTTCTTGGTCAAATGAGGAAGTTCTCCTGTATTCCTAGTTTGCTGAGTTTTTATCAAAAAAGTTTTAAATGGGTTTTAGATTTAGTCAAGTGCTTTTTCTGTATCAGTTGATGTGACCATATGCTTTTTCTTCTTTAGTATGTTGATGTGGTAGATAATTGATTTTCAAATGTTGAGCCATCCTTGCATACTTGGAGTAAATTCCATTTGGTGACGGTATGTAACTTTTTTATACATTGTTGGATTTGATATTTCTTATATTGAGAATTTTTACATCTGTTTTCATAAGAGATATTGGTCTATAATTTTTTTCTTTTTTTTTTTTTTTTTTTGAGACGGAGTCTTTCTCTGTCCCCCAGGCTGGAGTGCGGTGGCGCGATCTCGGCTCACCGCAACCTCCACCTCCTGGGTTCATGCCATTCTCCTGCCTCAGCCTCCCGAGTAGCTGGGACCACAGGCGCCCGCCAGCACGCCCGGCTAATTTTTTTGTATTTTTTAGTAGAGACGGGGTTTCACTGTGTTAGCCAGGATGGTCTCGATCTCCTGACCTCGTGATCCACCTGCCTCGGCCTCCCAAAGTGCTGGGATTACAGGCTTCAGCCACCGCGCCTGGCCTTATAATTTTTTTCTTACAATATTTTTATCTGGTTTGGGTAATAGAGTAATACTGGCCCCATGGAATGAGTTAGGAATCATGTTACAATCATCTTTGGTTGGAAGAGATTGTAGAGAATTGGTATCATTTCTTCTATAAGTGTTTGGTAGAATTAATCAGTGAAACATCTGAAACAGGTGCTTTTTTTGGAGATTATTAGTTATTGACTCAGTTTCTTTAATGGAGTCTTTCTTTTTTTAAAATCCAATCTAACAAGTTCTACCTTTTAATTGGGGCATTTAATGTGGTTGTTGATGTGGTTTGTTTATGTCTACCACCTCCCTTTTTCTTTCCTAATTATTCCACCTGTTTTTTTCTCCTTCTGTGATCTTTTGCTGCTTTATTTGGGGTTAAGTGTGTATTTTTATTCCATTTAAGTCCTTTATTGGCTTATAGGCTATAACCCTTTATTGTTTAGTGTTTGCCTTAGCATTTATAGTATATATCTTTAACATATCCCTCATATCAATCTTCAAATAATATTATACCACTTCATATACAGGATAAGAATCTTCCATTTCTCCCCTTCCAGCCTTTATATAGTTGTTTTCAAACTTTTGATCCTCATGTGTTGTAAATCCCACACTATTATTATTTAATAGTAATAATATTATTATTATTTAAACATGTACTGCTTTTTAAAGAGATTTAAATAATAAGAAAATGTCATGCATCTTTTTCCATGTAGTTAAGTTTCCCATTGCTCTTCATTCTTTTGTGCAGATCCATATTTCCACCTGGTATCCTTTGCTTCTGCCTAAAGGACATTTTTAAAACATTTTTTTGTAGTGTGGTTTGCTGTTGATAATTTTATTTAGTTTTTTTGTTTGAAAAAGTATTTATTTTTTACCTCTGTCTTTTAAAAATATTTTTGCTGAGGCCAGGAGCAGTGGCTTATGCCTATAATCCCAGCACTTTGGGAGGCTGAGGCAGTAGGATTACTTGAGGTCAGGAGTTTGAGACCAGCCTGGCCAACATGGTAAAATACCATCTCCATTAAAAATAGAAAAATTAGCCAGGCATGGTGGCACGTGCCTGTAATCCCAGTTACTTGGGAGGCTGAGGCAGGAGAATCTCTTGAACCCAGGAGGCAGAGCTTGCAGTGAGCCAAGGTTGCGCCATTGCACTCCTGCCTGAGCAACAAAACGAGACTCCATCTCAAAAAAAAATTTTTTTTTGCTGGTACAATAACTTCTGACACTAACTACCCCAGATTAGGCCAAACTTTACAAGGGCCCAGTCTGCTACAAAACTGCCCTCACTTTAGACACCAAGCAGAAGTTTGGGGGTTCCCAAGTCACCCATACTTCTGACAAAATGGTTACAAATTTGAGGTTTCTTCCTACCTCCTGAGTTCAGTAATCCACTAGAATGGTTTACAGAACTCAGGAAACCCCTATACTTAGGTTTACAATTTTATTGTGGCAAAAAAGATAAAAATCAGGTCCGGCCAAAGAAGACATGTGTAGGACAAGGTCTGGGAGGGTCCCAACACAAAGCTTCCAGTGCCTTCTCCCTGTGAAGTCAGGACACATCACCCTTCTAGCACATGGATGTATAACAATACATACAAATTATTATTAAGCAGGGAAGCTCACAGGAGCTTTGTGTCCAGAGTGAGCTTTTATTTTATAAGCATGATTGATTGACTCATTCCATATGATTGAACTTAATCTCTAGCCCCTCTCCACTTCTGGGAAGTCAGGTTTATGTCAGACTGATAGCAAGTGGCTCAAAGCCCTAACCCTCTTTTTTTTGTTTTTGTTGTTTTGTTTGTTTGTTTTTTGTTTTTGTTTTGTTTTGAGACAGAGTCTCACTCTGTCGCCCAGCCAGGCTGGAGTGCAGTGGCACGATCTCGGCTCATTGCAGTGAGCCTCCTAGGTTCTAAGCGATTCTCCTGCCTCAGCCTTCCAAGTAGCTGGTATTACAGGCATGTGCCAGCACACCTGGTTAATTTTTGTATTTTTAGTAGAGATGGGGTTTTGCCATGTTGGCCAGACTGGCCTTGAATCCCTGACCTCAGGTGATCTGCCTGCCTCGGCCTCCCAAAGTGCTAGGTGAGTCTCAAAGCCCCAACCCTCCAATTACATGGTTGGTCTTTCAGGTGTGGCCAGCCCCCATCCTGAGTTATATCATTAGCATAAAGTATCAGGCCCTATCATGAATAACAAAAGCACTCCTATCACTTGGGAAATTCCAAGGATTTAGAGGCTCCTTCCCAGGAACTGGGGACTAAGGCCAGTCAAATTCTTTACTACACAACAGCTGGGTCTAGAATTCTAGGTTGGCAGGAGAATAGCCATATCTTCCATAATTTTTTTTTTTTTTTGAGACACAGTCTCGCTTTGTCGCCTAGGCTGGAGTTCAGTGGCGCGATCTCGGCTTACTGCAAGCTCCACCTCCTGGGTTCACGCCATTCTCCTGCCTCAGCCTCCCGAGTAGCTGGGACCACAGGCGCCCGCCAGCACGCCTGGCTAATTTTTTTGTATTTTTTAGTAGAGACAGGGTTTCACTGTGTTAGCCAGGATGGTCTCGGTCTCCTGACCTCGTGATCCACCCACCTCGGCCTCCCAAAGTGCTGGGATTACAGGCGTGAGCCACCACGCCTGGCCCATATCTTCCATAATTTAAAGATATTGCTCTGCTGTCTTCTTTCATTGTTTCCAATAGAAACAATAGAGAAATCTGCTATAATCCTTGTCTTTGTTCCTCTGTATAATATATCTTCTCACTTTACCCAGCTCCACCAAGCTCTAGCCATTCTTAAGATTTTTCTCTGTTTCTTGAGTTTTGAGCGATTTGACTATGGTATTCTTTGATATACTTCTCTTCTTCTTTCTCATGTTTGGGATTCTTAGAGATTCTTAGATTTGTGATGTTACAAGAAAAACTTGGGATTGCAGCGTCCCATCTAAACTGAGAAGGAGCCATGAGACCAAAGAATGACTCAGACAAGTGTAACTTGATGAGTAGACAAGTTTATTCAACTTACATACAAGGCACTCCTGGACGGCAGCAGGACAGCTCTAGTGATCCACACTGCCTCCTGTCTCTAAACCACATTTTTTTGTTTGTTTGTTTTTAGACATGGGGTATTTTGCCATGTTGCTTAGGCTGGTCTCAGACTCCTGGACTCAAGTGATCGCCCTCCTCAGCCTCCCAAACTAGGATGACAGGCGTGAGCCACTGTACCCGGCTCCCTCTAAACTGCTTTTAAGCTAATTTTCTGGCTCTTTGCCTACTGTGTTTGAACAATGATAGTGTTTTTCTTGAGAGATTCTCAGATACTCTCTGGGATGGTTGGCTGGTTCTCAGGGATACCTGCTCCTCAGCTGGTTACCATTGCCATGGACCTAGCCTTCAGGTTTCAGGCAGTGAACATATGTACCTTTAAGTAATCTGGTAAAGGACCTGTCACACAACATGTGGGTATATGGTTTTTGTCAAATTTGCAAAATTATCCGCCATTATTTCTTCCTATCTTTTTTCTGTATCCCCTGCTCTCCCCTCCCCCTGCTTGAAGTTGTCCTACAGCTCAGTGGTGCTGTTTATTTAGTTTTTTTGCCGCTTTTTTTTTCCCTCTCGGTGTTAGTTATTTCTGACATACGTGTGTGTTATGTAACCCTAGCTCTACTATGCGCACCTGGAAGATTCTTTGTACCTCTGTAACCAGACCGATCCTTGGAAGGCTAGTCATTGTAGGATGCTCATGTCCAGGCATCTCCATGCGGCTTTAGCTGGGTGGTTTTGGGAACCAACAAAGGGCATCTGATTTTGCATGTCAAGAATCAAACTGTGGGTATTTGTTAATCTTTGACATGAGATGACACTATCAAAAAAGAATAGAATTTAAAAAAAAAAATAAGCCTTGATACTTCTGAGGAGGCCTGACCCTTATTAAGTCCTGGCTAAGGAAACAGCTACTCAGGATCACTTCCCTTATATCCTGGTGCCTGCTAGTCAGAAGATGGGGAGAGGTCATAACAGATAGCCCTAACACAGAGCATGGAAAACCCAGAGTTCATGCAATGTTGAGAGCAGATCCACTGGATGAAGTTGTATATTTTATGCACCTGGGGGTGAGAAGAACTGAAAATGCCCCTTATTATTTCAACCAAAAACAATGCCATTATATAATTGATACAGAGGTGCTGCTGCGTAGGGTAGTAGGAGCACTGATTGAGAGGCTGGTTTCTACTAGATCAGTATAAAAAGACATTAAGTGCTATATAAGCCCTATTAGATAGAGATAATGGGAAACAAAGGGGTAGGTTTTTGGCAACTTGGAACATCCATACCCTGTGCAGGAAACATACTATCCAAGAGAAAGCCAGCGCATGTTGAAGTACCAGGCCCCTGGGAGGTAAGCACAGAAGTGAGGAGGTGGACAGGGGTTAGAGGGGAGCCAGCACAGCATGGAGTATGGTGCTTACTTCAACATGGCCTTTTGAGTAGAGTCATATTAACAACTGCCAACTAGGGGCTCCTACTTACCAGCCCCCAGCTAGAAGATAGCCCAGAGAAGTGTGGCAGGCTTAGATTTAAGAACCATTGGGAATAATACAAAGGTAAACTTACAGTTTTGTTCAAAGCTTCTGAGCTTTAAGTTAGCAAGTTACAGGGAACACGTGAATACTAATAAGAAATGGCGGTATGCTTTGTAGACTTGGGGGCCTTGATTATGAACTATCTTAAGGTTTAATACTATCCTGAGTCCCTACCTGAGAACTTCTCTTTCCCCTTAAAACATACATGTTCCTGGTTTAGCCCTTGGATAAGTGCGCAGAGATATATATGCAAGAAACTTTCGGATTAGGGGTCCTATTGCCCTTTGAGAAAGCATGAACATTTGGCTATACCCTCTGACCGAATGAGCTCTTTAAGCCTTCTGAATGTTGGTTCACTTGACAAGACAGATTGAAGTCTCAGGTGTTCCTAGGAGGGCAGGAAATAGTCAAGTTGCTGCTAGATCCAGAATGGTTGTCTGAGAGACATGGGTTGTTACAGGAAACTTGGGAACAAGGGAGAAAACCTCTGGGCTATGAATCTTTTACAGAAAGAGACCCATTAAACTGATAGTGGCCCTGAGAAAATAACTATATAATTGCCAGTGCTAGGGGAATATTTCTTGCCCGAAAGTCATGTGCACCCTTCTCACAAGCAAACCTCACAGAGTTTCGTTTCTTTTCCCATCCACAGGTAACAGTCCTTTGGACAGCCCCCGGAATTTCTCTCCAAATGCACCTGCTCACTTTTCTTTTGTTCCTGCCCGTAGGTAAGTTGATAGGAAACCTCCTCTGGGACCAGCACATGTGGCACTTGCATGAGTGTTAGTTGAATGTCAGATTCCTCCTTTAAGTGTCACTACTCTTTCAAGTGTATTACCTGAAGCTCCCATCCATCAAAACTCTGTCTTTGCTTTCCTCTCCCAGGTTGTAATGATCGTGTTCTGGTTTTGCTTTGTAGGTGCCCCACGTATTTGTGTTTGAATGTTTAAACAGGAGAGTAGATATTAAGTAAAAGTAGATTTATTTGTATAATTCACTTTTTTTTTAAGTCCCTAATGTCCTATGGGTATGTTCCAAAGCATTATACTTTCAATTGAGAACTGTCCTAGAGTGATGAATGAAAAAATAAGCTCTCCTCCAGGAGGACCCAAAGTTTTACTCTTTGTCCTCTTTAACTCAGCTAGTTTAAAGCAGCTGGAAGGGCCCTTTGTGCCTCTCTCCTTGACTTTGAGCTGGAGTTCGTTTGGGGGTATAAAGAGACTACAGGGACTTCACTTTTCCTTCTATGAATTTAGAAAGATTTGGTGCATACAGAGCCATGCTTACAGTCCTCCTCCCATGTTTCTTCCCTCTTGAGAGTGATAACAAACCTGTCTGTGGCCCATGGCAGCAATGCTGACAGCTCTGCCTGTGGCTGGAATATCATCAGGCCTTTAGAGAAAGCTGAATGAGATTTATCCATCCAAATCACATACCTGGGCTCTATACACACATGATTTCTTGTCAGAACTTTTCTAAGATTCTTTGCCAGAGTTTATATTTATTTTATTTTTTAATTTTTAAAATTGTTCTTGGTTAGAGTTAGTCTCTGGTATAAGACTTCCAGGAAAATTATGGTTCCAGATTTGTAACCTTTAATGGATGGAGAATGTAATATAGCCGGAGGCCAGGACAGTTTTAATACTTAGACTACTTTTTTTTTTTTTTTTTTTTTTTTTTGAGATGGAGTCTTGCTCTGTCGCCCAGGCTGGAGTGCTGTGGCACGATCTCGGCTCACTGCAAACTCCGCCTCCCGGGTTCACACCATTCTCCTGCCTCAGCCTCCCGAGTAGCTGGGACTACAGGCGCCCGCCACCACGCCCGGCTAATTTCTTTTTTTGTGTTTTTGGTAGAGACGGTGTTCCACCATGTTAGCCAGGATGGTCTCGATCTCCTGACCTCATGATCCGCCCGCCTTGGCCTCCCAAAGTGCTGGGATTACAGGCATGAGCCACTGCGCCTGGCCTACTTAGACTACTTTTTAAAAAAAGACATATTAGGAAAAGGGGAGGCTCCTGGAAATGGTGTTAACTCACTATTCCAGTGATAACCCAAAATAAATCCATCCTCTTTCCAGGATTCTTTGCAGTTGAAAAGAACATGAACAGGTTGGGATAAGTTTGGTGGCTGACTTGGGTTTCCTCCTTCAACCCACTTACCTTATTCAAAACAAATTTTATGCAGGTTTGTTCCATGGGCTCATCTCTCCTACCCCATGGAACTTCCAATTTGTTAAGCAAGGATCCAGATAAGATCACTTACAGTATAAGAATATGCTGGTTTGATGCATTTGTTTGTCCAACCCAGCTGGAAAGACTTATTCCAGACTTCTTGCCTGGACTGTATATAAACTGTACTCTCAGAGTAGGTATGAGCTAGGACACCAAGACCTGTGGCCAGATCCCCATAGGTGGCATTGAGTTATTTCTCATCCATTTGATAAATATTTGCTGAGCACCACCAACTAGAGCCAGGCACACTCAGCTGGGTGCTTAGTTATGTAGTGGTAACAAAATAGACATAGTCCCTACTTCCCTGAAACTCAGGATGTAGGAGAGTCTGTGTACTGGTTGTTTCCTCTGTAAGGAATGCTGTTCCCTCAGATCTTCATTTAGCTAACTCATTCTTATGATTCATAGCTCCTCTTAAATGTCACCTCCTCAGAGAGGCCTTCCCTAAACATTCAATCTAAAGGAGTCTTCTTGTCTTTCTCTATCAAATCATCCAGTTTTATTTTCAAACTAGTACTTTTCAATTCCTGATATTATCTTAT
Organism: Symphalangus syndactylus; assembly: GCF_028878055.3. Classification (NCBI taxonomy): domain Eukaryota; kingdom Metazoa; phylum Chordata; class Mammalia; order Primates; family Hylobatidae; genus Symphalangus; species Symphalangus syndactylus. The sequence goes on along the minus strand of NC_072441.2, from coordinate 131,704,372 downwards.
TTGCATATTTTCTGTCTCAATTCAACCACAATCAAGTCATCTTTAATAGAGATACCTTCATTTGTTGAAAGCTGTGTCCTGGCGGGAAGACAAATGAGTAGTGGGAGAGAAAGACAAACAAATATATGGTTATAAATTATGACAAGCACCATAGAGGGAAAGAGCATGATGCTGCATGAAAGAACAGGAAGAGGGCCAAGCACAGTGGCTCACGCCTGTAATCCCAGCACTTTGGGAGGCCGAAGCAGGCGGATCACTTGAAGTCGGGAGTTTGAGACCAGCCTGGCCAACATGGTGAAACACCATCTCTACTAAAAATACAAAAATTAGCCGGGCATGGTGGCGCAGGTCTGTAATCCTAGCTACTTGGGAGGCTGAGGCAGGAAAATCACTTGAATCCGGGAGGCAGAGGTTGCAGTGAGCCGAGATCATGCCACTGCACTCCAGCCTGGGCGACAGAGCAAGACTCCATCTCAAACAAAACAAAACAAAAAAAGAACAGGAAGATACTAAGGCCAAAGAACCTCCACTGGGTGGCCATGTAAAGCCTCTCCGAAGGATGAGAAGCAGCTGCCACCTTAGGTGTGAGGACGCAGGTGTGTGTAGACCATTCCAGGCAGAGGGAACAGCCTGTTCCATTGATACCATGGGTCTGTTTCATTGCCTGGGTTTAGGAGTAGGACCAACTAGGAGGCTTCAGGGCCTGGTTTTTACCACTGAGACCCAAACAGGTCTATGCTAGGTGGCATGACATTTGAGTCAAGTGCATGGGACATGGATCTCTGGGCTGTCCTCTTATAGAACACAGTAAGAAAAGCTGCTGGTTATTGGTGGGATGGGGAGAAGTGTTTCAACCCTGCCAAACAGAGTATCAGGAATTGTTTGTTTCTGTGTTACTGGCTGGCGCTTTGGAGGATCACATGGGTTTGCAATGTCAAACAAAAGACAGATTGAATTGAACACTAAGGATAGACCCTTTGGTCCTACAATTTCACTTCAAACTATCACACATTCCTAAACAGAAGGAATGTGCCAAGCTAGACCAAATACCAAGATTCAAAAAGATCACTGTCTCTGGTTCCTTTGGTTCTCACTGTAATGTGTATTTTTTTACTACAGCCATAGCCACAGAGCTGACAGGTAATAGCGGGTATAATGGGGAGAGGGGCTGGGAAACTGCTATGCATGGCCAGACAATATGGTTTGTGATGTTGTGGTTGGTGAAAACTGGTTGTGATGATTCTTCTCTGACTGGGTATGAACATTGGGCCTTTCATGTCTTGCAAAGAGGCCCAAAGGGATCTCCCTCTACCTGCTGGAACCAAGGCTCAGAGCTCATATGCTTGGAGGCAGGAATTGCTGAATAGTTCCAAACTTCTGAGCTTAGGGACAAATCACCCTTATTTCCACAGCGTTGCACAGTCAGGTGACTGCGGTGACCAGATAGAGGAAATAGAGGCATCATGTGGTGGCATTTCTTCCTGACTCTGGTGGCCCCTGCTGTTCATTGTACAGAGAAATAGCTGCCATGCAACTGGTTTTCATTTCTTTTTTTTTTTTTTTTTTTTGAGACGGAGTCTCGCTCTGTCACCCAGGCTGGAGTGCAGTGGCGCGGTCTCGGCTCACTGCAAGCTCCGCCTCCCAGGTTCACGCCATTCTCCTGCCTCAGCCTCTCCGAGTAGCTGGGACTACAGGCGCCCGCCACCACGCCCGGCTAACTTTTTGTATTTTTAGTAGAGACGGGGTTTCACCGTGGTCTCGATCTCCTGACCTCGTGATCCGCCCGCCTCGGCCTCCCAAAGTGCTGGGATTACAAGCGTGAGCCACCGCGCCCGGCCCTGGTTTTCATTTCTATCTAAGGGGGGAAAAACTCATGTGTACAAAAGTGTATTTGACAAGGGTTTGGGAAATCCATCCCTGAGTTATGCTTGTCTCATCTTTGCTGAGCTGTTTCCTGGAACTGACTTGCTTTATTGTGTGGTGCTCCCAGGACCCAGCAAAGAGGTCAGAGAGAACATCATGTCTGAGCACCTTCCTGGAATGTCTGAACCTCAGAGACTAGGTTCCAGCAGAGTTATAGCCTATATGTGCTGCTGCCAGGGTGGCATGAAGTTTGAGTCATGTGCATGTGGCATGGAACCTGCGGCTCACCTCTTACAGAACAGAGTAGAAAAGCTGCTAGGTATTGGTGAGGGTGGGGAGGAGTGCTTCGAAGGGAGAAGCCCCAGCAAGATTTATTCCTTTTTGCTTCTTCCTCTCCCTGTCCCTGCCATAACCATGAAGCCTTGAACAAACCACCCAAATCTCAGGATCTTAGTGTTTTCTCTGTAAATTGTAATATGAACTTATAAAGATCCTCCATTGCTGATAGTCCAAGGTTCTGTGAGTAGCAGCAAAAAAACTTTGTATCTAACTTCAACCAGAGCAGGCTGTACCCTTAAGCTCTACAAAAAAGAATACACCACATCCCACAGTCCAGGCAAAGAATCACACATTCATATTATAAAAGTTTCAAACTAGATCCCTGCTTGATCTTTCCCCTCTACAGTAAAGCAAATAACTGTGGCGGGGTGGGGGGGCGTGTTTTGTTTGTTTGTTTTGATGAGAGCTGTGGGGAGCATCCTCTTGAGAGCAGCAGGAAGCCTCCCCCAAAGTCTCATATACAGCTAAGGGTATGTCACCTCCCTCCTCTTTCATAAAGTTACTGTCACTCTTCGACAGACATTCCCAAATATTGGTTTTATAAGTCCTAACAGCTCCTAGGCAGCCTATAACTATTTCCCATTGATTAGCTCAGTTCAGACCCAGATGGTGGCCCACTTCTTCCTGTTGTCAGCCAGTGGCCTGGGGACCAAAGATCCCTTAACATGGAGCCTTCACAAACGGAAATAGCTGCATTTCAGTGGCAGTTCTATCTTGTAATGTTGCCTATAGCTGGAATCCTCTCTCATTGTTTCTATGAAAGTAAGTTGAGAGTATGAAAATATATATTCCAAAACCACAGTATTGTATGACAGATGTTCTTCTGTTATACAAAGTTATGGACTATTTTATAGTCAGAGATGTCTGTCTTTGCAGGGAAAACAACAATAAGCCCTCTGTAGGAGAGAGATATAAAAGCATGTACTGGACTGAGCAGTAATGTCTTAAGGAGGAGCCCTACAGTGAATCAACTGCCCCTAAAATGCTGATGAACAGACAGGCAGGTTGTGGGTCAGGGTGTAGTCCTGTAGAAACTGCCTAATACTTTTTCTTGCATACAGGACTGATGGGCGGCGCTGGTCTTTGGCCTCTTTGCCCTCTTCAGGATACGGAACTAACACTCCTAGCTCCACTGTCTCAGTAAGTAGCCATATCTGTGGCCATACTTCCTTCACCCTGAGGAAGTACTTCCGTTTGGGTTATCTAGTGTTACAAAATGGTTCTCAACTTTTTCTCCAAAGTCAAACTCAAGAGAGGTTGCTGAGAGATGATGTTGGGTGCAACAGAGGGCTGGGGTGCCTTCCCAACCATAGCCAGCTCCATAAGTGCCTTCGGAAAGGATGACCAGTGCCCTCTCTGGGAATCAGTTACTTCTAGTGGAGGCAGAGGAGAGCTTGAGGATGAACTTTTGCTTTGACAGTGAGACCAGATATGGGAACTCCTAAGCACACTTCCCCTACTCCTCCATCCTTATTTCTAGAACTGGAACCAAGAGCAGATCACCTTTCTCATATCTGAAGCACTTGGTAGACTCTCCCCCTCTTTTTCACCTTTTTCTTTCAAAAAAGAAGGGAAGAGTGATTGTTATTTGATATCCAAGTTTGATGCATATGAAACAAAAAGCTGGACCTGTCTCTAAAGTGTTTATTTCTTTTGGAGAATGTTTTAGCCTAAAACACAAGAGCTGTACTAATTGCTGCTATGCACAATTGACCCTCAAGTAAACCCTCATTGAGCAACCTTGTTTTTTTTTTTGAAGGAGTGTCACTGTCACCCCGGCTGGAGTGCAGTGGTGCAGTCACGGCTCACTGCAGCTTCGACCTCCCCAGGCTCAGATGATCCTCCCACCTCAGCCTCCTAAGTAGACTGGGACTGTGGGGGCATGCCACCACCCTGTAGCAGGCTAATTTTTTGTAGAGAGGGGGTTTCATCACGTTTCCCAGGCTGGTCCCAAATTTCTAGGCTCAAGCGATCCATCTGCCTTGGCTTCCCAAAGTGCTAGGATTACAGGCGTGAACTACCACACCCAGCTGAGCAACTTTTTATTAAAACCACAGTGACAAGGTTGGCCAACTTTTTCTGTAAAGACCCCAATGTGGAGTAAATGTTTTAGTCTTTGAAGGCCATACAGAAGCAGGCCGTAGACCTGCTGACCCCATCCCCATTATATGCAGCATTCTTCAGGTCTTCCTTGCTCAGTGTGCCTTTATTCCTGAATCTCGAGCAGGGAAAAGGAGTACATTTCCTCTCCCAACCTAGATATTACTATCACATTAATCCAAAGATGTCACTGGTCTTTGGCAACTGTTAAGTTTAAGATCTCTCTCTAATAAACATCCCCTTTCCCGGGCCAGGCGCGGTGGCTCACGCCTGTAATGCCAGCACTTTGAGAGGCTAAGGCAGGCTGATCACAAGGTCAGGAGATCGAGACCATCGTGGCTAACATGGTGAAACCCCGTCTCTACTAAAAATACAAAAAATTAGCTGGGCGTGGTGGCACGCGCCTGTAGTCCCAGCGTCTCAGGAGGCTGAGGCAGGAGAATCGCTTGAACCCAGGAGGCGGAGATTGCAGTGAGCCGACATCACGCCACTGCACTCCAGCCTGGGTGACAGAGCAAAACTCTCTCTCAAAAAAAAAAAAAAAAAAAAAAAAATCCCCTTTCCCGTAACTCTTTACTCAAACAAGTGATTTTTTTAGAACCAAGGTAAGTCTCATCTATGTGTAAATATTCCTTTTCTGCAAATTTTAGTAGACTTAACTCATTGCTCTAGCTTATTAGGATTCTTTAAAATACCAGTTTTGCCCACTGTAGTTTACATTGCCTCACTAGTTTCATGTTAGCTATAGCTGGTAAGAATACTTTTTGCAACTTTGATCCAAATCATTTATTAAAATGTGGCCAAGAAATAACCCTGTGGAGACATCTCACTAGCTGTTTATAACTTCATGTATTACAGCATTCTACGCGAGAAAATGTGCACTGTTAGCCAAAAAGAAATGCTGATTTCTCACTTGTTTATTGAACTTGTGACAACAGAGTTATCTCAGTGTGGTGCTTTAGCTTTGATTCTTAAGTGGATTTAGATATTTAAACCTTGGCTCTGGGAGCAGTAGCTCAGGCCTATAATCTCAGCACTTTGAGAGGTCAAAGCAGGAGTTCCAAAAGACCAGCCTGGACAATACAGCAAGACCCTGTCACTTAAAAAAAAAATAGCTGGACATGGTGGCATGCACCTGCAGTTTCAGCTGCTTGGGAGGCTGAGGCATGAGGATCACTTGAGCCCAGAAGTTTGAGGCAGCAGTGAGCTATGATAATGCCACTGCACTCCATCCAGGACAACAGAACAGAATCCTGTCTCTGAGAAAACAAACAGGCTGGGCGCAGTGGCTCAGCCTGTAATCCCAGCACTTTGGGAGGCCAAGGCAGGCGGATCACCTGAGGTCGGGAGTTCCAGACCAGCCTGACCAACGTGGAGAAACCCCATCTTTATTAAAAATACAAAATTACCCGGGCATGGTGGCACATGCCTGTAATCTCAACTACTCAGGAGGCTGAGGCAGGAGAGTCACTTGAACCCGGGAGGCGGAGGTTGTAGTGAGCCAACATCGTGCCATTGCACTCCAGCCTGGGCAACAAGAGCGAAACTCTGTCTCAAAAAAAAAACAAAACAAAAAAACCCAGATCATTGATCAGTTTGGTAAATAGAACTTGGGCTGACAGTGTTCGACTTGCCTGTCCTCTTTGTCAGTCTTGTCAGGTAATGGGGGGGAGTTCCCTGATCCTGGGGCTGAATGGGTGCTTCAGCATTAGCTATGCCTGTAGAAGTCCTGTGATAGCCGAGCACCCTCCCTCAGACGGCCTGTTGAGATTGGCAGTGCTGTTGTGAGGAATCCTCAGTCACTGAGCCATGTTTAGAATTCATGAGTATTTTCAGGTCAAGCCTAATCTTCAGGTCCAGATGTAAAAGTAATTTTCTTCCCTGCTGGATTTTCTTGCCTGCTGGACACGAGGCCATAGTTGGTCTGCAGGCTGCAGTTTGCTAAACCCTGGCATAATACATTGGCCAGCTTGAGTGAGTCTGGGCACAGCCCTCACAGCCGCAGCAAAGGCACTTCTCCTCCAGACAACGGCCAAAAGGAAACATCGCTGAGCTGCCCCCAGGGTGGGCTCTCTCAAGATTGTGGAAGGGAGAACTTAAGGGGATGTTATTTGCAGCTGGGTACACCTAAAACATGTCCCAAGTGAGGAAGCATGATTTATTAACTACTTTTGCAGTTCTAAAATTCCATGACAGTCTGGGCCCAACTCCCTGCACAACCCTTGAAGGACTCCAGTATATTGAATTCCTCAGGGCTGAGGGCTCTGAAGGGCTGGAGAAAAACAGGATCAAGCACAGGCAAGGCTAAGGGAGTAGGAGAAAGAAGACCTGCTTTGGGTTTATAGTGACTGGGAAGTTCCCTGACCATTTTCAGTCCTTCCCCATTCTTGGACTGCTCTGGGACATGTCTTTAATGCCACTTCTTAATGTTTTCCCTTCTAGTCATCATGCTCCTCACAGGAAAAGCTGCATCAGTTGCCTTTCCAGCCTACAGCTGATGAGCTGCACTTTTTGACGAAGCATTTCAGCACAGAGAGCGTACCAGATGAGGAAGGACGGCAGTCCCCAGCCATGCGGCCTCGCTCCCGGAGCCTCAGGTGAGGGTGCTGTCTGCCCACTGTCCCAGTGCATGTGGATTTCAGCTTGTTTGCATAGGACAGAGGTGGGCACACTTATGCTATAAAGGGCCAAGACAGTAAATATTTTTAGGCTTTATAGGCCATATATCTCTGTCACATTCCTCAACTCTGCTGTTGTAGTATGAAAGTATCCACAAATAATATATAAACTTTATTTACCAAAAAAAAAAAAAAAAAGTAGCAGGCCATAGTTAGTCTGCAGGCTGTAGTTTGCTAACCCCTGGCATAATACATTGGCCAGCTTGAGTGAGTCGAGTTCAACAAAGCCCAAGCTATTTTTGGCTTCAGGTACAGCTCAATCCCTCACCCCAGGAAGTATTTAACAATACTGTCAAGTGGTCCCTCTCTTTTTCTGTTTAAAGGTAGTTAGCAGCAGAAATATACTTTAGATTACATCCGGTAAAAGGAGAACAATGGTATCATCAATTCTGGTGGTTATCAGGCTCCAGAACCCATTGGCCTTGGGTGTATGATCTAGGCCAGCTAAAAAAGTTGCTGCTGAAGACAGGTTGCTGGCATGGAGAAGAAGCCCATTTCAAAAGCAGAATTAAATGTCCATTTGAATATGTCTTTATTCTGTGAATCACCTGGGCACATCTTCATCAAACCAAACTAACCTTAACAGCTGCTGATTAATTTTCGATTCTCTTTGGCGTTAGCTGGTAAATCAGTGCCAGAATTTTAGGTTAAGGAAGGTGATGGAGATTAAAATGAACATGACTTTAATGACCGAGCTCAGTTTTGCAGGGTCCCTAAGAAGTAATTAATTGGCTAAGATGTGCAGGGTAGGATCCCAGAGGAGCAGCAGTTCCTCCCAGAAAGAATCCCCTCGGGTAATGCTGGCACTGCACCAGGAGTGACAGGGAGTAAGCTGGGCCAGACCACAATGATTGGTTCAGGTTCAGAGATTGATGAAGATGGTATCTGAGGCTTCAGTGCAAAGGATCAAGCATACAAATGAGCAGGTGTGAATCTCCAGTGCCTTTCTCTGTGTCACAGAGGAACACCGGAGTCTTGGTGTTCTCAACAACCCATAGACAGAGAAGGGTACCTTTTAGGCCAGTTGAGATTGAGAGGCCCACAGTGATGCTCAGAGAAATCCCTGCTATATTACTCTTAAATCCTTGGTAATGTGCAGCAGTACAGCAGGCAAAACATGGCACATTCCAGGGAAGAAAGACAGAGTGGGACAGTTGTGAACCTAGCACATCTTGGATCATGTGTCAGGGGCAGTAAACTGGGCAAGACCCACATATCCATTCAGCTGTGTGGCTCCAACTTTGAAATTTTTTAAGGAGATATAACAACACATGAGCCAGACGGGAAGATTTAGGTTATCAGGGAAGATAATAAATTAAGGCAGAAAACATATCAGCTGCCTTCAGTAAATGACCCAGACGTATAACTCACAACAGTCTGGACTGGCCTCATTCATCCCCAGGTTAGGTCCATGGCTGCAGCTAGTTTGGAAAAAAATGTACGTGTGCACCGTCTTCCTTTGGTTGCTTTGGTAGCTTTTTTGTTTTGTTCCCAAGAATATGCTGGGGCACACCCAACCCTATTGACCAAAACTAAGAGGACACAGAGAATCCTACTCCGGGGGAGGTTATCCTGGGAAAGCCACCAGTGAGCTTAGGAGTAGGTGCCTTTCTAGGTCTTTCTAGCCTGGAAGAGGTCTTTGTGAAAACCAAGCCTAGCTCCATATAATACCATTTTGAACTGAACAAGGTACACTGGAAACTCCAGGAATAAGAAAGGCTCCTCAGTACCCATTAAAGTGGGAGTATGTAGCTGCTGAAGATGGTGGGAGGGGCAGGGTCTCTAGGGATGACCATCTTTCTTCTTGATAGTTCCATAGCACTAAAGTAACACAATCATTTCTTTCTTTTTTAGTCCTGGACGATCCCCAGTTTCCTTTGACAGTGAAATCATAATGATGAATCATGTGTACAAAGAAAGATTCCCAAAGGTAAGGATCCATTTAAAAGGAGAGTGGCAATACCCCTCAGGGTGGCTGCCTACAGCCAGCCCCAATGGGAAGACTCTGGAGTGAAGGAATGAAGTGCTGCCTCCAGAGGTAACCAAGAAGAAGAACAGAAAGTCAGCCAGGAGGCTGTGGACACAGCAACAAGGGCTTCCAGACTGCTGGAGAAGGAGACGGCAGGATATGAGTTTGGGAACTGTATTTGCAGAGCCTTTGTTTCTTCACTACCCAGGAGTAGAGTTATCCAGAGGGGAATGTCAGAAAGGGATCCCACCATATATTAAAGAGGAAAGAAAGAACTGGAGGCTTTACTTCTCACTGTGCATATGAGGATCCGTGAGTCAGGGTTCACTCATTGCAGGATTTGCCCTCTGGTGGCATCTTCATTTGATAGAGATTTCTTAAGCAGCACCTCATTACCAGGTGTCAGAGTACACAGACAGAGAAGTAGGCTGCACTGGCAAGAAGGCCAGAGAGAGCAGTAGGAGTGGGAGACAGATCTCAGAGTTGCTTGCTAACATTTGAATTTTCATTTTCAAGCAGGAAAATGCTGAGGGAGGAAAGTAGGTTGTTATCCTGAGATAGCTGAGAAGTAGCATTCATAACTCTGCTGCTTGGCTGTGAACCTCCTTGTATATGGAACTAGGATCTTGTTTCCCATTTGCATGTCTCTTTTTTTGTTAAGAGATGGAGTCTTGCTCTGTCACCCAGGCTGGAGTGCAATGGCGCCATCTTGGCTCACTGCAGCCTCTGCCTCCGGGGTTCAAACAGTTCTCCTGCCTCAGCCTCCTGAGATGCTGGGACTACAGGCATGCGCCACCACGCCCGGCTAATTTTTGTATTTTTAGTAGAGACGGGTTTTGCCATGTTGGCCAGGCCGGTCTCGAACTCCTGACCTCAGGTGATCCACCTGCCTCAGCCTCCCAAAGTGCTGGGATTACAGGCACGAGCCACTGTACCTGGCCCCATTTGCATGTCTTTTTCAACACCACATGCCTGTACGCTGTGACCTGGCCTCCTGAAGATAGGCCCTGTTCCTGACTGAGAGGGGATACTGGACTGCAGAACCCATGCCCTGTGGTCTGTGCTTTCCAGCTTTGGAGTGGGCACTAGAAAATAAGCGTGAAGAAGGAGGCAGAACAAACACCTAGGAATTCATTTTGATGTATATGGTGTTTATGAAGTTTGGGAGTATATAATGTTGAGAAATGTATCTCATGCTTCTCCTCCTCCTCCTTGTATATTAGATGTTTTTGTAGCATTGGATGTTTGTGTTTATAGGCATGTTTCCAGTTCCTTCCTATAGGATGAATTATTGTTGGAGAAAATGTGTTAAGATTCCTTCACTTCCTTCTTTCTCCTCTACTCCCACTTTTTCACGTTCTTCCTCTTTCATTCTCCACGTAGACACACCACATATATAGGTATGTAGGTATACATTTGCCTAAACACACACTGGAAATCAGAAATCACCACCTGGTAGCAAAAGAAATAAGGCAGAGTCTTAGATAGGCAGCTTAGAAATCGTTCACAGATGTGTATCTGTCATTTTGACATGACTGTGTAGTTAGGTCCCTAAGAGGTTTGGAGCCAGACCTCCATTCTCCTCTGCTGGGGATCCAGGCCAGGGTCATGTTCCTATCCACAGTCCCCCCATTCCAACTCACCATCTGTGACCAGACAGGTTCACTAAGCAGCTCTCCAAGCACCTGCCTAGCTCCCTTGGGGTCCTAAGGTGTTAAGTAAGAGGATCCTGAGATAAAAGAAACTCTCACTTAAAGAACTTCCCAGTTTAGAAACCAGCAGTGCCCATGCACTAAGTTTACACAGTTGGGAGGTCCAGTGGAAGAACAGAGGAATGGAAACCCATTTGCCTGGGGAAATGAAAGACTTCCCCCAGAGGAGACACAATATTTGAATTGAGATTAGAAGGAGAATTAGGAGTTTGCCAGGCAGGCTTGGCAGAGTGAAAAAGCCACACACAGGGAACAACATAAACAGGCATGAAACAGCATAGTAAAAGAGGAAGATAGCAAACACTTGTGTGTCCTTACAGCAAAAGAGCTTGCCCTGGAGGGAGTTGGGGGAGATGGGCAAGACCAGGTGAAAGAGGGCCTTGAATATAAAGCTAAGGCATCTTGAGTTGACTTTACTTGAAGGTGATCTATTAATGTCTTCAGTTATCAGGTTTCCCAAATGCAGTGTAAGGAAACCAGGATCACAGGGAGCCCATTATTTTGCTATTTCCAGGTCCTTCAGGCTTAGCTCCAACTGAGCTGGAACTAGAAGGGAAGTGTTTCTTTCTTGCTTTTCTTCCCAGGCCACTGCACAAATGGAAGAGCGACTAGCAGAATTTATTTCCTCCAACACTCCAGACAGCGTGCTGCCCTTGGCAGATGGAGCCCTGAGCTTTATTCATCATCAGGTGATTGAGATGGCCCGAGACTGCCTGGATAAATCTCAGAGTGGCCTCATTACATCACAATACTTCTACGAACTTCAAGAGAATTTGGAGAAACTTTTACAAGATGTGAGTGTCCTTGTGCTGGGGTTCTGAAAAAACCTCCACCTGGTATTGGATTCATAATCCCAAGCTAAGATCAGGGCATTAGTGGTATTCTCAGTCTTCACAGACTGCTTGTTACCCACCCTCAAAGGTAGAGCTGAGGGACTTAGATTCCTCCTCAGTCCCCTGCAATTCTGAGAGAAGCCTGCTTGGTATCAAAGGAAGTCACTTCTGTTCCTTTTCTAAATCCAAAATTGTATTACTTTGTTTTATTACGCGAAGCTCCACCATGGGTAGTAGTCATAAGTATTTGACTAGGAGGTTTGCTACCCAAAGCCAAAAAGTGGCTCCAGTGGCTGTGACGGGCTTTCTTCTACTGGAAATACTGGTTTAAGCGAGGCTTCAGACTGTTTATCCTCAGCCAAGGGAAAACAGGTATGAGGCTTGCACGATGGGTTTAGCCATTTTCATGGTGAGAAGTTCTCAGTTGGGACTTACATGTTTTGAGACCTGATCCTCCCTGGTGTGAAAAAATCTCTGGGAGGCTAAAGGTAAAGTAATCCAGAGATGGCCAAGACCAAAGCACATGAGAGTTCTTAAGCACTGCTTCCTGCACGAGCGCTTCCTTTGCTATCAGCCTCTTGATTAAGGTGGCCAGATGCCATCTCACTCAGACCACAGTGGCTCCATGTTATCCATTAATACAGTTTGGGAGAGAGAGGATGTGCCTGTCCCCCCAGAGCTCATCACGTCACTAGAGAATTTCCCAGTCCAGAACCCCTTATTACCTCCAGACCAAGACCTCTCTCTCTGGAGTAGTACCAACTGAGCTGAGGGCCCAGGGCTAGTGATCAAAAGGACATCAGTGTGTTCGTCTAGAAATAAGAAGGAGCAGGGAGTTTAAACAAATTTTCAGAGAACAGTTGAATCTAGAGAAAGGTGACTAAAGATGATCATGATTATTGTTGTCAAGTAGTGGAAAGTTTCTCATATATAAAAGAGAGCAGATTGTTCTTAGTACCCCTGAAAGACATAATTAGTCCAGTGGGCAGAAGTTACAGCGAGAAAGGTTTTGATTTAATAGGTGAAAAAGTAGTTCCTTCTACAAAAATATCTTTTTGTGATTTCAGAAGAAATACTTAAAATGAAACATTGTAGAAGTATAACTTTAGAAAGCCAGAGTCCCATGAAAATCACTGGTAGCTGTTTGTTTCTGTTCAACAAAAGCTTTCTGACAGTTTTCCAGCAACGGAAAGGGGTACCCGAGAGACATATAGGAATCAGGATTACTGCGTCAGATAAAGGATTAATGTAGAGTAACTTCCAAGTTTCCTGGTATGTTTAAGATTTATCTTCTAAAATGCTAAAGTCAGAGCCTTGCCCAAAACCTTTAGGCATTTTCCCAGACTGACTGCTTGTGCGGTTAGGTTGTTTGATACAATAGGAAGAGCACTGAATTTGCAGCCAGTTTGTTGATCTGTTCCCTAATTTGCGAAGCCCTTGGAATGCAGAAAAGAATTCAGTGCAGGCTCTATCTTAGGGAATTCGCCATCGATGGGGTTACAGACCCATCAACATGTACTTAATAAAAATAACAGCTATTATTACACTGAATGCTTTATATGAATTCTCTCACTTCCACTGACTACAATACAATGTGATTGATGAGCACTAGAGATAAGCAGGTTCTGAGCACAGAGGAGGATATGCTGACTCTTTGTGGAAAGTTCAGGGAAGGCTAGATCTTAACAAACAGGTAGGAGTTCACTGAAGCTAGGAAACAGCATAAACCTCTTGCTAGGGCACAGTGGCTCATGCCTGTAATCCCAGCACTTTGGGAGGCCAGGATGGGAGGATCACTTGAGCCCAGGAGCTTGAGACCAGCCTGAGCAACAAAGTGAGACCCCCTCTCTACATTAGCCTGGCGTTTCACCATGTTGGCCAGGCTGGTCTCAAACTCCTGACCTCAAGTGATCGCCCTGCCTCGGCCTCTCAAAGTGCTGAGATTACAGGTGTGAGCCGCTACACCCGACCAGCTGGCAGATGAATTTGAAGAATTGGACTGGGGACCAGATGCTGAACGGCCTTGTGAAGAGCTTAGATTGTATCATGAAGGCAGTGGGTATCATCCAATGTGACAAATTGAAAAATGACCTGATCAGATTTTAGAATAATCAAAGTAACATTTATGGAGCATTTAATACATGCTAGACACTATATTACCTCGTTTAATTTATCTGATTAAATCTTCACAACTCTGTAAGGAAGGTACTTAATATTATTTCCTAAATTTACAGATAAGGAAACTAAGTTAGCTCAAGATAACTGATTTTTTTAAGTAGCAAAACCAGGACCCAGTCCCAGGTTTGGCTTATTCCAGAGCCTAAGATCATACATTTTCAAACAGTCAACAAACATTGACTGACATCTGCTGTATAGGAGGCATTCTGCTAGGCTTAGCATTTGAGGAAAGAAAAAGGGCCAGGTGCGGTGGCTCACTCCTGTAATGCCAGCACTTTGGGAGGCTGAGGCAGGCAGATCACCTGAGGTCGGGAGTTCCAGACCAGCCTGATCAACATGGAGAAAACCCATCTCTACTAAAAATACAAAATTAGCTGAGCATGGTGATGCATGCCTGTAATCCCAGCTGCTCAGGAGGCTGAGGCAGGAGAATCGCTTGAACTCAGGAGGCGGAGGTTGCGGTGAGCCAAGATCATGCCATTGCACTCCAGCCTGGGCAATAAAAGTGAAACTCTGTCTCAAAAAATAAAAATAAAAGAAAAAGACACAGAGCCTCTTTACTCACTAGACCCAGCAGTGTAGCTGTAGAGACAGACAGCTCTTTATGAAACAGCATGACAGTACCATGTGGTATGCATGAACAGCCAAGAGAACATGTTAAAGACAGCAATTCTTTTTCTTCTCGTGTGTGTGTATATGTGTGTTGGGAACAGGAGACAGGTTTTAAATGAATAAATGAGATTTCACCAACTGCTCAACCTTTCTCTTCATTTCATAACCAATACTTTAAAAGAAGAAAAGTCCTCATTTACTGTTTTTCTTTCCTTGTATCCTACTTACTACTCAATCTTCTGCCTTCCAGTTTCCCTTCCCACCAGTCTCAAAACTGTTCAGTCAAAATTCACCAAGGAACTCATTGGCCAATTGCCAAATCCTATGGCCACTTTCAGTTCCCATCTTCTGCCACCTCTCCATGGAGCACAGTGAATACTTCCTAAACTTCCTTCCCCAGTTGTCAATTCACCATTCTCACCAGTCTTGCTGCCTCTTCACAAGTTCCTTTGCTGCCCACGTCTTCCTACTGGTGTGTCACAGGGCACCATCCTGCATGCCTGGTCTCCCCTTTCTCCTTCCTCCACTCTCTCTCTGATGTCTTGCCACCTGCTCCCATGTCTTCAGTTGTCATCTCTACGCTGAGGACTCCCACATGTGGCTGCCACTCTTACTGTTCTCCTGAGCTTCAGATCAGCGCACCCAGCTGCCTGCTGGACTCCTCCACTTTGACCTCCCTATATTGGTTCTTATTCTTTTGTTGTGCTTAATAGAAACTGACTCAGAATAGTTTAAACAGTAAAGGGAAACATTATAAGAATAAAGGGGGTAGGTCTTAGATAACTGAAGTGAGGGATATAAACAGGCCTTAAGAAGGAACCAGAACTAGAAACCAGAAGCTCCGGGAAGCTCAGGAAGTCTTCATTCTTCCTTTTTCTGTATGCATCTTTTCCTCTATTTCCATGGTAGGTATGGCCATCCCTTTTCACAGTTCTTAAACAGTTCTGCCACACTGACGTTAACAATTGTCTTTCTATCCTTTTTTAAATTCCTAGGAAAGTGCTCCTCTCTGGTCAGCTATTAGAGGTGGGAGGGAAGGTGCAGACACACAGTACAAGTGTGGCTGCTAGAAACCAGAGCAGTTCTCAGGAAAAAAGAGAAAGGCCCATGGGCCAAGCAGATACCCAAGAGACTCTCATATAGGTGCCTGAAACTCTACACGCCCAGAACTGAGCTTATCTTTCTGCCTAGCTGTTCTTTCTCTAAAACCAAATGCAGTACATTCTTTACCTATCACCTAAATGGCTTCTTACAGTTACTATTTCACTTATTCATTGAAATTTTCCTAAAATTGAAGTTGTAGTTGCCTTCTGTTCGTGCTTCTTTCACCGCTTATCTGCTTCTGCAGTAGCCCACGTCTGTCCCCTTGTCTGCATTTTCTGCCTTGACCTATGCCTTTTTCATCTGAATTATTAGAATTGCCTGCCAATGAGTTTTCCTGCATTTAGCCTTGCCCTCTTTAGTGTACTCCCTACACTGCAGCCAGAGTGATCCTTCTGAAGTACCTTTCTGGTCATATCACTCCTCAGCTTTGAAGTCTTTCTACTCCTTACAGTCTAGGGTGGAAAGTGAACGTCAGTGAAGGCGCCCCTTGAGAGCTGCCCCTTGAGCTGGGGTCTGGAGGGTAAGTGAGGCTTGTTGGATGGAGGAGCAGGTACAGGGGCATTTCTTGGTGTCATGTAGTGTTCTAAAGCTCAAATGGCTCCCTATGAGCAACTCGCTCCCTCTCACAGCCAGCCAGCCTTCTCTGAGTTCCTTGCTTTGCGGAGCTCTCTATGCTACCGAACTGTTTCTCCCTGGAGTCAGCTCTGCCTTGTCTGGTCCTGCTTAGCCCAGCCACATTGGGCCAATAGATTAAGCAACGTTTCTTTTCTCTATAGGCTCATGAGCGCTCAGAGAGCTCAGAAGTGGCTTTTGTGATGCAGCTGGTGAAAAAGCTGATGATTGTCATTGCCCGCCCAGCACGTCTCCTGGAATGCCTGGTGAGTGGACTCTAGGAAAGTCGGGTGGGCAGATTTAGAGGAGGGCTATAGAGGAAGTATCCTGATGACAGCAAAACTGTGGTGGTAACCACTGCCATTTCTGTTGCTTAGGTCCTTATTTAAGTATGATTTGCCACCATTGGGGGACTAAACAGGTTTTTTTGAGGACAAATGTATGGTCCTAAGGGGACATGGCAGGGAGAATTATTAGTCTAGCCCACCCCCACATGAGCAGGGCTCATATCACTGGGGGTCTTGGGGATGAGAAGCATCAGGAGCATAGCCCAGTTTAGTGTGCACAAGTTGAGTCCTTCATTTTATCTTCAGCAATACTTGACTGAGTACCTACTTTGTGCTAGACACTGGAGATACAGACATGAATAAAGCACAGTTTCTGATCTTGGGATGTTTCCTCTACAGTGGAGTTGGGAAGCATAAGGCATGAGGACATGTAAATAGTAATTACAATACTGCAAGAAGTGTTGCAGTTGAGGTCAGTACACAGCGTAATGGGAACCTGGAAAAGGAAGTGCTTTAGTCTTCCCTGGAAGGAACATTCAGTGAATGCTCCCTGGGGGACCTGAGGCTTATTCAGCAAACTGAAGGATGAGTCTAAGTTTCCCAGATCGGGAGCATGGGAAGGAGCATTCAGTGGGGCACAGGGTGGATTTGAAGAAGTGCTGAGGGGTAAGCCTGGAAGGTAGGCTGTGACAGGGTCACGGAGGGTGTCGGGTTCTCGGCTCTGGAGTTTTTCATTACCCTTATGACCACTTGGAGGCACCAGAAAGTTTTGGTAAGAATGTGACATGGCCACATTTACTTTTTTCTTAAACAATATTATTAAGGTATAATTTTCATACAATAAAATATATCCCTTTGATGGTACAGTTCATTGAGATTTAACAAATACACACTTGTAGAAGCATAGCCACAGCTGACATAGAGAATATTTCTATCATATAAGTTCCCTTGTGCCCCTTTGAAGTCAGTCCTCTCTTCCTCCTGCTCCCAGACAATAACTTACCTGCTTTGTTTCACTAGGGATGGGTTTGCCTTGTGTACAGTTTCCTAGAAATGAAACCATGTTTCTGTGTGGTTTCTGTAGTATGTTCTGAGTTCCTTCACTCAGCATGTTTGTAGAAATTCATACATGTTGTTGCATGTATCAGTAATTGGTTCCTATTTATTTCTGTGTAAATATTACATCAGATTTAGTCCTAAGAAAGATTACTTTGGCTGCAACATGGATAGTGAATTGGAAGAGAGGGCAGGATGAGCCAGGGACATCAGGGTAGAGGTACTCAAAGCAATGCATGTGAGATGGGGTGCCAGAACTCAGACAATGAATGGTAGGATAACAGAGAGAAAGAGGTGGATTAGAGGGGTATTTATGAGAGAGACATTCTGACCAAATAGGAGCTAAGGAAGGATAAGAAGTTAAAAGGACTTCCAGGTCTGGCGTAGGTTATATCCAGATAAGTACAGTTCTCTGAAACAGTGAGGCCACAGGGAATGAGAACAGAGTTCAGAGCAGAGGCTAGTGCTGTGATAGAGCTTAGAGCCTCTCCCTCAGGAATATGAAGTCCTGGCTAAGCAGGGGCTTGGAGTCAGACCTGGGCTGAATGCTGGTTTTCTGTTCCTTCCTACTTCCGTGATTATGGACAGATCAGTGCATCCCTGCGAGCCTTGATTTCCTCAGTGAGGTCAAAGAGTTGCTAGAGGGTTTAACCCAGTGTGTGGCACTTAGTAGGCACTCAGTTATTATGTGCAGACAAGGATTGTGCTTTTCAATGGATCTCCAGCCTCTAGCACATAGGAGGTGCCCAGTAAATATTTAAAGGTATACATGCACCAGTAGGGCTGTGCCAAAGCTCTTATGAGCCATAATTGAGTGTGTGCCAGGACTGCTGTGGACTGGGCATCTGAATACACCAGACAGTGCCACCTGGCTGATGGAAAGCATGGGACCAGAACAATAGGCTGAGCTCTCTTTAGAGTAAAACCTCTAGTTCTTATTGCCAGGAAGACAGCATGTGCTTAGTATGTCCAATCTGGAGGTGACCTGTAAGACATCTTTGTCCCCATTCCTGTGATCCCTGAATCATGTTGTTTCTGAATATTCAGGGGTGGGAGTGTCCTGTCACAGAGAAAGTCTTGTTCATCTCAGTCTACTATATGCTCTAAAACCAAAGAGGCCAGCAGCTTTCGCTTATATCTGTCACCACTGACTACCTCTCTCCCTTGGTACAGGAGTTTGACCCTGAAGAGTTCTACCACCTTTTAGAAGCAGCTGAGGGCCACGCCAAAGAGGGACAAGGGATTAAATGTGACATTCCCCGCTACATCGTTAGCCAGCTGGGCCTCACACGGGATCCCCTAGAGGGTGAGCATGCTGCCTAGTGGCTGCAAAGAGGCCCCACCGCTGCTGGCAAGCTCTAATAGCAGGGAAGCTGCTTGGAAAAGAGACTTAGCTTGGACATGGACACAACATGGCCCCGGGGGCCTCAGGATTTTAGGAGATACACTGTGATCTCTGTGACAAAACAGTCTACTTTGGAACTGCTGTTCACATCTGTGTGATAGATCCCAACCTGGATTGCATTGGCCCGGCTGAGTTGCATTTAGAACCTCATTTCCAAAGAGGTCAACAACAAAGGGCCACAATCACATTTGCAAAAATGGTCACCTCCTCTGCAACTTGCCTCTCCTCTTGGCCACCTTACAGGTCTTCCTGTGTCTTTGGGGTGGTCTAACACAAGGCTTCAGAGGATATCGCCATTCTTCTGGGCTTCCTGCTGAACCCCTGCAGCAACCATGGGCTTCCAAGTCCCTGGTCTGTAGGTATCCTGCTCCTGCCTTCTGTGCTTCCCAGCCCCATCCAGTGAAGCAGTCTTGGCCAGCAGGATGGGAACTAGTAACCCAGTTTCAGGCCCTGTTTTCCAGGAAATGTCCCAAGTTTATAGAATTTGCCAGGCCCTGTGAATGGCAATGGACTTCTGGAAATGGGAGTAGCAGTAGGATTTGGCTTGTTTCCTGATCCAAAAGCTGGGACTACATTGGGTATAGTGCCATGGGACTGAATTCACATCCTAGGCTGATGCAAAAAGCATTAATGCCTACCCTACATGCACCTGTTGTGTGATCTGAGGATACTGCTGAGATACCTGACATTGCCACGCACACTTTTCTCTTGTGTCTTTGTTTCCAGAAATGGCCCAGTTGAGCAGCTGTGACAGTCCTGACACTCCAGAGACAGATGATTCTATTGAGGTAAAAACCCTCAGCTCCTACCCCATTCCTGGAGCCTGGGCCCTGTGAAGCAAAGAGCTATGAATTCTCTTTAAGAGAGTATCTGAGGAAGGGATGGGGGAGTTGGTGACAGCAAACGCTGAGAAGTCATTCTACTCCCAGAAGAATGGGCAGGAGACTGCACTAGAGCTGAGAGCTGAGAAGATGCTAGAGCCACAGCTTCTGCAAGGATATGGGCTCTGAGAAGCATGCCTATCTCCTGCCTTTTCCCTTGTCTTCCAGGGCCGTGGGGCATCTCTGCCATCTAAAAAGACACCCTCTGAAGAGGACTTCGAGACCATTAAGCTCATCAGCAATGGCGCCTATGGGTAAAGGCAGGGGTCAGGGTGTGGCCAGGACTGAAGCCAGGTCAGCCTTTGGTCTCTTCCATGTGAGAGTGTATGCTGCCCAGTCCTCTGGGCAGATGCCTCGGGGTGGACCTTCTCACTCCCAGAAGCCTCCTGGGTGGGCAGGAGTTCAGATTCCTCTGACATCCGATCATTGTTCCTTTCCCAGACAAGATTCCCAAGCCTCTTACTACCACGCATCCTCCCTTCCCTGAGCTCTGGGGAAGCATTGAGCCATGTCATCAGGACATGGTCTATCAAGAAATTTAAGAGTTCTATGGACCAGGGGGTCCCAGACCCTTCTCATTGATATGCATGCTCTTGCCCCCTTGTTCTGTGCATTAATTAAGCTGTGAGAGAAGGCAGTTTGGGTGGCAGAGAGCACAGCTCAGGTGCTGAGGGTCCATGGGGGATGGGCCGGACTGTGTTTCCCAGGGCTGTATTCCTGGTGCGGCACAAGTCCACCCGGCAGCGCTTTGCCATGAAGAAGATCAACAAGCAGAACCTGATCCTACGGAACCAGATCCAGCAGGCCTTCGTGGAGCGTGACATACTGACTTTCGCTGAGAACCCCTTTGTGGTCAGCATGTTCTGCTCCTTTGAGACCAAGCGCCACTTGTGCATGGTGATGGAGTACGTTGAAGGTACTGAGGCAAAGGTGGCCTGGCATGGAGGCCAAGGCACAATCTGAGACTTAGCCTTAAACAGGGACCAGCAGCTTTGTACGGAGGTGAAGTTTCAGGGCCCAGCTTTCCAGTCCACCTTTGGCATTGGTTTTTGCCTCAAGATCACAGAGACCATTTGGCCACAGTGGGCACAAAGCTCCCTACCTCTACCATGAGAGGCATTCATGGGCATTCATGGGCTGGGATAGGATGTAGCAGGCCAGCAGCTATAGAATCTTGCACCCCAAAGCCTGCACGCTGTCTACTGTTGATATCAGACAGCAACAGAGGAGGCAGCAGAGCTGCAAAAGCCCAGGATTGGGTGCTAGGCAGATTGCATCTGGACCCTCAGAAGAAAGGAAAGCCATTAATTACCCTGACTGGCTTGCAAAGGGGACACCCCTTAAAACCAAGCAAAATGCTCTGGGAGTAGAACAGAAGAGCAACATGGGGCATAGTTCTGGAGAGAGGCAGCAGCTTTGCCAGTGGCCTTCCCTCTCACCTCACTGTGTGTACAGCCTCCAAAGACACCGTGCCTAGTCTTGAAGCTGAAGCTGAACAAAACTGTCCTTTAGTGTTTAGTGGGTACATGCTGGGAGTTCATAGTGTTACTTTACTCAGAAACTAAAACCCAGTAAGAAGGAAGTAACATGAACAAATGTTAACGTCTCAGCCAGATGTGTTTACAATATGCAGTATTCCTGTCCTAAAATACTAGGCTGGTACGAAAGTAATTGCATTTTTGCCATTACTTTTAATAAAGGCCTCGGTTCCTTTCCTCTCTGGCCTGAAAAATGTCCATGACAGCTATCAGCAGATTCACTTTACTTTCCACCCCCCTCCATACCCTGTGTATTTTCATGCTGCTAATAAAGGCATACCAGAGACTGGGCAATTTACAAAAGAAAGAGGTTTAATGGACTTACAGTTCCATGTGGCTGGGGAGGCCTCACAATCATGGCAGAAGGTGAAAGGCATGTCTCACATGGCGGCAGACGAGAGAGAGCTTGTGCAGGGAAACTCCCCTTTATAAAACCATCAGATGGGCCGGACGTGGTGGCTCATGCCTGTAATCCCAGCACTTTGGGAGGCTGAGCCAGGTGGATCACCCGAGGTCAAGAATTCGAGACCAGCCTGACCAACATGGCAAAACCCCATCTCTACAAAAAATGCAAAAATTAGCTGGGTGTGGTGGTGCATGCCTGTGATCCCAGCTACTCGGGAGGCTGAGGCAGGAGAATTGCTTGAACCTAGGAGGCAGAGGTTGCGGTGAGCTGAGATCACACCACTGCACTCTAGCCTGGGTGACAGAGCAAGACTTTGCCTCAAAAAAATAAATAAATAAAAATAACCATCAGATCTCATGAGACTTACTCACTATCACAAGAATAGCATGGGAAAGACCTACTCCCATGGTTCAGTTATCTCCCTCCAGGTCCCTTCCCACAACACATGGGAATTATGGGAGCTACAATTCAAGATGAGCTATGGGTGAAGACACAGCCAAACCATATCACCCTGTCTCCCACCCATGCCAGCAGCAAAGGGGCTAGAATCAGAGTCTCCAGCACCAGGATATTCCATGAAGCTGTCTCCTCTGGGACCTCAGAAACTGCCAGATGGGAGCTGGCTAGCTAGAGCAGGGAACTGAATCCTTTCCTCATGGTAGCCTGGGCTTGTTGCAGGGGGAGACTGTGCCACTCTGCTGAAGAATATTGGGGCCCTGCCTGTGGACATGGTGCGTCTATACTTTGCGGAAACTGTGCTGGCCCTGGAGTACTTACACAACTATGGCATCGTGCACCGTGACCTCAAGCCTGACAAGTATGTCCACAATCTGTGTCCCTTGTCCAGTGTCTCCCTCTTGGGTCTCTAGATAAAATGTTGGCAAGCACAGTAGCTCTAAATCTATCTAGATGGCTACTGGGAAAACATGCTCCTGTGTGTGTCCATCTGGGCCTAGTTCTCTAGCCCCCCGACCACCCCAGATGCAGATCATTGCCTCAAGGTCTGGCTGGAACACTATAAAGCTTCGGTGACATGAAAGAGTCACTGAGGAGCCCCACTGAAGAAGCCAAGCAAGAACAAAAGAATAACCACATCTAGTAGATGGCTAAACAAGTGTCCTGACGTTTACTGACATCTACTCTGTGCCAGCACTATATTGTGGGTTTTTAAATGTAGTCCCTGGCATGTAGAACTTAAGTCTACAGTGGGAGACAGAAATATATGTATATAGGCTTCTTCTCAGAGGGTATTAGTCAAGTGGAAAAAGAAAGACCTGCTTTCTAAAGCAGGAGAGCAGAATGTGCAGAGGCACACAGGTGCGAGAGAACAGCACTTGTTCAGGAACTACAAATAGTACAATATGGCGACAGCTTAGATGGTGAGAGAGTAGTAAGAGAAAAGGCTAGAGAGAGAGGCAGGAACTAGTTCATCAGGGGCCTTTTGTTATATTTGGGTTTTACTTTAAAGGGGCCTAGAGAGTCTTGGAAGGGTCTGCTAACCAAAGATACGATAGAATGGCATGCCTAGATTATGGTTTAGGTTTAGAAAGCTCACTCTGCTGATGAAAAGAGACACTGAGACCACTGCCAAAGAGATACTGAGACCAGGGCAAGGACAGCAATGCCTGCAGCAGAACAGGGAGTTAGAATAGAAAGAAGAGGGGTAGCGTGGTGAAGTAGAAAGGAAAGAGGATCAGGCTGGGGTGGGGGTAGGAAAGGAAGTGAGGGAACAGAAGAAGCTGGGATATGTTCCAGATTTCCAGCTTGGGACTGGTGCAGGGTGATAAGCCTCTGTGGGAGAAAGTGGCTTTGACACAAGACAGACCTGAATTCAAATGGCCACTCTTCTGCTTATTAAGTCTGAGTTTGAGTCTATTAATTAAAATTTCCCTGACCCTCACGTTCCTCCTTTCTAAAATAGGGAATAATTACCCCTACCTTTGATGTGTTACTCTAGAAAACATTTCAGGGGCCAGAATATTTTGAAAGCACTTAGCATAGAGCTCAACAGATAACTGAAATTACTGTTTTTCACTGAGGAGGGGAACCAGTTGGGAGGCATGACTTTGTTTTGGACAGGTTGAGTTTGTGAAGCCTGTAAGACACATGGGCAGTTGGGTAGGCCTGGAGCTCAAAAAGGAAGTCAGAGCCAGAGGTACTATTTGGGGAATCATTAGAATAAAAGGGTGGCAGGGTAAAGCCTTCAGCACAAAATGAGTGGCTCAGGCAGAGTATATAAAGGGATCTTAGTTCTAGTTTCTCCCAACTAACCCTCTTCCCAAGACCAGCCATGGACATGGAACAAAATGATGTGTGCCCCCTGCCCCTCTCCCTGGGCCACTCAGGTTGGGAGAGGGGACTAGGAGTGGCTCCAGCAGCTGCCTTAGGATGAGGCTGATCTCAGCTCTGTAGAAGAAACTCTGTTCCTCAGCTGAATGACTCCTGCCCCCAATATAGGATACAGTTAGGGCAATACACAGAAGTGGAGTTGTGGGAATGGGCAAAAGGCAGGTTCGTTGCTTGTGCAGAATGCAGCACTCACACAGCCAGAGCGATTTACATTTCCACACCTGCCTGTCCCCGCCGCTGAAGCTACCCAGCTTATGTCTCACAGTAACCCCGTGGAAGCCTGAGTGGGGAAACTGGGCATATACTAAAATCGGTACTCTCAGAAAACCAGGAATAACTTCTTAATTTTATTCCTCCGGTCTCCTAGCCTCCTAATTACATCCATGGGGCACATCAAGCTCACGGACTTTGGACTGTCCAAAATTGGCCTCATGAGTCTGACAACGAACTTGTATGAGGGTCATATTGAAAAGGATGCCCGGGAATTCCTGGACAAGCAGGTAAGGAAGGGTAGTTGATACATTGGAGGTTAAATTCTAGGCCCTTGTCCTGGCGCAGTGTCTTATGCCCGTAATCCCAACCCTCTGGGAGGCTGAGGCAGGAGGATCGCTTGAGGCCAGCCTGGGCAACATAGTGAGACCCCATCTCTACATTTGTGTACACATACATAGATTCCAGGCCCTAGAATAAGGCTTTGAGGCCATATGCCTACCTTGTAGCTAGATGTTAAGATTGGGAACCCCTATCTTTTCTACCTTTGGGTTCCAGAGAGGCATTGAGATAGGTAGCACATTTGGAAAACAGGATGAGCCATGAGAATCATATGGATATAAAATCCAAAGTCATCTTCCTCCTCAGGGTTTGGGGAAAATAGGTCATGTAACTGTTAGCACAGAGTTTCATATGAGATCAGTCCTGAATCTCCCAGCCTGAATCAAGGACAAGACTCTCCTGGAGCCTGAGGTTCTTGGAACACAGCTCTGAATTTCCATTGGGCTGTGGCCCAGTGTCCTGAGAGGCAGCCTCTGGATGTTCCCTGGTTTGACATTTCAGGTTGTGACTGTTCACCAGTCCCTGTAGTAGTTACGTGACTGATAACGGTCTGTTTTGTTAGAGGCTGGAGTGCAGAGGCCAATTGTGGGATCAGATGCCAGAGGTGGGTGTTGAGGGCTTAAGGGATGGTAGTTCCGGGCTAGAATGAGACATTTTTGTTAATTAGGAAATACCTACTGACAGTTCCGACTCTTGTTTCCTGGGGCTTCTGTTGATCTTGTTCATTAACTAAGGTGGGCTGAGTCTTCATTCAGATACTCTTCTGCTCAAGGTGGGAGCATCCCCCATCTTCGGCTGTCATGCCAGTCAGCAGCCTCAGGAGGCTGAGCCAGCCTGGCTTTTCTGTGCCCAGGTATGCGGGACCCCAGAATACATTGCGCCTGAGGTGATCCTGCGCCAGGGCTATGGGAAGCCAGTGGACTGGTGGGCCATGGGCATTATCCTGTATGAGTTCCTGGTGGGCTGCGTCCCTTTTTTTGGAGATACTCCGGAGGAGCTCTTTGGGCAAGTGATCAGTGGTAGGTACTATCCCCCTGGCCCAGTGGGGAAACAGAGTCTGGATCCACAAATATGATATTTGCAGGCAGCTCGTGAGGCCTGTGAGCTCTTGTTCTGAACTCACCATGTGAGTTTGTGATGTCTGCTGCTTTGGGGGTGGGTGTCTCTGTGTTTCTGCATGTACATACATGTGCACACTGTGTCCCCTGGGTCTTCACGTCTCCCATATACACCTGGGTGTTCCTGTCTGTATGTGCACATCCCATAAGTGTGAGGGGTATGTCTGTGTATGTTTTGTGGAGTATAAAAGCAGGGTGAGCTAGAGCTTTGCAGTGCCTGCTGTGGATCAAAGATCAAGCTATGGTCTAGGAACCTATAGAATTTAAGGACTGGGGTCCCAGGCAAGGCTTTCAGGGGCTCCGGGCTGGGTCCTTTTTGCCTTCTTTTCTTTCCCTGTTCTGGGACCCTCTTCTGCATCTCTCCACTCTACCCACAATTTCTCCTTTCCCTCTCACCCCTGATGACTTCAGACGAGATTGTGTGGCCTGAGGGTGATGACGCACTGCCCCCAGACGCCCAGGACCTCACCTCCAAACTGCTCCACCAGAACCCTCTGGAGAGACTGGGCACAGGTAGGGCAGGCGCCGATAACTTTTCTCGCTACTTGGAAAAGGGGTAAGGGAGGCTGAGTCATGTACCCTGGAGGTTCAGGCTTCAGTTATGGGCAGCCCCTCTGGATCCTGAAACTGTGCCCTGCTCTCTGTAGGCAGAAAAGGGAAGATGCTTGAGCTGATCCCCTAGGTATAGCTTCTGAAGGTCTGGCTTCTTACTAGATTTGCTGACCTGGACTCCATGTGGCTCATCCTACCCCCTTGCCCATGCCCTCCCTGTCCACAGGCAGTGCCTATGAGGTGAAGCAGCACCCATTCTTTACTGGTCTGGACTGGACAGGACTTCTCCGTCAGAAGGCTGAATTTATTCCTCAGTTGGAGTCAGAGGACGATACTAGCTATTTTGACAGTAAGGCCACCAATGGGTGGGGTGGAGTATGGGTCCTACCTGTTTGCCTAGAAACACCTGTGCACACTGAACTTGCATTGGGAGCAACTTCCCAGGGCTCTGCTGAAATCTAATGGGGTCACAAGGAGGCCACCAGCAGGGCTCTGAAGGGAAGTGTCCTTTATGTCTGGCCTAGCCCGCTCAGAGCGATACCACCACATGGACTCGGAGGATGAGGAAGAAGTGAGTGAGGATGGCTGCCTTGAGATCCGCCAGTTCTCTTCCTGCTCTCCAAGGTTCAGCAAGGTGTGACTGAGGAGGCCCAGAATGGGCAGAACAGGCTGGAGAATCAGAAGAAGAGGGCCTGTCAAAGGGCACACCTGGGGCAGGCTCAGGGAGTTGGGGTTGGGGCCACCTCTAGAAAAAGAGGAGCCAAGGGCTGGGGCTACATATAGCTATATATAGGTGCTTCTAGAACCACTGCAGTCCCTGACATGAGATGCCAGGTCAGATCAGTGGAATAACTGCTTCCCCAGATATTCAGCAGGGGTGCGTGGAGGAGGGACGGAGCCGACTGGTTCAAATTCCTAGGTTTCCAATGCCAAGGATGCTTTATGCCACTTGGGAGGTACGGCTGCCAGAGCCCATCCCCAGCACATCCCGTGCCCACAGGTGTACAGCAGCATGGAGCGGCTCTCACTGCTCGAGGAGCGCCGGCCACCACCCCCGACCAAGCGCAGCCTGAGTGAGGAGAAGGAGGACCACTCAGATGGCCTGGCAGGGCTCAAAGGCCGAGACTGGAGCTGGGTGATTGGTTCCCCTGAGATGTGAGCACCCAGAGTTCACCCAGGGTGGGCGACACAGCCGTCCCTGCATTGTCACAGATGATGGGAGAGATTCCGATGCCAGGGAGGAGTGCAGGAGGCAGGGAGGGGGCATTCACAAGGGTGGCTCCTGGAGGAATGTCTGCGGAGGAAAGTTCTGTTACTATAACCCTTGTGTGCCCCTAAGGAGACCTGGCAGGAGGAGGGGGACCACCTGGGTCATCTCACCCCAGGCCTTGTGTCTCATAGATTACGGAAGCGGCTGTCAGTGTCTGAGTCGTCCCACACAGAGAGTGATTCAAGCCCTCCAATGACAGTGCGACGCCGCTGCTCAGGCCTCCTGGATGCACCTCGGTTCCCGGAGGGCCCTGAGGAGGCCAGCAGCACCCTCAGGAGGCAACCACAGGAGGGTATATGGGTCCTGACACCCTCCTCTGGAGAGGGGGTATCTGGGCCTGTCACTGAACGCTCAGGGGAGCAGCGGCCGAAGCTGGATGAGGAAGCTGTTGGCCGGAGCAGTGGTTCCAGTCCAGGTATGGCCCAGTGGGCAGCCAAAGGACCTAAGCTGGAGGATACTGCAGGGCGGGGAGGCTCAGCGGCATCGCAGGTCTCACTGCTCACTTGGGCCTACAGCTATGGAGACCCGAGGCCGTGGGACCCCACAGCTGGCTGAGGGAGCCACAGCCAAGGCCATCAGTGACCTGGCTGTGCGTAGGGCCCGCCACCGGCTGCTCTCTGGGGACTCAACAGAGAAGCGCACCGCTCGCCCTGTCAACAAAGTGATCAAGTCTGCCTCAGCCACAGCCCTCTCACTCCTCATTCCTTCGGGTGAGGCCCCTGGGGAGCTGGGATAAAACTCACAGGAAGGGCCTTGGAATCTCTAGGCCTTAGCAGGGTTCTGCACGTGGCAGCGGTGTGTGTGTGTGTGTGTGTGTGTGTGTGTGTGTGTGTGTAGCAGGGATCTGAGAGACTGTGGTCTCTGAAGGTGTGTATTGGTGTCTGGGGTTGTGTATACATGTGCCAGAAGGCAGGACAGCACCATGTCACAAGTGCAGGCTTTGGGGCAGAGAGCTCACACTCAAATCCTGGCTCCATCACTAATGGACTCTTGACTTTGAGCAAGTTGCTTAACTCCTCTAAGCCTCAAGTTTCTCATCCAAAAATGTGGATATAATAGTGGCCAGCTCATAGGTTGTGACATTTCAATATGTATGACAACCTTATATAGTCCCTGATACATAAATGCTAGCTAGCTGCCATTTCTCATCACCACCACCGTCTCTTGGGGTCTGGACACGGGAGAGGGCTTCACAGGTCAGGGGCTGTGGGGAAAATGGACCGGGGCTCAGGCTCTGTCTGTGACTAGAGTTGTGCTGACATCAACAGACTGGACCGGGGGCCAGGCCAAGGCCCTCTGACCCACTAAGTCCTGGCTTCTCCTTCTCCAGAACACCACACCTGCTCCCCGTTGGCCAGCCCCATGTCCCCACATTCTCAGTCGTCCAACCCATCATCCCGGGACTCTTCTCCAAGCAGGGACTTCTTGCCAGCCCTTGGCAGCACGAGGCCTCCCATCATCATCCACCGAGCTGGCAAGAAGTATGGCTTCACCCTGCGGGCCATTCGCGTCTACATGGGTGACTCCGATGTCTACACCGTGCACCATATGGTGTGGGTATGTCTGACCATCCAGACCTGCTGTCTCCCTGCTTCATCATCCTTCCAGCTTCCCCTTTGTGAAGCCCATCTGTCCCTGCTCGGGGATCAAAGGGTGGTGGTGAAGGGGCTCACAGCTTAATGTCCAGAACCATACTTCGTGTTCAGGCTCCAGTCTGAGTACTGTTCTCTTCCTGGGGCAGCACGTGGAGGATGGAGGTCCAGCCAGCGAGGCAGGGCTTCGTCAAGGTGACCTCATCACCCATGTCAATGGGGAACCTGTGCATGGCCTGGTGCACACAGAGGTGGTGGAGCTCATCCTGAAGGTTAGTGCTGGGCGTGCTGCCCACATGGTCCCTGAATGACCTCAGCCTGTGAGTCTGTGATGGCACTTAGGGGAGTGGGTGAGTTGGGTGCACACACATCTACACCGAGTATGGATGTAGGTAGACACAGGCCGGGCGCAGTGGCTCATGCCTGTAATCCCAACACTTTGGGAGGCTGAGGCAGGTGGATCACTTGAGACCAGAAGTTCGAGACCAGCCTAGCCAACATGGTGAAACCCTGCCTCTACTAAAAATACAAAAAAAAAAAAAAAAAAATGCCCGGGTGTGGTGGCTCACGCCTATAATCCCAGCACTTTGGGAGGCCGAGGCGGGTGGATCACCTGTGGTCAGGAGTTTGAGACCAGCCTGCCCAACGTGGCAAAACTCTGTCTCTACTAAAAATACAAAAATTAGCCAAGCGTGGTGGTAGGCACTTGTAATCCCAGCTACTCGGGAGGCTGAGGAAGGAGAATCGCTTGAACCCGGAAGGCAGAGTTTGCAGTGAGCTGAGATCACACCACTGCACTCCAGCTTGGGAGACACAGCGAGACTCTGTTTCCAAAAAAAAAAAAAAAAAATTAGCCGAGTGTGGTAGCACATGCCTGTAATCCCAGCTACTTGGGAGGCTGAGGCAGAAGTGCTTGAACCCAGGAGGCAGAGGTTGCAGTGAGCTGAGATCGCACCACTGTACTCCAGCCTGGGTGACAGTGAGACTCTGTCTTAACAAAAAAAAAGATGTAGGTACATACAGAACTTGAATGTGGCACAACAGAGAGTTTTCTCCACAAGGCAGTACCCTCCCTAAGGCCCAGGGATCCTTCTGAGCTGTGGGTAGGGCTGCAGAATGGGACTGGTTAGCCTGTTTTCTACCTTCTTACCCCAAACCACTCTGGGGCTCCAATGGGAGCCATTTCCTCATCTGCGAAGACAATAATATAGGCCTGTGGTTTAGATGTGTTAGTGCAGGGGCAAAAGCTGGAGCTGTGGTATAGCCATGCCAGGAGGGAAGGATTGGGGGAGTGGAGGGGCAAGAATATGGCTCCAGCTTAGCCTAGGCCTCATGCTCTGCTCCCCAGAGTGGAAACAAGGTGGCCATTTCAACAACTCCCCTGGAGAACACATCCATTAAAGTGGGGCCAGCTCGGAAGGGCAGCTACAAGGCCAAGATGGCCCGAAGGAGCAAGAGGAGCCGCGGCAAGGATGGGCAAGAAAGGTGAGCCAGGCGCAGTCCAGAGGGTTTTCTCTGAGCCACATGAGTGCTGGTACGTGGTGGGTGCCTTGGCCCTGGGGGGGTCCAGTGTGTGCTGTGCTCACTGCACCGACTCAGCCTTTGACCCTCATCCCCACAGCAGAAAAAGGAGCTCCCTGTTCCGCAAGATCACCAAGCAGGCATCCCTGCTCCACACCAGCCGCAGCCTTTCTTCCCTTAACCGCTCCTTGTCATCAGGGGAGAGTGGGCCAGGCTCTCCCACACACAGCCACAGCCTTTCCCCCCGATCTCCCACTCAAGGCTACCGGGTGACCCCCGATGCTGTGCATTCAGGTACGAAGGGCTCCCTGCATATCAGTGACAACCCCTGGGACATAGGAGAGTTCCTAGGCCCTGTGTGCTTCTCACAGATCCCATTCTGAATCTCTCATTTAGCCCACCCCCTGAAAGATCCTGTAGTCTTGGGAAGGAATTAATTGATGGGGAAGGGGGTAGCTTGGTTTCTGGGATGTAACAGGGCTAAGCGCTGTCTTGCCCTTGAGTCACTTCTAACAGCTAACACTGCTCTGCTTTTGTCTGTCTGTCTGTCTGTCTCTGTACAAAGTGGGAGGGAATTCATCACAGAGCAGCTCCCCCAGCTCCAGCGTGCCCAGTTCCCCAGCCGGCTCTGGGCACACACGGCCCAGCTCCCTCCACGGTCTGGCACCCAAGCTCCAACGCCAGTACCGCTCTCCACGGCGCAAGTCAGCAGGCAGCATCCCACTGTCACCACTGGCCCACACCCCTTCTCCCCCACCCCCAGCAGCTTCACCTCAGCGGTCCCCATCGCCCCTGTCTGGCCATGTAGCCCAGGCCTTTCCCACAAAGCTTCACTTGTCACCTCCCCTGGGCAGGCAACTCTCGCGGCCCAAGAGTGCGGAGCCACCCCGTTCACCACTACTCAAGAGGGTGCAGTCGGCTGAGAAACTGGCAGCAGCACTTGCCGCTTCCGAGAAGAAGCTAGCCACTTCTCGCAAGCACAGCCTTGACCTGCCCCACTCTGAACTAAAGAAGGAACTGCCGCCCAGGGAAGTGAGCCCTCTGGAGGTAGTTGGAGCCAGGGGTGTGCTGTCTGGCAAGGGGGCCCTGCCAGGGAAGGGGGTGCTGCAGCCTGCTCCCTCACGGGCCCTAGGCACCCTCCGGCAGGACCGAGCCGAACGACGGGAGTCACTGCAGAAGCAAGAAGCCATTCGTGAGGTGGACTCCTCAGAGGACGACACCGAGGAGGGGCCTGAGAACAGCCAGGGTGCACAGGAGCTGAACTTGGCACCTCACCCAGAAGTGGGCCAGAGTGTGGCCCCCAAAGGAGGAGGGGAGAGTGGGGAAGAGGATCCTTTCCCGTCCAGAGACCCTAGGAGCCCAGGCCCAGTGGTCCCAAGCCTATTGACAGGAATCACACTGGGGCCTCCCAGAATGGAAAGTCCCAGTGGTCCCCACAGGAGGCTCGGGAGCCCACAAGCCGTTGAGGAGGCTGCCAGCTCCTCCTCACCAGGCCCCAACCTGGGTAGGTCTGGAGCCACAGACCCCATCCGTCCTGAAGGTTGCTGGAAGGCCCAGCACCTCCACACCCAGGCACTAACAGCACTTTCTCCCAGCACTTCAGGACTCACCCCCACCAGCAGTTGCTCTCCTCCCAGCTCCACCTCTGGGAAGCTGGGCATGTGGTCCTGGAAATCCCTTATTGAGGGCTCAGACAGGGCATCCCCAAGCAGAAAGGCAACCATAGCAGGTGGGCTAGCCAACCTCCAGGATTTGGAAACCACAACTCCAGCCCACCCTAAGAACCTGTCTCCCAGGGAGCAGGGGAAGACACAGCCACCTAGTGCCCCCAGACTGGCCCATCCACCTTATGAGGATCCCAGCCAGGGCTGGCTATGGGAGTCTGAGTGTGCACAAGCAGTGAAAGAGGATCCAGCCCTGAGCATCACCCAAGTGCCTGATGCCTCAGGTGACAGAAGGCAGGACGTTCCATGCCGAGGCTGCCCCCTCACCCAGAAGTCTGAGCCCAGCCTCTGGAGGGGCCAAGAACCACAGGGCCATCAAAAGCATCGGGATTTGGCATTGGTTCCAGATGAGCTTTTAAAGCAAACATAGCAGTTGTTTGCCATTTCTTGCACTCACACCTGTGTAATATATGCTCCTGGAAACCATCTTTATGTCTTTTGCTTGCTTGTTTTCCTTCGGTCAACCCACATGTAATTAGGTCCTGTGTTGCTGCTGGGAATATAGTGGTGAATAAAACAGTTTCCACCATCAGGGGAGGGCAACCTAACCCAGCTTGACTTCCCAAAGGCTTTGATATTTGAGCTCAAACATGAAGAATAGATGATAGGTAGTAGTTTGCTGGGTGTGGAAGAGTGGAGGTTGGCTTAAGAAAGGCTGTCCAGGCAACGTTTAGCATATACAGTATACCTGGCATGGCATATTCAAGGAACCAAAGATAATTCAAAATAGAAATGGGTCTGGCAAGTGAGGCAAGGGTCATGTCTAATGTCCTTCCAGGAGGTTTGACTTTGTGAAGGTGATGGGGAACCAGAAAATACCATGTAGCAACTAAAATTCCTTCATAGATGATAAGGGTACTCAGATCGATGCCCATGGTAATGCAGCTTGGGTAGAACTGGGGTTAGAACGTAGGTCTCCCTTGGACTCCAGAACTCACATGTCTCTCCTAACTTGGATTGCCTCAGCCAGGAAATGAGGAGGGGAAGAAGTGAGAGGAGGCAAAGAGTTTAACTTTGGGTGTGTTTGAGATAGAAGACAGAAGCAGCAACCAGAAGAGTCATAAAGTCTATGGGAGGAGTTTTAAAATGGACAGAGAAGTTAACTTGATAAATGCCAAGGTAAGGGTGAGATGAAAACAGACAGCTGCCAGTCGTATTTAGTAATAAGCCCTTCATGATTATAGCCAGTGAGCTCTTCCTGGGCTGTTGCAGGTAGAGGCCTCAGCACTGGAGGTGGATAGACATTGTGTGTGCAGCCCGCATTGAGTAGAACTTCATTTGATGGTAATGTGGGAGGAAGGGGGAGGACATAAGTGGGACCAGTGCCAGGGGAGTCAGGAGGTGGCATCACAGGGCAGGCAGTGGGGCTTGGTAGAGTACCAAGGCTTTGTCTCCATAGTGATGGACTTCAGAAACTGTCTTGCACTGGTTGCACTGATCGTCCCACAATCCAGTGCCTAGGTCTGTGTTAGGAGGCCTGGAGACGAAAATGCCACTGGGCCATTGCCTGCAAAGGCTTTGGCCACCAGAGGGCGCACTGTATCCACAGTGGCAGAGCCCATTTGTGCAGCTATTTAGCCCCTCAGCCTTCTAGTCCTCTCTGCTTCATTCATTCACAGCGGACCCTGGGCTAAGGTACCGGGACCTGGGCAGACAGATCACAGGTTGTGAGCTGGAGAATGGCAGGGGCATGACTGAGGGAGCAAATGCCCCGTGCATGTAGGGATCTAGTCAGAAGCACCGCACCACAGGTGAAAAGGATGTTGGGAACTGCCCTCCTAGAGGGTTGGAAATGGGGACGGGAGGAGGAAGCACAGAGATGCTAAACATCCTGTACCACATTGGGCAACTGCCCCAAGTGTCAGTGGTGTTCCCCTTGAGAAACTGGTGGGATTATCCTGAGGGTAGTGAAGAGTTTCTAAAAGGTAACTTCAGGGAAGTGGTATTATCATTTGTTTTAGGAAGATCACTGGCTGCAGTATAGAGAGGCTGGAGTGGAGTGAGCGTACCACAGAGGATGATGTAGTGACCCATTTTGGTGGTCTGAACTAGAACAGCAACAGTGAGGAGGTAAGGAAGGAAAGGGTGGGAAGCTGGACATCTAGACTTGGGAGCCATCAGGAAGTAGAGGGCAATGAAAGCCACAGGAGATGAGGACTGTCCAGGGAACATACGCAGAATGAGGAAGAAGTCCCGAGATACTGGCACTAGCTGAGGGGATAGAGTCAGTGAAAAGTTGAAGGTGGGGAATGAGATCCTGAATCAGGGAGAAAGAAGCCAGACCATCTAATTTTGTAATTCACCCTAAGATCAATGGAGACTTATTTAATGCTTTACACAGGTTCAGATTTGTATTTTGAAAAAATGACTGGTTGCTATAATGAGAATGGATCTGAGGGGGACAAGAATGGAAGAAGGGGGGCCTTCCAGGATCAAGGGTGCAGATGGTAGTGAAGCAGTGAAGTCAGAAGTGGTGTTTTGACTTCACCTACGTGGTGAAGGACTTTAGGTATGAAGCAGAGGGCTATCAAGGATGATGACTGACTACATTTTTGACTTACATAACCAGATGAATTGTATTTCCATTCACCGAAATAAGAAACAAGGAAGAAAACCAGAGATAAGTAGTTCAGTGCTGCATTCCATACGCTAAATATTAAGTAGCTTCCAGTAGAGGTCTGGGCAAGTGAAATAAACAGATGTAATCAGCCTAGAGATGGTAGGTGGATTCATGGCTGTGGATAAAACTGCCAGGTAAAATGGCGTTAAGTGAGAACTTGAAGGAATCCAGGAGACGTAAAAGAACAGTCAGATGTCAGAAGAATATTAGATTAATGAGTTGTAATAGAGTCCCTGAAGGAGCTTTCCATGGAGAGGATAGTTAACAGTGATGGTTATTGAAGGCATCAAGAAAGCAGTTTCAAACAGTGGTGGAACCAGTACTGAAATACTTGAGATGGGGAAATAAGGAAATTTAAGACAGCTCTTTCCAGAGGCTTGGCTTTGAAGAGGAGAAAAGAGATAAAGGTATATGGGATGATTGAGTAGGGATTAGGGGAGTAGAATGAGAAACAACCAACCATGTTTAAATGTCAATGGAAATGATCCACTTGAAGTAAAGAAAGAATTGATCTTAATCTTGGGAGATTCCTGAGGTGGAAGAAAATAGATTCCAAAATACATGTGGAAGGACTGGCTTTAGTTGGAGGGGACTATTGTAATTTAACAGATGGGAGGGAGAATAATTATGTAGATATAGATAAGGTTGTAGGTTTGGTGGTAGGAAGGTGAGTGAATTCATAGCCAATCATACTTTTTCTGCCAAGTAAACAAGTTTGTTTTTTTGAGACGGAGTCTCCCTCTGTTGCCCAGGCTGGAGTGCAGTGGCGTGGCCTCGGCTGACTACAACCCCTGCATCCCAGGTTCAAGCAATTCTTATGCCTCAGGCTCCCGAGTAGCTGGGATTACAGGTGCATGCTACCACGCCCAGCTAATTTTTGTATTTTTAGTAGAGACAGGGTCTCACCATGTTGGCCAGGCTGTTCTCGAACTCCTGACCTCAGGTGATCCGCCTGCCTCGGCCTCCCAAAGTGCTGGGATTACAGGCGTGAGCCACCACGCCCAGCCCCAAGTAAACAAGTTTGAAGTGTTGGTGAGACACCCAGGAGCCCAGTGGAAACATCCAGCCAGCAGGTACAGTTCAGAAGAAAGAACTGGGAAGGAGCTAGGAATTTGAGCATCCTAAACACAGAAGTGCGAACAACTCTGGGATTAGGAGAAATCCATAGTTCCTGGAAGTGGTCTTGGGATGCTGTGTAGCTAAAGTGTAGTGGGGAGAAAAGACATAGGCAAGGTCACTTAGAACAACATTCTGTTCCCTGCCCAATCTGACTTATTTGTAATTGAGTACACATGGGTGGGGCCTGAGACATGGATGAGCGCTGCAATATCCTATGCAACAAGAGGTTATCACATGTTGGCTCATTACGTTCCCAGAATACAGGAACCTCAACAGTGTGCCTTCGCAGGAGATGACAAGGGCCTGGGGCAATAAAAGGATAGATTATAAAGCTGGGCCCCTTTCCCCCTCCCCCAGAGTAGAATGTGGAAACACTTTTCATTCTAGGCAGAAACATGAGAACCAATAAACAGCTTATTAGTCAGGAGTGGGCAGTGAGGTGTGGAGGAAATGGCATTGTTTTAATTTTCTCAGAGTCAGTATCTGAGACTTCCTGTGTCTGTGTTCGGTGGACAGGACTCCGGCATCATGCCTAGTTGGAGTCAATGTCCTCCCCTAGGAAGAAAAGAGCCTCTGGCTGCCCCAGTTCAGCCCCAGTACTAGTTTTTTGGTGCTTACTGGAGAGAAGGTTTGGAAGTTTCAAGGGCTGTTCAACACCTGAGTACTCTTCTCTCTTGACCCCCACTCTGCCCCCAGCCCACCCCTTCATAGCATGAAGACAAAAAATTACCTTATTGCAATGTCTTTATTGCATTACTGGAGCAAGTTGGCCAGACTGTCCCCTCTTGGGGAAGGTATTAAGCAAAAAGACCAATAAGTATCTCCTCTCGCCTTTCCCCCTACCCTCCCCAACAATTGCACAGCAATGTCTGAACACATCTGGTGACAAGAACAATTTGCAAAGTGGTCTAGGAACTACATTATGAACTGTCCCATCACAAGACATACAGTTGGCTTTCTTGTGAGTCAGATATTTTTACGTAAACTACACGAATTTTCTTGGACACATCAAAGACAACAGAATAGATTTTTCACAAGTAACGGCACCAAAGTCACATGCTGGAATTTGTAAGGAAATGAGGTTGTTTGCCACAAGTGGCTGGAGCTAAAGCAGGGTTGAGCAGTTGGCAGCAGAGGGCCCAAGCAGGCCCCCTATCTGGACCCTCTGGTTTCTGAGGCCACTGAAGCCTCACAGAGGCCTACTCTGGTTCTTAACTAGCAGCAGAGACCACCTTAGAAAACAGGAATTGCCCAGGTGCAATTCTCAGTTTAAGAGAACACATGGGGCTGACTCCTTGCAGCAAAAAAGAGGAGACCCGTGGAAGACACCACATTGGTTCTCAAAGCTTCTTCAAAGCACATGAGGCCTAAATAAGTGGAGGTCCCATCAAGGCTTGGAGAGGGAGTGAAAGTGTTGGGAGGGCCTCATTCTTGGCCAGATCAGTGGTAAGGACACAGGCAGCCTATCCAGGCCTGAATCATGGCGTGCCATCTAAGGCCAGGTGGAGACAGCACTGTTCTGTGATGAAAGCTTCACCTGGAAACGATGGGCCTAGTACCTGTGTCCAGCCAGCCCCAAACTGCTTTCATGTCAGTAGCTGGGTTCTCTAGCCAGGGGTATAATGAACCCCTCTGATCTTGGTCTCTCTTTGCCCTCTGCCTCATTGAAACTGCATTTAAGATGCCAAGACAGTCCCAGGGTCCAGATCATGGGACAGGACATGGCACTAGACTCTCATGAAGGAGGCCAAGACCTGCTCCCAAGCCATGGGTGTAGAGAAGCACCTTGCTACCCTCTCCCCCTCTACACACCAGGCCCAGTGGGTAGTAGACTGGTCTCCATGCCATTTCCACTGGCTCAGGGTCAAGCAAGTCATGTGGCAACTAGTCAGAAAAGATACTGTCAAACCTCTCAAATGACCCCTGGGTCTTAGATCCCTCAAGAACGAAAAACAAAAGAAAAAAAAAATGAAGGAATGTAGGACTGAAAAAAAGCAGCCCTTCTCCACAAGCCAGCCCAAGTGTAGATAAAGATGGTACTTGGTCTCTCCCTGCACACCCTCGGTGTCTGCCCAACAAGGAGCAGACACATTACTGAATACTACAGGTATGTATCTGTATTTCCACTTTGGCTTAAAAGACACTCAGAACACACTGAAATTTTAGTACCAGATGGGAGGGATTCCTTGCACGTAATCTTGAGCATCCACCTGCTTCGGCAGGTTCAACACCAGGTGCAAAGCCATCCAGGTGTGCCCAGCAGCAATTAGCTTGGTATTATTCGGTAAAACTTTCAGTTAAGATTTCATTCAATCGACAGTTTGGGGAAGGGATATGCTGGCTATTAGTTAAGTGACTTTAGAGGGGGGTTCATTTGTCTCTGTCTCACCCAATCCTGAAACTGCAGTGTAACCAAGAAAAAGCCAAAGATAAGCACTTCCCTTCCTATCCTCATCACTAGTAATTGGAGGTTTTTCCAAAATTATAAATCTATGTCTACATCATGGT
Source organism: Symphalangus syndactylus (assembly GCF_028878055.3). Lineage (NCBI taxonomy): Eukaryota > Metazoa > Chordata > Mammalia > Primates > Hylobatidae > Symphalangus > Symphalangus syndactylus. Next base: position 131,665,874 of record NC_072441.2, on the reverse strand, counting down.
CCATATTTTAGACCCTGTCACGGAAATAAGTGCTCAAGTAAAGTAATATTTTTCTTTCACCCCCAAAACTAGAGCTTTCCTAGCTGTAAGCCTTATAAACCAAGATGCAGGTACTGGCTTCTCTAGCTCAGCCAGGATGCCTGACTGCACAGCTTTGGGTTCAAACAGCTGACTCACTCTGAGCCTATTATGGTTCCAGGATTGGCTCAGAGGCAGCTGGACTCTATTTGTCAAATGAGTGTTGACTGATGGGTGTGGGGCATGATGGGGGCAGGAATAGATGCCTGCCCCCACTCCATTTGCCTAGCTTCACTCAGCTGGAACGCTTAAGCCACATGGAGCAGAAGATTCCTGGCCTAAAATCAAGGCCACTGGAGCATGAGGGCAGACTGCACATAGCCTTAATGGCAGGATCACAAAAAAAGGCAAAGAGAAAAGCTTCCAAATGGCTTCTACTAACAGTCTAAACACTAAGCCATCTTCTCTCCCTGCAAAAGCTTCAGAAACCACTGTATGGAAGCACATGTGTAATGTGGTATGACTCTCACCCTGGACCACAGGGCCCCTGGGTCTGTGATTTACTGAGGCCCCTGACCACAATCTGACTCCCCTCCTTAGCAACCTATAGCTCCCAAAACCCCATCCAGCAAAGGAGGGGGAGATGAAGGGAAATTAAACCATGTTTACTATTTCTGCAGGGCCTTTAAACTTGGGGAAGCACATATAATAATGTTGTTCTATATTGTTATTTGGTATATCAAGCCATCTAAAAGCACTGGATTGCACTTTTTCTTTACTCATACAAACAAGTTACAAAGGTTTCAAACAACAGATCATTCTTTAGGCTAAGGAAACACCATACAAGCACCAACTTCATTTTATGATTCAAAGCTCACCATCCCCACAAAAAGAATGCTATTCCTCATCTCAGAGAAACAGGCAGGAAAGACAGAAGGGGTTACACTGACCAATTTTAGTGTTTGCTAAAACTCACAAATTCTAGTCTTTTTATGTTCAAGTTTTGGTACAGAAGTATACATTCAACTCCAAGTGCCACGTTTTCCCATCAAACATTGGTCTGGCAACAAACATTGTTTTGTTGGCTTCTGAACATAATACTTCTTTAGAGGGAGGGGCTGGTGAGATGCTGAATCCTAAATTATGTTGGTAAGAAACAAAGTACCTTCAGTTGAAGGTTTTTTTATCATCTCGGCTTAGATTATTTAAATGAAATCCCAAGCCTCCCCATTTTCCTTTGGTTGTCTTTTTCATCAAATCCCATTCTATCACAAAACCAAAACAGCCTTCTTCGTGGGGGGAAGAGAGACTGCCAAAGCAAAACAGAACTCCCAGCAGAGCCATACCCCTGCTGCACTCTCAAGAGTTAGATTTAAAAAAGACATGGCCTCTTCAGAGGCTTCCAAATACAACCCCACCCGCTATAACCATCAAGCCTAATATTCTGTTGAGGGTGCCTGGCTAAACAAAACAAAAACCCCAATGAAATAGACTTTCAAAAAAAAACATCTGCTTCCAGCTTAGTATGTCAGTGCAGCGGCATGGCTGAGTCCTAGAGAACCTCAGGCCTCTAATGCCCCCATCCCGGCCGGCTGCTGCTCAGCCTCTCCACATTCACAAAATCACTTCTTGTGCAAAACAAGCAGTCTATGTAGAAAGAATGCCCTCATCGTAGTCTAATAAAAACTGTAGAAAAAAATGCCAGAGAACCACCTCTCTTCCCACTTCCTCTTTATCTGCAAAGCGAGGGCATCTGTGCATGAACAGGGTAGGCAAGCCTGACGTTGAGGGAGTCGTTGTGCTGAACCAAGGATGTCTGCTGGTAATGGAGCACTAGCTCCTTCAGAGAGCTGTACAGGTTGTAGGGCTCTGCAAAACCATAGCCCCGAGCAGTACTGTAGATCACACAGTGCTTCACTTCCCCATCGGCCCTGCAATGACAAACCACAGAAGAAATGTTAAGGTAGGTAACAATAGATAAAGGGACACTAAATGGCCAAAGTCTGAGAGCAATTGTTATGCAAATAAGTGTTTTTTGTTAACCAGGCAAAGCTTGTAAAATTGCGTTCCCCCATTCCCTACAGACTTGGCCACAGATACGGGTATTAAAACAACCACAAATGTAAGGGTTTATTTCTTTCTTTTTTTTTTTTAGACAGGGTCTCGCTCTATCACCAAAGCTAGGGTACAGTGGCTTGATTACAGCTCACTGCAGCCTCGAACTCCTGGGCTCAAGTGATCCTCCCACCACAGCTTCCCAAGTAGCCGGGACTACAGGTGTGAGCCACATGCCCAGCTACTTTTTTTAGTAGAAATGGGGTCTTGCTATGTTGCCCAGGCTGGTTGTGAACTCCTGGGCTCAAGGAATCCTCCTGCCTTAGCCTATTAAAATGCTGGGATTACAGGTGTGAGCCACTGAGCCCAGCCAAGGGTAGTTTTCATTAATCAGTTTATGTAAGGACTCCAGCCAAGTCCTGAACCTACAGGCTGCCACCCAATAACCTGAGTGACAGTGAGTGACTGGGCTTACTGCCTTCCTTCTTTTTATTATCCTTAGAAGATCCTAAGTCTTACAAGAACCATTCTCGCCCATTTTTCCACTCAGATAACTCGAACAGCCCAAGTCAAGGAGAAATGAAATGTTGCAAGTAGTTCTATCTTTGGATAATAGTAATCCAATGCACTTTTCAACTCCTCCCCCATTTTCCGCCCGTAAGACATCCCATTCATCTTTTTGAGGTCCATCTCAGATACGTTTTCCACAAAACCTCCCAATCCGCTCTTTCTCCGCTAAAATTAATGTGTTCACGTGTGCACAGCCTACTAATGATACTTATTCCACAGTGGTTCTATTCATCTTGGATATTTGGTGAAATGAAAAAAGCCTGGTGCAATAGAAAAATGTGGGTTTTGAAACCAGGTAAACTTGGATTCAAACTCTGACTCCATGACAGTAGAGCACTACGAACAAGATGATCACATAAAGCACTGAGCAGTCTGTTAATATGAATGCCTTTCGTCTATCTTCTCCACCTTGCCCTCTAAGGGCACAATCATTTTGTCACTTTGTTTGCCTTCTGCCACATACATCAGTAGCATCATCATCATACTAGTAGGTGACATTTAGTTCTTATGTCTCTGCACTGTTAAAAGCATATTGTATTATATAGATTAACTCATTTAATCCTCACAAAAACCCTAAAGTATATATTATCTTTATTTTACAGATAAGGAAACTGGGCAAAGAAAGATTAAGTAATTTACCCAAGGTTACCCAGCTAGCAAGCAGTAGAGCCAGGAGCTGAACCCAGTATATCTGGCACCATCATAACTCTTTTCTAAGTGTGGCTTTTGTCAAAGATGTTTGCCTTCTTAAAGAATATATTCCACACTCAGACAAAAATCTGACTGAAGCACAGTTAGTTATCCCCAAAATTTCATTTTCCATTAAAAGGAAAATAGGCTTTTCTCAAAAAAGTCACGATTATCTCATGGAAAACACATCCACATTTCCTATCACTACATCAACAGAATAATATGTAATTTAAAATTTTAGATAGAGTTTTCCTTCTGAAGTAAAAACAGTTAAGCCTTTCCTAATCTGACACTGGAGACCATACTAGGCATATAGGATACTACTAAACAATTAAGTGATTTTTTGTTTTTCAATTTAAGATCTCACATTACCTTTCACAGACACCCGAAATCCAACAGCAATACTGCAGGGCCTAATCTACTTACCATGTAAACTAAAACTGCAAGATAATTTCAGATATCATTCCTCATAAAGCTGGGTTTTTTTGTACTAATAGTTATGGTCCGAGCCATGGGTCCTCGTTACTGTACATTAACTAATTTCATCTGAATTTTATGAGGGGTTGATTTTATATTAATTAATGCAAAAGATTTCAAAAGGTTATATCCCCAGAGAAGACTTACACGACAGAGCAAGCATAGCATCCTTTTTTGCTACTCTCACGAATTAAGAATGCACCATCAGGTTTCCCATAAAGCAAGTCTTCTGCTTGTACTCGATTGATATCCTCAACAAACCAGGTTTTCTCATCATAATGGGGCAGGTTTTCATCTTCCTCATTGATAAAATAGTTCCTAAAAATTAAATATTAATATATTATTCTAACAAGTTACTTCTATCTAAAAGCAAATTCATAAATAAAACACTCTTCTAAATCTTTAAACCACAAATGACAAAGCAAAATTGCAATTATTTGGGTGTTAACTTCATTACTTGCTACGGTGCATAAAGCACAGAATTCATGTTTCATCCAATAAGCTGAAACATGAACATTTGAATAGAAGTGCTTTTACATCCAGATTTTGAGTAGCTATACTCAAAGTACCTTACACATCCAGATTTTGAGTTCAGAGGCAGGTCTCCGAACTCCAGTGCCTATAGGGTACCTTCAGGCAATTCAATTCAAAAGACAGTCAAAGTTCTAGATTCAATGTCCTGAAGTGACAATGACAACCAATATTTACCATGTATAAACAAGGCGCATGTCTTATATTGATAACAAAGCCCTCTGACAGAAAGGTATAGAGAGAACTTACTCATCAGCATCCTCATTCTTAATTCCCAGCCAGACATTCAGGCGTTTCTGTCTCACTCCTTTGTGATTGAGCCATCTGCCAGAGGAAAGACACCAGTGTCAGTATCCATGCAAACTCTGACTGGACAAAGTAGGTATGTCTGAGCCAACTAAACTTCTAGAGTCTAGACACCTCTTGTTTTTCCTAGTCCCACAGAGTGGGCAAAGATTTCCCAAAATTAGTCTCTTGATTACTTTTCTTTCAACTACTATCAAGATGAACTGATCTTTTCTGGAAAAAGGCAGAAACATAGAGGGCTACTTGAAATTAGGCCCTTCACTTTTCACTTTTCTTTTCTGGAGGATGTGCCACCACAAGCACACACATACTCGCACTCACAGTGGGACATTTGTTTCTGAAAACATTAGTTAGATGAGCATGGTGTCACATTTGCAATCTCCACTAAGCCTGAGGACGCACTTCCCGTGTGACCTACTGAATTGAGTTTAATATTTTAACTAAAAACTTCAAGATCTATTTTTGCATTTAAGCAGGCCACAAGAAATTTAGGGTGGCAATCTGAGTAATTAATATGAGTGAACTTTCATTACCAAGAAAATCATAGTATCTAGGCCGGGCACGGTGGCTCATGCCTGTAATCCCAGCACTTTGGGAGGCCAAGGCAGGTGGATCACCTGCAGTCAGGAGTTCGAGACCAGCCTGGCCAACATAGTGAAACCCCATTTCTACTAAAAATACAAAAATTAGCCAGGTGTGGTAGTGCATGCCTGTAATCCCAGCTACTAGGGAGGCTAAGGCAGGAGAATTGCTTGAAACCAGGGGGTGGAGGCTGTAGTGAGCTGAGATTGCACCACTGCCCTCCAGTGTGGGCGACAGAGCAAGACTCCGTCTCAAAAAAAAAAAAAAAAAAAAAGAAAAGAAAAGGGAAAAGAAAATCATATATCTTAAAATGTGCTAGTATTTTAGATGTAAAATGAGGTAAACCAGCATTCTACCTCATTTGTTCCTTTCAGATGGCCAATAGTCTAAAACTAGGGTGGAGTGGAAAGCACCTTCATTCATCATTACCCACCAAGCAAGGCTCCTATCATTCAAGTTTCATCATCAACACCATCCCCTCAGGGAGGACTATCCTAACTGTCCCAACTAAGGCAGTCCTCAGTCACTCTCTACACTTTACCTTGTTTTATCATCTTCATAGCACTTAGCTAAAATCCATTATTTTATATTTTTGTTTGTTTGGTTGGTTGGTTGGGGTTTTTTTGAGACGGAGTCTCGCTCTGTCACCTAGGCTGGAATGCAATGGCACAATCTCAGCTCACTGCAACCTCCATCTCCAGGGTTCAAGCAATTCTCTCACCTCTGCCTCCAGAGTAGCTGGGACTACAGGCACACGCCACCACACCCAGCTAATTTTTGTATTTTTAGTACAGACAGGGTTTCACCATGTTGGTCAAGCTGGTCTTGAACTCCTGGCCTCAGGTGATCCGCCCGCCTTGGCCTCCCAAAGTGCTGGGATTACAGGCATGAGCCACCATGCCAGGCCTATTTTATATTTGTAGTTGTTTATGTCTGTCTCCCCAGTAAAATGTAAGCTGCTGTAATGAAAGGGGTCTGTCCTGTTCGTGGCTATGTTGCCAATTATTAAAACAGCACATGCACATAGATATTCAATTGTCAGTAAATATTTGCTGGTGGGCTGCTTTTAACAAAATCTTCACAATTCCAGGATCATCCTGTATCTCTCTCCAGGATCATCCTGTATCTCCCCAGGTATACAAGATAACTTGGCATCACACCTAATTTTAAAGTTCTGTTAGACAGATTTCACAGTCTTTCCCAGTAAGAACTGCCCTTTAGTTAACTTGGATTTCATTTTTTATTCTTAGCGAAACTGGAAAATAGATAATATGTGAACTTAATACAACTGATTTAGTAACAAACCCCCTCCCCCACACCATCACATCTGTCATCAAAATATCCAGATGCCCTCCTCTAAGCATTCTTATCACCCAAAGTTTTCTATCCTTAAAGAAACTGACCTTCTCTTTAACAAAGAAATAAAGGTGTGAACTGAATGAATGCACCACATTTTCTCTTGAATCCCCATTTTCTTTTAACCACCAACCTCTTTAAACTGAGCCTCTCTTTCTGCCACACACAATGTTAGGAACTTATTTCCTAACACTTTCTTAATGAAAAAAAAAAAAAGAAAACGAAAAATTGCTTTTGCTCCACCCTCCATTTATGATGGTGCCTACCTTCTGACTTAGGCAGCTTTTCCAATCTCCTAAAAGTCCATTTCAAAGACTTATCTAGTTCTGAGTCCTTACAAACCTATTAACAATGCCAGGAGCTGATTAGATTTTAAAAACCATTTTCAAAAACCTCAAATAACTTTAGTAAATATGTTAATTCACATTTAATGTTATTGAATAATTTACTGATCACAAATAAATGCAATAAATTCTACAGGAAAAATCTGAGGCAAAACATTCAAAGACCTAACATCCAGTTCTGATTCTGTTAGTGTGGTAATTGGGTTGTAAAACCAATTAGATTTTTAGAAAGGATACTATATATACATATTTTTTGGCATGGTCTTGGACCCATCTCTCTTTGGCCCAGCAATCTCTTCTTAAAAAAAAAAAAAAAAAAAAAAAAAAAAAAAAAAAAGGAAAATACTACTTCCATAGATTACATCAAAGTACTCTTAAGAAATACGAGACAGAAAAAATAGCTGGTGTTAGCATATCTTTTCCTAGCCCTACCCCAGCAAGTAAGGGAAAAAATATGTATTATATAGTGTCCTTTCTAAAGATCTAATTGGTTTTACAGCCCAACTACCATACTTTAAGAGGCAGAGAGTTTGCGTTTCAGTCTAAAACAGAAGGATTAAGCTGGGAAGCCCCTGAGAGAGAAGGACAGGAAAAACGACTTTGAAGCTGACACCTTGGTCCTGGAAGAAAGCAGAAGCTTGTCTACAGCCTGGCTGAAGTAGAAAATGGGGTGACAGAAAACGGTGCCCCATGCACAGGGCATCCTGGATGGAGAATGAGGTTTTAAGATGCAGCATCTGTTGGTAGCCAGTGAAGAGATTACTGTGAAGGACACCTTGGAATTTTCTAAAATAGCCAGATGGCAAGACCCAATGATTAGGCAGAGGAGCACCCAAGGACAGCAGTCAAGAGGGAGGCACAAAGGACCTTGTGCTCCTCTAATTTTCTGGCACTACTTCAGGATGACATTCTTACATGATCCAAGTGTCAGTCTGCATAGGAGGTAGGAATGATAACAGAGATTAAATATTTTTAATGTAACCAGGCCAGTGGGAGCTTGGAATAAATTTAATTAAAAAAAAAATGAGGAATGCAGCTGGACGCAATGGTTCATGCCTGTAATCCCAGCACTTTGGGGAGGCCGAGGCAGGTGGATCACCTAAGAGATCAGGAGTTCGAGACCAGGCTGGCTAACACGGTGAAACCCCGTTCCTACTAAAAATACAAAAAATTAGCCAGGTGTGGTGTTGCACGCCTGTAATCCCAGCTACTCAGGAGGCTGATGCAGGAGAACCGCTTGAACCCGGGAGTCAGAGGTTGCAGTGAGCCGAGATCACGCCATTGCACTCCAGCTTGGGCAATAAGAGTGAAACTCTGTCTAAAAAAAAAAAAAAAAAAAAAAAAAATGAGGAATGAAACTTGTCTTCCACCAAATTTTATGGACAGACATATTCTCTACATAAAAACAAAGTGGGATAACATATACAATACTTTAAAAAGAAAAATCACTTATAAAAATTTAGTTATCAGAAATATATTAAAGAATGAGGCCAGGTACGGTGGCTCATGCCTGTAATCCCAGCACTTTGGGAGGCTGAGGCAGGTGGATGACCTGAGGTCAGGAGTTCGAGACTAGCCTGGCCAACATGGTGAAACCCCATCTCTACTAAAAATACAAAAATTAGCTGGAGGTGGTGGTATGTGCCTATAATCCCAGCTACTCAGGAGGCTGAGGCAAGAGAATTGCTTGAACCCAGGAGGCAGAGGTTGCAGTGAGCCAAGATTGCGCCATTGCACTCCAGCTAGGGCAACAAGAGTGAAAATCCATCTCAAAAAAAGAAAAGAAATATATTAAAGAATGATTTATTACTTCAAGAAACCCAAATAATCACTACTGGTGTGAATGTAAAATAGTGCAACCACTACACAAACAGTCTGGGCAGTTCTTCAGTGAGACACACATAATTACCATATGATCCAGGAATTTCACTCCTCAGCATATACCCATGAAAAATGAAAATACATATCCATCCAAAAACCTGTACATAAATGTTCACAGCGGCATTACTGAAATAGCCAAAAAGACAGAAACAACCCAGATGTCCACCAGCTGATGATGATTAAACAAAATGTGGTATAACTATACAACAGACTATTATTTGGCCATAAAAAGGAATGAAGTACTGATATATGCTACAACGCAGACAAACTTTGAAAACACCATGCTAAGTGAAAGAAGCCAGTCACAAAAGAGTACATTTTACATTATTTTCATTCATACAAAATGTCCAGAATAGACAAATCCATAGACACAGAAAGTGGATTAGCAGTTGTTTAGGGCTAGAAAAAGGGATGATAGGGATGTTAAGTAAAGGATGCAGGGTTTTTTTTAAGGTGATGAAAATGTTCTAAAATATGTGGTGATGACAAAATACCTGTGAACATACTAAAAACATTGAATAATACACTTTAAATGGGTGAACTGTATGGAATGTAAACTGTATCTCAATAAAGTTGTAAAAACAAAAAATAAAACCAGAACACACCACCCTCCACAGAACTCCTTTTTTCTTTTCTTTTTTTTTTTTTGTTTTTAATACGGAGTCTCATTCTGTTGCCCAGGCTAGAGTGCAGTGGGGCGATCTCAGCTCACTGCAACCTCTGCCTCCCAGGTTCAAGCAATTCTCCTGCCTCAGGCTTCCCACTAGCTGACTGATTTTTGTATTTTTAGTAGAGACAGGGTTTCACCATGTTGGCCAGGCTGGTCTCGAACTCCTGACCTCAGGTGATCCACCTGCCTCGGCCTCCCAAAGCACTGGGATTACAGCTGTGAGCCACTGCACCCAGCCACATAGAACTCCTTTATCTGCAAACTCCCCTAGTACATATATTACTCAAAACTCATCAATTCCCTAAGCAGAATATGCATCAAAAAACCCATCATCATTATGTACCTATATTGTTATGGCCATTATTCTTTATTTTAAATTTATGAATTTTGGTTTATGAATACTGTAGTCCCTGCTTATCCATGGGGAATAGTTCCAAGACAACCAAATATATGCCTGAAACCAGACAGTAGTAAACCCATATATACTGTTTTTTCTATACATACATACCTGTGATCATTTAATTTATAAATTAAGCACAAAGGGATTAACAATAACTAATAATACACTTTGGGAGGCCGAGGCAGGCAGATCACGAGATCAGGAGATTGAGACCATCCTGGCTAACACGGTGAAACCCCGTCTCTACTAAAAAAATAGAAAAAATTAGCCAGGTGTGGTGGCAGGTGCCTGTAGTCCCAGCTATTCGGGAGGCTGAGGCAGGAGAATGGCATGAACCTGGGAGGCGGAGCTTGCAGTGAGCCGAGATCGCACCACTGCACTCCAGCCTGAGCAATAGAGCGAGAATCCATCTCAAAACAACAACAACGACAACAACAACAAAAAAAACAGTAACTAATAATAAAATAGAACAATTATAACAATATGCTGGAATAAAAGTTATGTGAATGTGGTCTCTCTCAAAATGTCTTATTGTGCTATATTCACCTATCTAGACTGTGGCTGACTGGGGATGCCTGAAAATACAGAAAACAAAACCGCAGTAAGCAAAACCATGGACCAAGGGGGACTACAATACCAAAGGAGGTAAATGGTAATCATGAAAGCTAGCCTTAACTCATGAGGAAAAAGAGGAAAAAGAATTGCATATTAACAACAAAATTCCTTTTTTTTGAAAAGAAATTTTTAAAAAAAGACACCTAAGAAATTTTTAATGTATTTATGAATTATAATACACATAAAGCACATTAATCTTAAGTGTACTGATGATAAATTTCTACCTATGTATAAACCCACGGAACCCCACTCATATCAAGATTCAGAACATTTCTAGAACTCTTAAAACTCCTCATCCCATTTTCCCATCAAAATCCCCACCATAAATAATCACTATTTTTAATTCTATCATCATAGATAGGTTTTACCTATTCTTGAGCTTCCAGTAAATGGAATTATATTGTAGAAATTTTTTTCTATACTTAAGCAATGAAATTCTGTATTTAAACACTCAAGAATATCCTACTAGTAGTACACCAAGATCTCAGCAGACAATCACATAGAATCCTTGTGGGCTATGCAGTGGCCAGTCAGGGAAATGACCACATCCAAAGAGGGCTTAAAGAACTAATGACAATCTTAGCTAGGTATCACAGAATTCCACCCTATTCCTTTAAAACAAGACCAGAGAGAGATCATACTCAGTGTCATGGAGCAATGCTAATGAGACACATATTTTACTACCAGTCTTCTTCAGGACCAACTATACAAATTCCAGCATTAGAACAGATCAAATCCACCAAGCCCAGAGACAATTCTCTGTTAGAAACATCAAAGCATGGACCATGGGACACTGAACTATTCTCCTGGAAGCAGCCCTTCCAAAAGAGGTAATGGCTGTCTGTGTCTCCCTACACTTCTGAGTTGTCCTTACTTTTAGGTCATGAATTTGTCATCCATGATGTTATCTAAACTCTTTTATATTTGTTGTTGCTGTTGTGTCACTGTTTTGTTTTCTGTGGTTTTTTTGGTGTGTATGGTTTTTGTTGTCTTTTTTTGCTGTTGTTTTCTTTCTTTCTTCTGTATTTAGTTTATACAACGCATTAAAGAAACTTCCAAGGTCTGGTTTGCCACATGCTATAGTCTGAATGTTAGTATCTTCCCAAAATTCATAGGTTGGAAATCTAACCCTCAAGGTGATGGTATTAGGAGGTGAGGACTTTGGGAGGTGATTAGGTCATAAAGGCAGAGCCCTCATGAATGGAATTAGTGCCCTTATAAAAGAGGCCTGACAGAGACCCCCTAGCTCCTTCTACCAGGACATAGGTATAAGGTGCCACCTATGAACCAGAAAGCAGATCCTCACCCCTCATCAGACACCAAATCTGCCAGTGCCTTGAGTTTGGACTTCCTAGCCTCTAGAACTGTGAGAAATTTCTGGTGTTTACGAGCTACCCAATTTATGGTATTTTGTTATAGCAGCCTAAACAGAGGAAGACACCACACTTATTCACGTCCCTTGGGATGGTATATTACTTGTATTTCTTATTGCTTTACAGGGCAAAGAAGGACTTCCATTCATCGTTTTGGTGTACAGCATAGCCTTTTTGAGCCTTTCTTCAGCCTCATGATGTGACCAGAACCACGTGAGCATTCCAAGAGCAGACACACCCTACTTACAGATAAGAGCACCTCCTTGCCTTGTTTACAAAGCTCTTCAGTATGCCATATACACTTGGCTTGACTTTTGGCCACAATAGCAAACTAAAATGATCTCTTGAGAGGGCTGTTATTAAAAACTACTCAGCATGGTGTAGTTGTAATTGTTTACCCCAAAAAATATCACCTTAGGCCGGGCACAGTGGCTCATGCCTGTAATCCCAGTACTTTAGAAGGCCAAGGTGGGTAGATCACCTAAGGTCTGGAGCTTAAGACCAGCTTGGTCAACATGGTGAAACCCCATCTCTACTAAAAATACAAAAATTAGCTGGGCATGGTGATGCATGCCTATATTCCCAGCTACTCGGAAGGCTGAGGTAGGAGAATCACTTGAACCCAGGAGGTGGAGGTTGCAGTGGGAGCTGAGATTGTGCCATTGCACTCCAGCCTGGGTGACACAGCGAGACTCCGTCTCAAAAAAAAAAAAAAAAAAATCATTAAATCTTCCTTTACTGAAACTCTTCTGCCACAGTTCCAATCTCTAGGTGCATATTTCATCCTCTCCCTCTTTCTCACACAAAGAACCCTGAAGTCTATGGAAAACCCAGATTCAGAGGTCTCTGCTCTGTCTTCTCCTGCCAGTAGTTTGAATTGAGTGGTGTTACATGCATCAAGGTCACCCATAGATGTATTTCAAAACAGTCTATTAGTTACCCAGAACTAAGCCCAATATCCAGTATCTTCCTTTCTCATGCATTCTGTCCTTTGAAGCAGTTATTTACGTTTCTAAAAATATAATTCACACATTTTATTCGGATACTATCTTGCCATTTATATTTGGATATTATCTCTATTATGCCTATATTTGGCTAAATTATGTAGTTTTCCCTAATACTAAAGAATTAGGTTTCACTACTCAGTCAAATTCCCTCAAGTGCCTTCTATAGACACATTTCTGTTATTTAAATAAAGAATGTCATTTTGTTTTTGTTGTTGTTTTTGAGATTCACTCTGTTGCCCAGGCTGGAGTGCAGTGGCACGATCTCGACTCACTGCAACCTCTGCCTCCCAGGTTCAAGTGATTCTCCTACCTCAGCCTCCCAAGTAGCTGGGATTACAGGCGACCACCACTATGCCCAGCTAATTTTTTGTATTTTTAGTACAGACAGGGTTTCACCATCTTTTTTTTTTTTTCAGATGGAGTCTCACTCCGTCACCCAGGCTGGAGTGCAGTGGCATGATCTCGGCTCACTGCAACCTCCACCTCCAGGGTTCAAGTGATTCTCCTGCCTCAGCCTCCCGAGTAGCTGGGATTACAAGCATGTGCCACCAGGCCCAGCTAATTTTTGTATTTTTAGTAGAAACAGAGTTTCACTATATTGGCCAGGCTGGTGTCTCGAACTCCTGACCTCGGATGATCTGCCTACCTCGGCCTCCCAAAGTGCTGGGGTTACAGGCGTAAGCCGCAGTGTCCAGCCTAGAACCTATTTCCCCTCAGAGGAAACAGAAATTCCCCACTCAGTTCTACTATGTAAACAAAGATTCTGATTTTTATGTTTTAGGCAAACATTAATCTGTTCTTGTTAAGATACAGCATTTTACTCATGCCACAGCCAGCCTCTGAGATTTCCAAGGTATTTGTATGAATCAAGAGTCCTACATTCTGGTTTGCTCCACCTATTAACTTCAGATTAACTCTAGTACCCCCTACAATTACCAAGGCCACTTTCCTAAATTCTTACCATCTTACTGGCCAATTCTCAATTACAAATCTCTTCTTCCACCTCTAGTCTCTCTAGTGCTGGTAGTAACCTGGCACTAGTGTCTCCTTCCCCATACACTCCCAGACTACTTACACAAGGTGTTGATCTCGGATCTTTCGCAGCTGGATCAGGTCAGGTTTGATACTATTCATTTTTTTATCTATTTCTCGGTTGTCCAAAGCTTGTTTCTTCAAATCCTGCTCTAGACGCATTTTGCTATCATGAATCTCGCCCAGACGTGATTTCAATTTATCATAATTCATCATAATTCTGTAAAAATATTTGACATGTTAAGGCTAAAATAGAAATCAAGCAGATGGATCCTACTGTGTGAGCATGGTTCTAATATCCTTTTTTACTTTTTTTCCTTGAGATTGAGTCTCGCTCTGTCACCCAGGCTGGAGTGTAGTGGCATGATCTCCGCTCACTGCAACCTCTACCTCCCAGGTTCAAGCAATTCTCCTGCCTCAGCCTTCCCAGTAGCTGGGATTACAGGCGCATGCCACCACACCTGGCTAATTTTTGTATTTTTAGTAGAGATGGGGTTTTGCCATGTTGACCAGGCTGGTCTCAAACTCCTAACCTCAGGTGATCTGCCTGCCTCAGCCTCCCAAAGTACTGGGATTACAGGCGTGAGCCATTGCACCCAGTGAGGTCCTAGTATCTTAAGCGTGGTGAACATTTGTTTTTGCCTGGCCCATAACCATTCCCATTTCTGGTATTAGCACCCTGATGTCCCCTAGAGGTAAGGATTCGTTCCCCCATCTCAGATCCAGGGATGGAAACACACATGGCCCAGACTGGCCAATAAGAATGTTCCACTCTATCCCATCCCTACCCGCAGGCCACAGTGACTGGTTCAGGAATAGGAGTAAGACTCAAACTGACCCAATGAGAGTCAATTCTAGAACATTTGCTAGAACTGTATTGTTAAAATAAATTCTCTCTTTCCACACGAATTGCTAAATTATGAATATGCACTTCTCATCCCAGTAGCTATACTGTCACTTCACTGGCAATGCCTGCCTGAGGATAAAATCAACCCAGAGAAAAACTGAGCCAAAATACAACATGAGAGAGAATCCCAATAACCTTGTTTGGACCCTGAATCCAGCAATGACTGAACAAGTAAAGCTATACGTTTGATATTCCAGAGGCAGCATTACATAACAGTTAAGAACAATGGTTTTGCAATTAGCCCACCTACCTCTGAATCTCTGCCGTCACTTGCTGTGGAGCCATGGGCAAGTTATTTAACTTCTCAGTGCCTTCATTTCCTCATCTGTTTAATATGGTGATATGGTTTGGCTGTGCCCTCACCCAAATCTCATCTTGAATTGTACTCCCATAATTCCCACATGTTGTAGGAAGGACCCAGGAAGAGATAACTGAATCATGGGGGCAGTTCCTCCATACTGTTCTTGTGGTAGTGAACAGGTCTCACAAGATCTGATGGTTTTATCAGGGGTTTCTGCTTTTGCATCTTCTTCATTCTCTCTTTGCCTGCTGCCATCCATGTAAGACGGGACTTGCTCCTCCTTGCCTTCCACCATGATTGTGAGGCTTTCCCAGCCACATGGAACTGTAAGCCTAATTAAGCCTCTTCCTTTTGTAAATTGCCCAGTCTTGGGTATGTCCTTATCAGCAGCATGAAAATGGACTAATTTAGTAAATTAGTACTAGTAGAATGGGGCATTGCTGAAAAGATACCTGAAAATGTGGAAGCAACCTTAAAACTGGGTAACAGGCAGAGGTTGGAACAGTTTGGAGGGCTCAGAAGAAGACAGGAAAATGTAGGAAAGTTTGGAACTTCCTAGAGACTTGTTGAATAGCTTTGCCCAAAATGCTGACAGTCATATGGACAATAAGGTCCAGGCTGAGGTGATCTCAGATGGAGATGAGGAACTTGTTGCGAACTGGAGCAAAGGTGACTCTTGTTATGTTTTAGCAAAGAGAATGATGGCATTTTGCCCCTGCCCTACAGATTTGTGAAACTTTGAATTTGAGGGAGATGATTTAGGATATCTGGCAGAAGAAATTTCTAAGCAGCAAAGCATTCAAGAGGTGACTTGGGTGCTCTTAAAAGCATTCAGTTTTAAAAGAGAAACAGAGCATAAAAGTTTGAAAAATTTGCAGCCTGACAATGCAATAGAAAATAAAATTCCATTTTCTGAGGAGAAATTCAAGCCAGCTGCAGAAATTTGCATAAGTAACAAGAAGCCAAATGTTAATCCCCAAGACAATGGGGGAAATGTCTCCAGGGCATGTCAGAGGTCTTCAAGGCAGCCCCTCACATCAAGGCCCAGAGGCCTAGAGGAAAAAGGAGTTTCATGGGCTGGGCCCAGGATCCCTGAGCTGTGTGCAGCATAGAAACTTGGTGCCCTGCGTCCTGGCCACCCCAGCCATTACTGAAAGAGGCCAACATAGGGCTCAGGCCATGGATTCAGATGGTACAAGCCCCAAGTCTTGGCAGCTTCCACGTGGCGTTGAGCCTGCAGGTGCACAGAAATCAAGAATTGGGAACCTCCACCTAGATTTCAGACGTATGGAAACACCTGGATGCCCAGGCAGAAGTTTGCTGCAGGGGCGGGGCCCTCATGGAGAACCTCTGCTAGGGCAGTGTGGAAGAGAAATGCGGGGTCGAAGCCCCCACACAGAGTTCCTACTGGGGCACCACCTAGTGGCACTGTGAGAAGAGGGCCACTGTCCTCCAGACCCCAGAATTGTAGATCCATTGACAGCTTACACTGTGTGCCTGGAAAAGCTGCAGACACTCAAGGCCACCCTGTGCAAGCAGCCAGGAGGGAGGCTGTACCCTGCAAAGCCACAGGGGCGGAGCTGCCTAAGACCATGGGAACCCATCTCTTGCATCAGCATGTCCTGGATGTGAGACATGGAGTCAAAGGAGACCATTTTGGAGCTTTAAGATTTGACTGTCCTGCTGGATTTCAGACTTGCATGGACCCTGTAGCCCCTTTGTTCTGGCCAATTTCTTCCATTTGGAACAGCTGTATTTACCCAATGTCTGTACCCCCACTGTATCTAGGAAATAACTAGCTTGCTTTTGATTTTACAGGCTCATAGGCAGAAGAGACTTGCCTTGTCTCAGATGAGACTTTGGACTGTGGACTTTTGAGTTAATGCTGAAATGAGTTGAGACTTTGGACTGTGGACTTTTGAGTTAATGCTGAAATGAGTTAAGACTTTGGGGGACTGTTGGGAATGCATGATTGGTTTTGAAATGTAAAGATACAAGATTTGGGAGGGGCCAAGGGCAGAATAATATGGTTTGGCTGTGTCCCCACCCAAATCTCCTCTTGAATTGTACTCCCATAATTCCCACATGTTGTGGGAGGGACCAGGGTGAAACAACTGAATCATGGAGGCGGTTTCCCCCATACTGTTCTCATGGTAGAGAGTAAGTTTCATGAGATCTGATGGTTTTATCAGGGATTTCTGCTTTTGCATCTTCCTCATTCTCTCTTTGCCTTCTGCCATCCATCTAAGACGTAACTTGCTCTTCCTTCCCTTCTACCATGATTGTGAGGCTTCCCTAGTCACGTGGAACTGTAAGTCCAATTAAACCTCTTCCTTTTGTAAACTGCCCCAGTCTCAGGTATGTCTTTATCAGCAGTGTAAAAATGGACTAATACAAATGGGTACCTACAACAGTACTTACCTCACTGGGTTTTTCTGTTAATTAAATGTGACAATACATGTAAAGGACAAAAACATTCCCTGACATTATCTGGGTAAGCACGCAACAGATGACAGCGATAAGCTTTTCCAACACACAAAGTTTCGCTATGCTCTGAACCCTTATGGTAACAGCTATCTACATTATTCCCTTGTCATTCAATATGTAGCTTTATATTACTATTAAAACTTCATAGGCTGGATGCACACCTGTAATCCCAGCACTTTGGGAAGCTGACGGGGGAGGATTGCTTGAGCCCAGGAGTTCAGGACCCCATCTCTACAAACAGATTTTTAAAAATTAGCCAGTGCAGTGGCGCTTGCCTGTAGTCCTAGCAACTCGGGAGGCTGAGGCAAGTGGATCCCTTGAGCCCAGGAGGTTGAGGCTGCAGTGAGCCATGATCATGCCACTTCATTGTAGCCTGGGCAAAAGAGCAAGACTCTACCTCAAAAAATAATAAAAAAATAAAATAGGCTGGGCATGGTGGCTCATACCTGTAATCCCAGCACTTTGGGAGGCCGAGGCGGGTGGATCACCTGAGGTCAGGAGCTCAGGACCAGCCTGGCCAACTTGATGAAACCCTATCTCTACTAAAAATACAAAAATCAGCCGGGTGTGTTGGCATGCACCTGTAATCCCAGCTACTTGGGAGGCTGAGGCAGGATAATCACTTGAACCCAGGAGGCGGAGGGTGCAGTGAGCCGAAATCACACCACTGCACTCCAGTGTGGGCAAAAGAGCGAGACTCTCTCAAAAATAAATAAATAAATAAAACAAAACATTATCATGCTACTTTACTTCCCTCTGCAACAAAACTACAAATCCTTTTCTGTTTCTTCATCGTTAATAATAATTAGGCTGGGCGCAGTGGCTCAAGCCTGTAATCCCAGCACTTTGGGAGGCCAAGGCAGGTGGATCACCTGAAGTCAGCAGTTCAGGACCAGCCTGGCCAATTTGGCGAAACCCCGTGTCTACTAAAAAATACCAAAAATTAGCCAGGCATGGTGGTGGGCACCTGTAATCCCAGTGACTCAGGAGGCTGAGACACAAGAATCGCTTGAACCCAGGAGGCAGAGGTTGCAGTGAGCCAAGATGGCACCACTGCACTCCAGCCTGGGCAACAGAGAGAGACTCCATCTCAAATAAATAAATAAATAAATAAATAAATAAATATCGGCCGGGCGCGGTGGCTCACGCTTGTAATCCCAGCACTTTGGGAGGCCGAGGCGGGCGGATCACGAGGTCAGGAGATCGAGACCACGGTGAAACCCTGTCTCTACTAAAAAATACAAAAATTAGCCAGGTGTGGTGGCGGGCACCTGTAGTCCCAGCTACTCAGAGAGGCTGAGGCAGGAGAATGGCATGAACCCGGGAGGCGGAGCTTGCAGTGAGCCGAGATTGCGCCACTGCACTCCAGCCTGGGTGACAGAGCGAGACTCCGTCTCAAAAAATAAATAAATAAATAAAATAAATAAATAAATAAATAAATAAATATCATTTACTGAAAGCCCATCATGTGCCAAGATATATATTACTTAATTCTCTAGCATTCCAACAAGATATTATTCAGTTTATGGAATAGTAAACAGACTGAGAAAAGCTTATTCACCCAAGGTTATACAGCTAATAAATGGCCAATTCAGAATTCAAGCCCATAGTTTTAACCATTTAAGCTACACTGCCTCACAGCACTTAGCTCTAAACTCATGCCATTAAGCTACACTGTCTCACAGCACTTTAACCATTGAGCTACACTGCCTCACGGCGCTTAGCTCTAAACTCATGCACACAGAAATACACTAATACTGTGGTCCTAATATGAGAAATAATTTTGCTTTTCCATTGCATATTAATTACTTGTATTTATTATCCACTTTAGCACTCCTCAACCCACTATAATCTAGCTTAGTCTTCCAATACTTCACTAAATTTGCTTTGATAGGCTTTCAATATCCTTTTAGTTATCAAATCCATTACTTCTCCTGCCACTCATTCTTACTATGTAACTTCATTCTTGGCATCTTCCATCAACTACACACCTACGCCTCCCAAATCCTTTCTATACCAAGTTCCAAATCCAAATAATCATCTGCCTGTCCCACAGTGAGCTCCATTTGTGTTCTCACAGGAACCTCGAACTCACTGGTTCCAACCCTAAACTACTCTCCTCATGTACTTCTTATTTTGGTGAAAAACACCATCTTCCAGTCTCTCACACCAGAAATCTAGGAATAATCTTTGACTTCTCCCACATCTACCATATCTGGTCAGGCATAGAGTCCTTAGCATTCCCATGACCTCCTGCTTCTTTTCTGCTACTTCTCTAGTCCAGGCCCTCATTATCGTTTAACCTGATGACCACAAACGTTGCAGTCATGTGCAAGTCAGGCTGGTGTTCCTGCCTACAGTCTTGTTCTACTAAAATTTATTCTCAGATTGCTGCCAAAGTTGATATTCAATTCAAAAAAATATTCAATGAGCACCCATTATGTACTCCCATACATAGGTAGGTACTAGGGCTACCATGGAAAATAAGCCACCATGCCTACTCTCAATGAGTTTACAGTTGAGTGGGCATGGCATACAGTAAATGTTACACTAGGGATCAGGACCAGACACTGTAGGGACCCAAAAATACAGCCCCTAAATTGGTCTCCTGAATCAGGAAACAGTTTCTAGGAAAGATGATATCCAACCTGAAGTCCTAACGGATAAGCAGGAGTTAATTTGGGAGAATGAAGAAAGAGGAGAGGAGAGAGGAAGTTCAATTTGGTGCCATTAGTGGAAACAGCAAGTGGTTCCAATAGTAGTAGGGCTGTGCAGTTTGAGGGGGTAAAAGCAAACAAGACAGAAATTATTGGGGAAGAAAATAAATCCTGTCTCACTGATGCCCTTGGAGGTACTAAGTAGACTTACCGTTCAATCTCCTTTTCATTCCCCTCTCTGCGAAATCGCTCAATATATTCTTTGCTATGTTGTTCTTGTGTGTGACACTGCTCTTCAAATATTTTAATTGTTTCATTAAAAGCTTCTATTGCAGTCCTCTTCATCTGTATTTCCTACAGGAGAGAAGAAGAAAAAACACAGGCTTCATTATCTTTATTATTTTCTTCTAACCTTGGTGTTAAATAAATTTTGTAATTCTAGTTATTAATATAATCCCATATAACACCTAGTCTTTCAAAAGTCTTTCTCCTTGTTTAGCAGGACTAAAACAAGAGCTTTTATTCAACACCTACTCTATTACTTGTATGTAAAATACATCATTTAAACTATAAAATAGGCCAGGCATGGTGTCTTACACCTGTGATCTCAGCACTTTGGGAGGCCGAGGCAGGCAGATCACTTGAGGTCAGGAGTTCAAGACAGCCTGGCCAACACGGCAAAACCCCGTCTCTACTAAAAATACAAAAATTAGCCAAGCGTGGTGGCAGGCGCCTGTAATCCCAGCTACTCAGGAGGCCAACGCAGGAGAATCGCTTGAACTCAGGAGGTAGAGGTTGCAGTGAGTCGAAATTGCACCACTGCACTCCAGCCTGGGTGACAGAGCAAGACTTTGTCTCAAAAAAACAAAAACAAAAACAAAAAAGCATCTGAATCACGATTCCCCGAAAATCTTCAGAAGGTTAAATTTTGTTCAGTTTGCTTTTTAGAAAGGCAATAAATATGCATAAGGGTCTAGAAAAACTGCTGTCCTGAATGTTTACAATTCTAGAAGTTTTGATGCTTATGGGATAATTCCTACATTATCTAGCACTCATTGGGCTGGAGTGTTTGGTTTTGGTTTTGGTTGGTGGGTGGGTGGGTGGATTGGTTTTTTTAAAACTGTTGCCTAAGCTGGACTTGAAATCCTGGGCTTAAGGGATCATTCCACCTCAGCTTCCCAACTAGTTGAGACTTCAGGAGGGCACCACACACTCAGCTTAAGCATTTGTCATTTTCACAATTGATTATTGAGAATCCACTGTACAGAAATTACCCTCTGGTGACAGAGATTTGTGAAACATGAAGCCTGCCCTCCAGGACTCAGAATATACAGGTGGAACAGATTTCTGAACTCTAATAAGGTTTGGTTTCATGTCATGGAAGAGGCAACCAAGTGATATTAACCAGTTATTTATTGCTTTACAGAGACTTCACAGAGGAGGTGACACTTAAGCTAGGTCTTAAAGAACTGAGATAGAGGAAGAAAATGCAGCACTGCACAAAGGAGGCATGGTATAATATATACATAAAATAACAAGGCATGTTCAAGGATTAGTAATTGCCCAGTAGGGCTAGAACATTAGAGGATTAGCAGATGAGGGAGGCTGGAACCTTGTGATAGTCCATACAGTTGAGATTATATCAAATGTATCTCAATACTAAAAACTAACTAGAATGCCCATATGCCAAATATCTTGGTACTAATTCTACAACTCTTATAGTGGAGAGCTTTAGCTCCCTTGCAAGGTTAGAAATTACCTATGAAGTTTTGGCCCTGGATCTTCAAAGAAAACACTAATAATTTAGACTTTATTAACACTGGTAGATATACTGGTAAGTAGAGCAGCAAAGGGAAAAGTATTTGATATCACTACTAAGTCAGCACCTCCCCCATAAACAATGCCACTATACCACTACACCTGCCACCAAAACTATAAACCTACCTGTTCACCTCTTCTCTCCCTTCCCCTCCCTTTATTTACATGTGCTCTGAGTCTCAGCTCCCCTTCCTTTCTGGGTACTTCACTCTATGGTATCAGCTAGCCCCTTTTACATCATTAACTCTCCCAGTCTAATGGTTTCTTCTTAGCAGCATATAAACAAGCTCTGGTAACAACACTTTGAAAAAAAAGCACTCTTATTCCAAAATTCTCTTCAAATCACAGATAAGCTTCTTAAAGAGTTGTTTATGGCTGGGCGCCGTGGCTTATGCCTGTAATCCCAGCACTTTAGGAGGCTGAGTCAGGTCGATCACTTGAGGTCAGGGGTTCAAGACGAGCCTGACCAACATGGCGAAACCCCATCTCTACTAAAAATACAAAAATTAGCCAGATATGGTGGCGGATGCCTGTAATCCCAGCTACTCAGGAGGCTGAGGCAAGAGAATCACTTGAACCTGGGAGACAGAGGTCACAGTGAGCCGAGATCGTGCCACTACACTCCAGCCTGGGCAATAGAGTGAGACTCTGTCTCAAAAAAATAAGTAAGTAAAACAAAAAATAAAAATAAAAAAAGAGTTGGCCAGGCACGGTGGCTCACGCCTGTAATCCCAGTACTTTAGGAGGCCGAGATGCGCAGATCACCTCAGGTCAGGAGTTTGATACCAGCCTGGCCAACATGGTGAAATGCTGTCTCTACTAAAAATACAAAAATTTGCCGGGCATGGTGGTACACGCCTGTAATCCCAGCTATTCGGGAGGCTGAGGCAGGAGAATTGCCTGAACCCGGGAGGCAGAGGTTGCAGTGAGCTGAGATGGTGCCACTTCACTCCAGCCTGGGCGACAGAGCAAGATTCTGTCTCATAAAAATATCAATAATAAAATAAAATTTAGGTCAATAAATGTCAAAAGAATATAACTTTAATGAATATATTTACTAACAACAAAATTAATTTAAATTAGAAATAAATAATATATTTGAAAATCCCAAGTATTTAGAAATTAAAAACACAAGGGGCAAAAGAAAAAAATCACAAAAAAATAGAAAATATTAAAAACTGAATAATAAGGAAAACAGTATGACGAAATTTGTGAGATGCATATACGCAGTGCTTAGAGGAAAATGTATTGTTTTAAATGCTTATTTTAGAAAGGAAAGTTTTTAAACCAATGAACAAAATTTCTACCTTAAGAAGCTAGGAAAGGAGAAAATTAAACTGAAAGAAAGCAGAAAAAAATGAAAAAGAGCAGAAATTCATGAAATAGAAAGTAAACGCTAAAAAAAATCCATTATTGTTACCTACTAAAAAGAGCCCAGGGTAAGTTATTGTTGCACTAAGAATTTACTAGGAATTAAGTAGAATCAACATAGACTAATGCTTCTATAAATCATTTGATATTCAAAGTAATAACCTGTGTTCTAAGAGAATGTACATGAAAAATACAGTTAAATATATTTTCCTAAGCCACTTCCTACCCAAATATTATAAAAGGTAAACTTCTGTGAAGATACTCAGCTTCATCAAAATTCCAAACACTTTTGACAAACTATATAACAACTTAAGGCAAATTAAACCAATCCAAGTCTAGCTAAAAAAGAATCAAAGTAGTCAGGCCTAAGAAGTCCTAGGAAAGAAACTAGATTATTCTACAGAATTTTGCTCTATATCATAAATATGAAAAGTATTACTGGTTATTAAAGTTAATGATCTAAAAACTGTGTAGCTAAGTCTACTCGTAAGCCCACAATTTCCATCTATCAGCTCCTTCTTCCTCAGTAAATCTCCACGTTAGCTGAGCACACTTGACCAAATAAAAACTAGATTTCTCAGCCTCCCCTACAGCTAGCTGTGACCTGTAGGTAGGTATGCCCATGTGACTTAGTTCTAGCCAGTGGGATAAAAGTGAAAGCAGAGTGTGCTCCTTCTAGGAAGTTGTCTTAAAGATAGAGAACCTTCCTTTCTCCTTCCTATTCTTCCTTCCTGTTTACTAGAATATGGTTGTGATGGCTGATACTAGAGTAAGCCCTCTTCCACAGAGAGCAAAGCATCAAGACAGAAAATGCCTATAAGTTCTGAGGACAGTGGAGTTACTCTGACACCCCTGTAGTGCCTATATACACATGAAAGAAAACTAAATTTCTATCTGAAGCCTTTGTTATTTTTTTTGTTACTTGCGACCAGTTAATATTAACTGATACAAATTATATCCTTAACCAATTAAGAAGGGAGGGGAATTTATATCATTAAAGTTTCAAAAAGGCTGTTTAAACCTTTAAGACATTAAAACAGCTAAAGATCATCAAGTGAATGACAGAAAATTTGATGTAACTAAAACATTGCACACATACTAGTCAAAACAACATAAATATACCAACCTGGGATGTTCTAGTATATTCTTCATACAGCCTATCATACTCTTTACTCTTCTCCTGATACTGAGAGTGGTATTCTTGCAGTTTTTTACCTACTGCATCAACATTATCTTCTTTTACCAACTGATCCTATACAGGTAAGGAAAAAAATAAAGAATGTTAACAATTCTGACATGTGACTTTTTCCACATCTATTTTTTAAAGGAAAATATCACCTCAACCATCTATTATTTTTAAACTGTATTTCAACTGTACAGGTTTAAGCCACTGTATTAATATCAAGCACACAAATGTACCAAATCCTTTGATAATATTAAGATCAGCCTTTAAGTCACATCAAAATGATTAATACTTTAAAAATTAAGAAATGAAGTATAAGTGGGAAACATAAACATAAGTATTTTTATATAAAGGTAACAAGTACATGCAATAAGATATTACAGAAGGGTAGCCACAAAATAAGCTCCAAAAATATCTAAAATCTTAAGTAGGCACTAGGCACAATGACTCATCCCTATAATCACAACACTTTGGGTGGCTGAAGTGATAAGACTGCTTGAGCCCAGGAGTTCAAGACTAGCCTGGGCAACATGGCAAGATCCTGAAGTTGTGGCATGCACCTGTGATCCCAGCTACCGGGGAGGCTGAGGCAGGAGGACCACTTGAGCCCAGAAGGTCAAGACTGCAGTGAGCCATATTCATGCCACTGCAGTCCAGCCTGGGCAACAGAGACCCTGTCTCAAAGTAAAAAAATAAGTAAATAACAAAATGGCTAGTTTTTTTAAACTGATAAGTCTGGTAAATAAAATCAAATAAGGTTGTTAAATAATCGCTTGCTCAATAGCTAGCAAGGATTTCCATAATCATACCTGTTGGTATCTGGACACTGGGTACATCAGCTTCACATCAAGTTTGGGATTGTACTGAGCAAGAGATTCATGGTGATAGTGGTTAATGAGCTCCACCACGGAATTAAATGTCAGAGGATCAGAAAAGCCATATTTACCATCCCGGTGATAGATCTTTATTAACTTATTATTGCCTCCCTTCCTGCAAACAACAAGACAACAACTGTGGATTTTTTTCCCCCAAATTCAACTGAACTACTGCTTTCATATGGAGACATGAAAGCTTGGTGTCACATAATAAACAAGTTTTACTATGTTAACGAGGCTAGAAGGAGTGAAAAGGCATGTTACTGTGTGTGTGAACATATATATATATTATTACTTTTGCATTGTTTTGTCCATAAAATACTTTGGTTATTAAAGGTCAACATATCTACACGGCATTCAGTATGAACAAATGTAGCACAAAAAATCACTTACAAAAAATAAAACAAGTAAATTCTATTTTTGTTTATATTCTGAATGAATTTTCAAATTTAAATTCTATCAATATTTTTATCACGAAAAACAGAAAAAATCTCTTAAGGACCTAAAGATATGTGCTTGTATGTCTCTGTGGGGGGAGCAGAAGCCATCTCTATGTGAAGCGAATGATAAACATTTGTCACACAATCACCAACACACTCAAGGTTTTGTTGTTAATGCACAAACATAATTGAGCTCCTTAATCTATGATTTACAGCTGCATAATTAATCTAGAACCTTATACTATTTTGTATTTTACACTTGCTTATAATTCTCAGAAATGACTGTTCAGACCATCACAACATGTAAATGATTCAAGTCATTCAACTGTTTTACAAAGTATAGCTTTTGAAGAGCTATGTATATTAGATGAATGTAATTTCATGCTTGGACAGTTCAGGCCACCTTTGTTTACTGAGTCATATCTAAATGGTCCCTTAAAAGATAATTTATAACTACAGTTTAAAATAGCAATGTTTTGCAAGTCCCATAAGGCATAATCTAAAACCACAGCAGGTTGATTCATAGCAAAATGCTGTACCATTCCCATTCAACTCTTCTTATAGCAGCATGCAGACTTATGCCCCTATCTCTATGCCATGCCATTTTATATAAATGGCATTTATATAAATGACCTTTTTGTAAAAGTTCAAACACAGTAACATTGACCCTATAAGCTGATTTAAACAATGTTTAGGTCAGTTTTTAGATGGATGATAAATTATTTCTATTAAATGTACATGAGAAGGACCATCTAATCATATAGGGTTACTATAAATGTGTACACTCACACATACAATAATTGCAAGCTGGGCTCTCTGTTAAAGTTAAAAGACATTCATTCATTTAAAATGATGTGCTGAATATCTATGTGCCAAGAATTACACAATGCACTACAGATATATGATTAACAAGCCAGATACAGTCCATGCTCTCATGGAGCTTCCAGTTTAACAGCATAAGGAACATATCTCTGTCTTTCAGTTTATTAAGGAAGATAACAAACTTCTCAAGATAGAACACAAAAATAAACAACTAAATATACCAAATGGTAGTAAGTCTATTGGGAAAAAAAATAAAGCAGAGTAAAGGGAAAGGAGTTCTTGTGATGGAGGAATTGTTTGTATTGCTCAAGGAAAACCTCTCTGTTCAGGTGACATTTGAACAGAGTTCTAAGTGAAGTGAGGGATTTAGTACAGCAGATATGTATGGGAAGTTTCCTAGAGAGAGGTGCGGTAAGGGCATGCTTGGCATGTTTGAGGAACAGCAAGAAGGCCAGTGATGCTGGGCCTGAATGACCAAAAGGGAGAGTAATAGGAGACTAGGTAAGAGATGTAAAAGGAGCTTAGATTATGTAATAACAGTCTGTAAGTTACTGAAAGGGCTTTAGCTTTTACTGAGTGAGATGGGGAGGTACAAAAGGGTTTTCAGTAGAATCATATAATCTATCTTGTGGTTTAAAAGGCTCACTCTGGCTGCTGAGTTGAGAAAGGACTGTTCAACGAGGGCAGCGGTAGAAGTGGAAAGATCACTTACGAAACTTTTATAATAATCTAGGCAAGGCATGATGGTGTCTTGGATGAGGGTAGCAGTAGTAGAGGTCATGAGAAATAGTGAGATTCTTAATATATTTTGAAGACAGCTGACAGGATTTGCTGATGGCTTGGATACGAATATGACAGAAAAACAAGATAAAGATGATTTCAAGGTTTTTGTCATAAGCGATCAGAAGAATGCAATTGTCATTTATTGACATGAAGAAGGCTATTTAAAAAGAATGTGTTTAGACCAGGCACGGTGGCTCACGATAATCCCAGCACTTTGGGAGGCCGAGGCGGGCAGATCACCTGAAGTCAGGAGTTCGAGACCGGCCTGACCAATGTAGTGAAACCCCGTCTCTACTAAAATACAAAAATTAGCCTGGCGTGGTGAAGGGCACCTGTAATCCCAGCTGTTCAGGAGCCTGAGGCAGAAGAATCGCTTGAATCCGGAGGCAGAGGTTGCAGTGAGCCAAGATCACACCACTGCACTCCAGCCAGGGTTACAGAGTAAGACACCATCTCAAAAAAAAAAAAGAATATGTTTAAAGGGGGAAAAAGTTTGGTTTAGACACTTTAAGTTTGAGATGCCTACTAAACATTCAAAAGCAGATGATCCAGCAGCCTACTTAAAGAATCTAAAGTTCAGGAGAAAGGTCTGGGCTAAAGACAGAAATTCACAGCCAATATATGTTATTTGACGGTGAGCATAGCTGGACAGAAGAAGAGGTCCAAGGCCCAAGCACTGGCGTATGCCAATGTTTAGTGGTCAGAGACATGGAAGGAAGAACCAGCAAAGGAAACCAAAAGGGAGCAATTAATGAAGTGAGAGGAGAACTAAGAGTGTGATATCCTAAAAACCAATACGTACAAAAGCATTTCAACAAAGAGGAAATTATCAACCAAGTCCAGTGATAATTAGGTTTGGCAAAGTAGATATCACTAAATGAACTGATTAAATGGTTTCAGTGAAATGGTAAGGATAGAACCCTGACTGGAATGGATTTAAGAAAATGAAAGAAGATGAAGAAGAAATGCCCATAGGCAAGTGTCTCGAGGAATACTGCTATAAATAAGGGCAGAGAAACAGGGAAGCAGCTAGAAAGAGATATAGGGTCAATTATTTACTATTCTTAAATAGGAGATAATAGAGTATATTTATATGCTGATGGGAATGACTCAATAGAGAGACAAAAATTGTTGATCCAACAAAGAGGACAAGATAATTCCTAGAGTGATGTCCTTGAGTAGATTAGAGGGATGGGATGGGATCCAGTCCACAAACAGAGAAGCAGACCCTGGACAAGGACATGAACAGTCATCCACTGGAACAGAAAAGCGGCAGACTATTCACATTAATGTGTAAATATGTTGATAGCTGTGGTAATAGGAGCATGAAGGAGTTCTCGTCTGACTGTGTCCACATATCAGTGAAATTAAAAGCAAGTTCTTTAGTTAAAAGTGGGAAGAAGGGTTGTCCTTTAAAAGAGAAAAAAAAGAACATGTGAAATTGTCATTTAGGAAAGTGACGAGGAAGCAGGATGAATGCATTGTGGAAATGCAGAAGTTAAGCTGGGCAGTTTTAAAAGTCACTTAAGGTTAGTGGTCATAATTAATGTGAAACCAGTCCATGTGGTCACGTCCCCTTCTCCACATTCAGCAGCTCAAGTATAGGCAAGGACTAGGTGGAGAATTGAATTTAATACGTGTTGGAATTCAGTCTGGTGACTACGCTGGAGGAAGAGAGGAGCAAGTTTGTTAAGGATATATTCACATGGGTAATTTTAATAATAATGTACCATGAACTCTAAGCAGAGATGAGAGAAGGAATGAAGGAATTGAAGGTCATGCTAGTCCTCCTTGTATCTCAGCACCTAGTCCAATGCCTGGCAGAGAGCAGATTCTTAAAGATTTGTTAAGTATCCAGATTTTCTACAACAAATACTATTTACCGATTTAAAAAATAAGACCTATTGAACTGAAAAATCTCTATTTCTTCACTACCTACTACTCTCTGCAGTCTGGTTTTACTCTCATTCCTCTCATTTGAGAGTCACCAATGACTTTGAACAAATTCAGACTCTGTCCCCTTCCTTTATCCCAGGCCTTCCTTCTCCCTCACTCTCTTCCTTCTTAATATTTCATCCTTCCATAACTTTGATGAAATTATTTTCTTTCAACCTCTCAAACCACTCTTCCTCTCTCCTCCCTGACCCTAGTTATTCCCTAAAAAAAAATTTTTTTTTTAGGTGCCTTCAGCCTCCACCTTTTTAAATTTTATATATTTTTTCCATAAAAATCCCATTTATGCATGTGGTAGCTTGACTCTTTCTCTGGCCCTATACTCTCTCCTAAGCATTAAACCTACATTTCTAGCTATATCCTAGATACATTTTTACCTTGCAGTTCTGGAGCAGCTAGAAGTCAACATCTATCCCCGCGGTGGCTCACGCCTATAATCTCAGCACTTTGGGAGGCCGAGGCGGGCAGATCACCTGAGGTCAGGAGTTCAAGACCAGCCTGCCAACATGGTGAAACCCTGCCTCTACCAAAAATACAAAAATTAGCTGGGCGTGGTGGCAAACGACTGTAATCCCAGACTCAGGAGGCTGAGGCAGCAGAATCGCTTGAACTTGGGAGGCGGAGGTTGCATTCAGCTGAGATCACACACCATTACACTCTAGCCTGGGCAACAGAGCAAGACTCTGTCTCAAAAAAAAAAAATGTATATATATATATAGCCTGATCACAATTTCCCTGCCGAAAAAATGCAGTAGGTTCTCCCCACCTACCTACAACATTAAATACAAACTCCCAAGTTTTGGAATTCAAGGCCCTCTTAAACATGACCCCTTTCCAACCTCCTATCCCCTACCACTTCTTCTTCACAAACTTTATCTTTTAGCCAAACAGGACTACATCTCACAGAAAGCAGCTATAAAATCTCACCTCCGTAGATTTGCTCCTATTATTATCTATTCCTGCTACTCCCCTCCCACTTTCTACATGTCCAAACCTATCCCCTTCTTCAAGATATTCTGCAAATGCAGTCTCTTCCGTGAAGGTCAGTTTTCTACATTCTCTTAACAAAGATATCTCTTTTCCTCCTTTCAGCCTCCAAAGCATATTGTGTGAACCTCTCCTGCTGTTAAACTTTTACTCAAAGCCATTTTCTCATTCCCTTTGTCCTCACTAGATTATATATTCCCTGAGACAAAAGTTTTAACTCATTGTTAGATACCCTGCAGAGTACTGAGTTGCAAGTATTTATTAAATTGAATTAAGATCATCACTCTTCTGCCTTGCAAAAATCTATCAAGACCTAGCTCAACTGTCATTTCCTGCAAGAAACTTTCTCTTTGTCTTTCTCTCATTAATTCTGTCTTTCATTCAAACATTTACTCAACACCTATCAAACACCTACTGTATGTCAGACCTTGTGATAGATCCATGAAAATTTTCAAACATTCTTGCTAATGCTATCAAGTGATGAATGGACAAACAAAATGTAGTATATACATATAACAGACTATTATTCAGCCTTAAAAGGAATGAAATTCCACAACTTAGTGAGGGTTTAAAACCATTTTCCAGATAAATAAGAAGCATATTCATCTATTAAATAAGTATTTGTAGGCTGGGCATGGTGGCTCATGCCTGTAATCCCAGGACTGGGGAGGCCAAGGTGGGAGGATCACTTGAGACCCTTAGTGTGAGACCAGCCTGGGCAACATAGTGAGACCTCATCTCTACAAAGAAATTTTTACAAAATTAGCACCAGGCATGGTGGCACACCCCTGTAGTCTTAGCTACTCGGGAGGCTGAGGCAGGAGCCTCAAGGCTTCAGCTAGCTATGATCACACCACTGTACTCTAGCCTGGGTGACAGAGAGAGACCCTGTCTCAAAAACACAAATATAAATATATATATTAGGCATCCATTCTCTAATGCTTACCCATTATCAGGCACTAATCTGGACACTGGAGATACAGCAATCATTAAACAAAATCCCCAACCTCACAGAATTTAAATTGTAGTAGGGCAAGACAGACTAGGTGGGAAGGGAGAAGAAAATAGACAGTGAGCTGCCCATACAGCGAATTAGTCAATGCCACAGGTCTACATAAGTCAGACTATTCTGACTGTTGCTTTGCTTCTGCTGTCCATTATGATAACCATGTCCACCTTGCCTTTGTCAACTGAGTCCCTTCACTTGGCCTCTGCTACCCTGGGATCCAGTTATTCCCATTGCATTTAAATTTTTCAACTGACTGACTGCAGTTCCCATTTTAAGGTCTGGCCTACAGAGAAGAGCAATCATGGCATTTAGGGATGATGGGGTTCTCCTCACAAATCTGTTTCTCAAAGTACTGCTGAAAAGTATGTAGTCTGGACCCACCCAGTGTGAATAAGTAGATTTTAAGTGACAAATCCACTGTGGCAACCCAGTCTCCTCCCTAAGCCTTTGAATCTCTTCCTCTGTGTTAACCAAGGTAGATCAGACACCTCCAGCTGGCTCACAGTAGGCCATCTTTTCATCCCATGTTTCAGCCAACTAACCAAATAAACTGTTACCTTTTCTTTTTCTTTGAGACGGAGTCTTGCTCTGTCGCCCAGGCCGGAGTGCAGTGGCACGATCTTGGCTCACTGCAACCTCCACCTCCCAGGTTCAAGCGATTCCTCTGCCTCAGCCTCCCGAGTAGCTGGGACTACAGGCTCATGCCACCACATTCAGTTAATTTTTTTTTTTTTAGTATTTTTAGTAGAGACAGGGTTTCACCATATTGGCCAGGCTGGTCTCGAACTCCTGATCTCGTGATCCACCCGCCTTGGCCTCCCAAAGTGCTGGGATTACAGGCGTGAGCCACCATGACCGGCCAACTGTTGCCTTTTCTAACTCCCTGAGCCTCAATATTAAATGCAGAATGTGTCTGGTGGGCCAAAAACAGTAAATTCAGCCAGACACGGTGGCTCATGCCTGTAATCCCAGCACTTTGGGAGGCCGAGGCAGGAGGATCACGAAGTCAGGAGATCGAGATCATCCTGGCTAACACAGGTAAAACCCCGTCCCTACTAAAAATATAAAAAATTAGCTGGGCGTGGTGGCGGGCGCCTGTAGTCCCAGCTACTCAGGAGGCTGAGGCTGGAGAATGGCGGGAACCTGGGAGGCGGAGCTTGTAGTGAGCCGAGATCCGTCAAAAAAACAAACAAACAAACAACAACAACAAAAAAAACACAATAAATTCAGCCTGACTCAACTTTATGTTCCTTTCACCATTATCTCACACCCTAAATACACCCTAAATATCTATTCCCATACATGTTTTCCAGATTTCTGCTTGTATAAATTAGAAACCTCAAGTAGCTTTCTTAGCATGTAGCGCATCTCCTCATCGGTAAAAGTTTGTACCTCATCTTTAGGGGCTGCTGGGACTCAAGTCTAGCTATAGGTCTAGAAGCAAAGAGGGGTGGTGGGGGTAGGTCCTGACAAGACTCAGCATCCTCTTGCTTAGCAGCTGCCTCGAGGAAGGCCATTACGGTTTCCTTAGGCAATGCAGAGTCAATCCCCTCAGACAAAGGTGGAAAGGCCAGTGTAGGGGGGATGCTGTTACTGGGGGTGGGAGGCCACTTCTGCTGGCAAACAAGACTCATCAGAATTTAGGAGCTCAATGTCCCCAGCCTCATCAGGGTCTTCCCACACATCCCCATCCAAACGTATAGAATTCCATTCTTTCCCAACCAATGCCCTCATTTTAACAGCAGATACCTTACAAGGCTGATATTTCAACTTTGATTGTAATTCAGCTAATCACATGATGAGAGCATGTGTTTGATTTTTTGCAATTTCAGACCTTTGGCAACACAAGAGAAGATTCTGACTTAGGGCATATTTAGAAGCTCTTGGGCTATTTATGGCAGAGCTGGGGCCAGGAAATCAAAACCCTGAGCTCACCCTTTTCTTTTATCACTTTGTCCAGCAATATTAGAAAACCTTGGTTTTCTACAAACGTTTGACAGTATCAAATACAGGGTTGCCAAGTTCCTTGCCTCTTACAGGTGGTAAATTAGTATCAAATGCAGATATTTTGCATATCTCTATGAGAACACCATGGACTATCAGTGCTCTCTGTACTATTAGAAGTAGGGTCCTTAGCATTTTTAAGTCTCATCAAATTAAGAGAGCCAATTCCAGGAACCCCAAAATTAATTAAGGAAACTCATCCTTAAAATTCTCTTCCTCTGGCCGGGCGCGGTGGCTCACGCCTGTAATCCCAGCACTTTGGGAGGCCGAGGTGGGCGGATCACGAGGTCAGGAGATCGAGACCACGGTGAAACCCCGTCTCTACTAAAAATACAAAAAATTAGCCAGGCGTAGTGGCGGGAGCCGGCGGTCCCAGCTACTCAGAAGGCTGAGGCAGGAGAATGGCGTGAACCCGGGAGGCGGAGCTTGCAGTGAGCCAAGATTGCGCCACTGCGCTCCAGCCTGGGCGACAGAGCGAGACTCCATCTCAAAAAAAAAAAAAGAAAAAAAAAAAATTCTCTTCCTCAGGCTGGGCGCAGTGGCTCACGCCTGTAATCCCAGAACTGAAGGTCGAGGCAGGAGGACTACTTGAGCCCAGGAGTTTTGAGACCAGCCTGGGCAACACAGGGAGACTCCATCTCTACAAAAAATAAAAAACACAAAAACTAGCTGGGTGTGGTGGCATGCACCTTTGGTCCCAGCTACTCCAGAGGCTTAGGTAGGAGGATCACTTAGGCCTGGGAGGTTAAGGCTGCAGTGAACCATGATCATGCCACTGCACTCCAGCCTGGGAAACAGAGCAACAACCTGTGTTAAAAAAAAAAAAAAAAAATTACGTTCCTCTAGAATCATTCCTGGTGCCAAATCTGTGTTAATCAGAGTTCTCCAGAGAGACAGAACCAATAGGAGAGAGAGAAAGATAAATACAAGGGGATTTATCAGGGGAATTGGCTCACATGATTATGGAGGCTGAGAAGTCCCATTACAGGCCATCTGCAAGCTGGGATGCCAGTAGTGTGGCTCAGTCCAAGTCCTAAAGCCTCAGAACCCAGGAAGCCAATGGTATAACTCTCAGTCCAAGATTGAAGGCCTTGAGAACCCATAGGGGGTGGGGAGGATTGGTATAAGTCCTGGAGTCCAAAGGCTGGAGTTCTGATTTCCAACAACAGAATAAGAGTGTGCTCCAGCTCCAAGACAGAGGGAGATAAAATTCTTTTTTCTTTCTTTTTGTTCTATCCTCAGCCAATTGGATGGTGCTTACCCACATTGAGGGGCGATCTTCCTTACTCAGTCCACTGACTCAAATGCTAATCTGCTCTGGAAACACCCTCATGGACACATCTAAAATAATGTTTTACCAGTTCTCTAGGTAATCCAGCCAAACTGACACCTAAAATTAATCATCACATATATTAAGGCCATGGGACAGGACAAGCTCACCTTAAAAGAATGAATATAGAGAAGAAAAGGAGGCCCAAGTCCCAAGCCCTGGAACACTTAAAATTTAGATATTGAGCAAAATAGCTTAAAGTTAGGAAGAAAATCGCAAAGTGTGATGTCTTAACAGCCAAAACAATAAACTGCTTCTAAGAAGAAGTGTCTATGACTAATGCTGCTAAGAGGTCAAGTAAGGTAAGAAGAGAAAAGTGGCTACTGGTTTAGCAGTCTCCGTGGAGTGGTGGAGACAGAAGCCTGACTGGAGTAGAGGAAAAATTGTGTTCAATGAATTATTGTAGAACACTGATTAGTCAGCACAATTCAAGTGCAAAGGTATTAATTTCTTTAGCTCTTTACCAGAAACTAAAATAGTGCCTCCAAATTTATGCCATATTAGCATAAAATATAGCATTATTTTTCCTAAAGATATTAGTCTGGAAAGGAAGCGAACAGCCAGATGAATCTGGATTTAAACTCTTCCTCTACCACTTTCTAACTATGTGACTTTCAGCAAGTTCCTTAACTATGTTAACCTTTAGTTACCTCTATAAAATAGGAATAGTAATAATACCTACCTCATAAGGTTGTTGTGAAGAATAAATGATATATTGCACGTAAAGGCCTTAGTACAAGAAAGTTAGTCATTGTTACTGTTTTTTTCTTTTTGTTAAATAGTTCCTTTTTTAAAAAAAATCATAAGGCTTTATTGTAATTGGGCTACTTTAATTATTAAAATTAAATGTGGAAATTTCTCATGCAGTTTTCTTAACCTTTTAAAAATATGTGCAAATATAAAAAGTCATACATCCATCACTTAAAAGACTCTAATATGCCCATATGGAAAGCATGATACAGGCTAGGAACTGCTTTATCTTCAACATATCCTCATCAACCAAAATTATGTTGAGTTCTGCTTTCTAAAGTCTGCATTAAGGAAGATAATAGGGTTATTCGAAGGATAGATTCATTTTTACCCTTAGAATGTGCCCATGACTTCTACTTCCTTTATAAGGTCAACGGTATGCGTCCTACCCCCTTACATTTTGGGATTTTAACCTTTTCATTTTCTTTCTACATTTTTTTAAGTTGCCATTTTTATACAAAATGTTTAAATACTTAATGTATAGAAAAAAGAATTAGCCAGACTGGAAATTATGTACATAAATTAAATGAAAATATGAAAAATTGTATAAAGATTTAAATACAGAAATATCTGTATACCCAGAACTAAAATAATATCAGTAGAGCAGTAGCCAAAAGACTGAAAAGTACTTACCGCAAAGTCAAAGTATAATCTCCCTGCATTTTTGTTGAGGCATCTCGGACCAAGAAGGTCCCATCTGGCATATCCCGCAATTTGTCATTTACCTCCTCCCTGAAGAACAGAATTATAAGAAAAATGAAAAAATGTCAACACTGGTTGTCTTTACATGTTACTACTAAGGCATCTTCAGCAGTAGGTGTGCCTAAGGTTATAGAATAATGGAGCCCTTTAGAGGTCATTTAGTTCTTCCCTGCATTAAATATGCTCTTTCTGTTTTGATTTTTGGTGTTATGCAATCTGCAGAAGAGCTATTTGATTTTTAAACTCTTCCAGATTTCCAATGTGTGTAAGAGATACTGTTTCCATCAAGCCTTTAGGGTTCTTAGGCAGGTCTGAACTTATAGTTTCAGGAAAAAAACAGCGGCTGTTTAGAAAGAAGGTTATATTTAAGCAACAGTGGCAGCTGTTTCTGAACAGAAGGGGGAAAATTCACTAAGTTCGTAACCTTTCAACAGGATATTCTCCTAGTTTGAATTTGTCCCGATAACAAATTCCTTCTGTAGAGTTGGTTTAGGACTTTAAGGCACAACACTAGGAACACTTAAAGGAAATGGCAGGGCATAAAAGACCCTTGAATCATATCAGAACCACGTGATCTTAAAATAAAAAAAAAATAGACTATTTTATTGTACAATATTAAGATAGAAATATTCTAACCAATTTTAAAATAAAATGGCTGGGTGCAGTGGCTCACGCCTATAATCCCAGCACTTTAGGAGGCTGAAGCAGAGAGGTCACTTGAGGTCACGAGTTCGAGACCAACCTGGCCAACATGATGAAACCCTGTCTCTACTAAAAATACAAAATTAGCCAGACGTGGTGGTGGGGCAAGTGCCCGTAATCCCAGTTACTTGGGAGGCTGAGACAGGAGAATCGCTTGAACCTGGGAGGCGGAAGTTTCAGTGGGCTGAGGTTGCACCACTGCACTCCAGCCTGGGGGACTGAACGAGACTCTATCTCAAAAAAAAATTATTTTAAATAAAATGTATTAAGTCCTCTTCAAAAAATTAAACACAGAATTACCTACCATATGACCTGGCAATTCCATTCCACTACTGGGTATATACCCAAAATAACTGAAAGCAGGGACTCAGATATGTGTGCACCAATATTAATTGCAGCATTATTTACAACAGCCGTAGGTTAGAAACAATCCAAATGTCCAGATGAATGGATTAAAAAAATATATAGCATATACATATAACAAGATATTAGCCTTAAAAAGGAATGAAATTCTGACACATGCTACATGAATGAACCTTGAAGACGTATGAAGAAAGTGAAATAAGCCAGTCACAAAAGGACAATTATTATATGATTACACTTATGCAAAGTACCTAGAATTGAATTCATAAGACAGAAAGCAGAATGGTGGTTGCCATGAGCTGAAGGAGGGGAGAATTGGGGGTTATTGTTTAATGGGTACAGAATTTCAGTTAGGGAAAATGAAAAAGTTCTGGAGATGGATGGTGATGATGGCTGCACAACAATGCAAATGTACTCTTAAAATAGTTGAAATTGTAAGGGTAAAAAAAATAAAATAAATACCATTTTGGTAGAGGAAGAGAACAGAGAAGAGAAAGGGATAGGTAAGTGTATTGAGAAATACAGCATCAACCTGGAAACTGATTTGACAGAAATGGACAGGGCTTTAAAAAGAAAATACCTCTGAGACCCATTAAAGCAAAGTTTAACAAGAAAAAAATTTAATAAGAAAATACAATATTCAAATTAAATGTATATAATTCCCTCTTTAGGTTCAAAATTATCTAAAACTACACTTTACCCAGAAAACAAATCTGTCCTAGAGTCCTGTTTATCAAACTGGGGTGTGTAAAGAGACTGCATCAAATTCACTCAGGGAAGCTGTTAAATGCAGATTCCTGGGCTCCACCTCAATTGATTTTTGTGCATGCAAAGACTTTGGAACCACTGGCTTAGAGAAAGAAAGGTACAGAAATGTAAGTACCCACAAATATTTTTAATTCTAAAACACATGTAACTATCCTAAATGTCTAAGTGTCACTTATTTAGAAATCCATCCTCAATATAGTATTAGAAGTAATAATCACACCCATAATTTAAAGATTTTCAGCCAGGAGCAGTAGCTTACACCTGTAATCCCAGCACTTTGGGAGGCCAAGGTAGGTGGATCACCCGAGGTCAGGAGTTTGAGACCAGCCTGGCCAACATGGTGAAACCCTGTCTCTACTAAAAATACAAAAATTAGCAGGGTATGGTGACACATGACTGTAATCCCAGCTACTTGGGAGGCTGAGGCAGGAGAATCGCTTGAACCCAGGAGGCGGAGGTTGCAGTAAGCTGAGATCATGCCACTGCACTACAGCCTGGGCAACAGAGTGAGACTCCACCTCAAATTAAATAAATAATGAAGATTTTCTTGACACTTTTTCATGGGAAGAAAAGTATTAAGACACTTATGAAGTGTTCCCACATAAAATTTTTTAAATGAGCATTTTTTTTTTTTTTTTTTAAGAGACGGAGTCTCACTCTGTCGCCCAGGCTGGAGTGCAGTGGCACTATCTTGGCTCACTGCAACCTCCACCTCCTGGGTTCTAGCTATTCTCCTGCCTCAGCCTCCCGAGTAGCTGGGATTACAGGCACATGCCAACACGCCTGGCTAATTTTTTGTATTTTAGTAGAGACAGAGTTTCACCGTGTTGCCCAGGCTGGTCTCAAACTCCTGAGCTCAGGCAATCCACCCGCCTCAGCCTCCCAAAGTGCTAGGATTACAGGTGTGAGCCACAGCACCCGGCCTAAAATGGTAATCTTAAATAACAATTAGTAGGGCATTGCAATGCTCTTTTTTTTTTTCTTTTTGAGAGTTGGGGGTCTTACTCTGTTGCCCAGGCTGGAGTGCAACAGAGTGCTCTCTACAGCCTCGAACTCCTGGTATCACGCGATTCTTCAGCCTCAGCCTCCTGAGTTGCTGGGATTATAGGCGTAAGCCACCATGCCCAGCTTAAAATGGTTTACTTTAACTAATTCTCAAAAATGACTTTTTAAAAAACTGCATTCAATTACAGTAGCATTCTAGTTACCTTGAAATATCCCCCCAGTACCATTCTGCATCCTGAAGAGAAACAGAACTGTCCTTCATTCCATTTGGAACTGCTGAAGTCATTGGCTTAGGCGGCTTTGGTGGAAGAGCTAGAAGAGAAATGAGTATTACTCTGTAGATGTAAATTATTTATTGTTTTCTAATTTCCTCAGGAGCAGCTCACTAACCAAGGTATGTTAAGATTCTAATAATTATCAATCAAATTGAGTATTATTTTATGTTAAATGTTAGCAACAGAAGGAATCCTTCTGATTGCCTAAAAAGTGAAACTGTCAAGATATTTGGTTTTTTCCTTCTTATGAAACACTGACTTCTAAGTCTGTAAAACTTCATCATTTCTCAAAAGACAACATGCAACCCCTTTCCAAACAACTCAAGTCCAAAAGCCACTAAGTGACCAATGTACAACATGAGGATTATAGTTAATAATATTTTATTATATACTGGCAATCTGCCAAGTGAGTAAATTTTAGGTATTCTTGCTACCAAAAAAAAAAAGGGTAACTATGAAATGATGGGTATGTTATTAATAATTTGCTCAACTGTAATAGAATGAACCCTCTTGTCTTGGACTGGAATTACACCTACTGATACCAACTCATGAATTTCAGTGTATATAAACACAAATATGTAAATGTCTGTACACAGAATACATATATTCCCTAGCTCTGTCCCCTGAGTCAGAGATTCCCTAACCCCCGGGCCGTGGACTGGCACTGGTCCATGGCCTGTTAGGAAAAGGGCCACACAGCAGGAAGTGAGCAGTGGGCAAGCGAGCATTACTGCCTGAGCTTCAGCATTAGGTTCTCATAGAAGCACAAACCTTATTGTGAACTGCACCTGCGAGGGATCAAGGCTGTGTGCTCCTTACGAAAATCTAACTAATGCCTGATGATCTGAGGTGGTACAGTTTCATCCTGAAACCAATACCCCCACTCCAACCCCACTCCAGCAATGAAACCGGTCCCTGGTGCCAAAAAGGTTGGGGACTGCTGCCCTGAGAGGTCCTGGGGGCAACAACACCCCAATATGTACACTGAGCACCTAGACCTTGCTTTGTAATACCATTCTCTACTAAAAGGAACCAGGGCTCTGAAGAAATGGTTGATTCCAGGGACAGAATAGAGCAAATACCAAATGAGTCTGAATATCGTCTTGTGCCAAAAAGGAAGGAAGTGCTCAAATAATGGGAAAGGCTATGTTAAAAGAACAAAATGGCAAGCTTGAAGGGGCTCTCACTGACCAAATCTGGAACAGCTGGCATATCAATACAAATAATAATAGTAAAGAAATATAACTCATTAAACCAAATAAGAATATATGTGTCCATGCAAATATAAATAAATAAATAAAAGAAACAAAGATCGATGAGGACCAAGATTACTATTATCTCAATATACTGTCCCACAAAATCCTAACTGCAAAAGGAAAAACAATAATAGTGAAAAAGCCTGGCAAATACCACCTTGATCAAGAATCAAGGTTAATATTAGAAATAATGGCGAAACTGTGGGCCCCAATACAATACACTAAAAAGGATGTAACATCACTTCTGTGACATTCCTGCCAAATATGCATAAACTGAATCTAATCATAAAGAAACATCAGACAAAAAATGATTGAGGGGCATTCTACAAAATAACTTACCTGTAATCTTCAACAATGTACAGATCATGAGGGTCAAGGAAAGACTGAGGAAATGTTTCAGATTGAAGACGACTAAAGAATCCTGACAATTAAATGCAATGTGTAATTCTGGACTGGATCTTTTTTGCTATTAAGGACAACACTGGGACAATGGGCAAAACTTTAAGGGGATCTCAGTATGACATAGTAGTAATACAGCAATGTTAGTTTTCTGATTTTGATGGTTATATTGTGCTTCTGTAGGAAAATGTTCTTGTTTGTGGGAAATATACACAACATGGTCATCATATGGCATCATGTTGACAACTTACTCTCAAATGATTCAAAAAAATTATGTTCTTTGAATTGTACTTGTAACTTTTTTGAGATTGTTTCTTTTTTCTTCATTTAACCAAAAAATTGTAGGGGTGGAGCCAAGATGGCCGAATAGGAACAGCTCCTGTCTCCAGCTCCCAGCCCCAGCGACACAGAAGACGGGTGATTTCTGCATTTCTGCTTGAGGTACCGGTTTCATCTCACTAGGGAGTGCCTAACAGTGGGTTCAGGACAGTCGGTGAAGCGCACTGTGCGCGAGCCGAAGCAGGGCGAGGCATTGCCTCACTCGGGAAGCGCAAGGGGTCAGGGAGTTCCCTTTCCTAGTCAAAGAAAGGGGAAACAGACGGCACCTGGAATATCGGGTCAGTCCCGTCCTAATACTGCGCTTTTCCAACGGGCCTGGAAAACGGCACACTAGGAGATTGTGTCCCGCACCTGGCTCGGAGGGTCCTATGCCCACAGAGTCTTGCTGATTGCTAGCACAGCAGTCTGAGATCACGCTGCAAGGCGGCAACGAGGCTGGGGGAGGGGCGCCCGCCATTGCCCGGGCTTGCTTAGGTAAACAAAGCAGCCAGGAAGCTCGAACTGGGTGGAGCCCACCACAGCTCAAGGAGGCCTGCCTGCCTCTGTAGGCTCCACCTCTGGGGGCAGGGCACAGACAACCAAAAACTCAGCGAGAACCTCCACAGCCTTAAATGTCCCTGTCTGACTGACAGCTTTGAAGAGAGTAGTGGTTCTCCCAGCACGCAGCTGGAGATCTCAGAACGGACAGACTGCCTCCTAAAGTGGGTCCCTCACCCCTGAGCAGCCTAACTGGGAGGCACCCCCCCAGTAGGGACAGACTGACACCTCATTCAACCGGGTACTCCTCTGAGACAAAACTTTCAGAGGAACTATCAGACAGCTGAATTTGTGGTCTCACGAAAATCCGCTGTTCTGCAGCCACCGGTGCTGACACCCAGCCAAACAGAGTCTGGAGTGGACCTCTAGTAAACTCCAACAGACCTGCAGCTGAGGGTCTTGTCTGGTAGAAGGAAAATTAACAAACAGAAAGGACATCCACACCAAAAACCCATCTGTACATCACCATCATCGAAGACAAAAAGTAGACAAAACCACAAAGATGGGGAAAAAACAGACCAAAAAAACTGGAAACTCTAAAAAACAGAGCACCTCTCCTCCTCCAAAGGAACGCAGTTCCTCACCAGCAACGGAACAAAGCTGGATGGAGGATGACTTTGATGAGTTGAGAGAAGAAGGCTTCAGACGATCAAACTACTCTGAGCTACGAGAGGAAATTCAAAACAATAGCAAAGAAGTTAAAAACTTTGAAAAAAAATTAGAAGAATGGATAACTAGAATAACCAATGGAGAGAAGGGCTTAAAGGAGATGATGGAGCTGAAAGCCAAGTTTCGAGAACTACGCGAAGAATGCAGAAGCCTCAGTAGCAGATGCGATCAACTGGAAGAAAGGGTATCGCTGATAGAAGATGAAATGAATGAAATGAAGAGAGAAGGGAAGTTTAGAGAAAAAAGAATAAAAAGAAATGAACAAAGCCTCCAAGAAATTTGGGACTATGTGAAAAGACGAAACCTACGTCTGATTGGTGTACCTGAAAATGATGGGGAGAATGGAACCAAGTTGGAAAACACTCTGCAAGATATTATCCAGGAGAACTTCCCCAATCTAGCAAGGCAGGCCAGCATTCAGATTCAGGAAATACAGAGAACGCCACAAAGATACTCCTCGAGAAGGGCAACTCCAAGACACGTAATTGTCAGATTCACCAAACTTGAAATGAAGGAAAAAATGTTAAGGGCAGCCAGAGAGAAAGGTCGGGTTACCCACAAAGGGAAGCCCATCAGACTAACAGCTGATCTCTCAGCAGAAACTCTACAAGCCAGAAGAGAGTGGGGGCCGATATTCAACATTCTTAAAGAAAAGAATTTTCAACCCAGAATTTCCTATCCCGCCAAACTAAGCTTCATAAGTGAAGGAGAAATAAAATACTTTACAGACAAGCAAACGCTGAGTGATTTTGTCACCACCAGGCCTGCCCTAAAAGAGCTCCTGAAGGAAGCACTAAACATGGAAAGGAACAACCAGTATCAGCCCCTGCAAAAACATGCCAAACTGTAAAGACCATCGAGGCTAGGAAGAAACTATAGCAACTAACGAGCAAAATAACCAACTAACATCATAATGACAGGATCAGATTCACACATAACAATATTCACGTTAAATGTAAATGGGCTAAATGCTCCAATCAAAAGACACAGACTGGCAAACTGGATAAGGAGTCAGGACCCATCAGTGTGCTGTATTCAGGAAACCCATCTCACGTGCAGAGACACACATAGACTCAAAATAAAGGGATGGAGGAAGATCTATCAAGCAACTGGAAAACAAAAAAAGGCAGGGGTTGCAATCCTAGTCTCTGATAAAATAGACTTTAAACCAACAAAGATCAAAAGAGACAAAGAAGGCCATTACATAATGGTAAAGGGATCAATTCAACAAGAAGAGCTAACTATCC
The DNA here is from genome assembly GCF_028878055.3 of Symphalangus syndactylus. NCBI lineage: Eukaryota > Metazoa > Chordata > Mammalia > Primates > Hylobatidae > Symphalangus > Symphalangus syndactylus. The sequence continues at coordinate 131,622,028 of NC_072441.2, read as the reverse complement.
TAAATATATATGCACCCAACACAGGAGCACCCAGATTCATAAAGCAAGTCCTCAGTGACCTACAAAGGGACTTAAACTCCCACACAATAATAATGGGAGATTTTAACATCCCACTGTCAGCATTAGACAGATCAACGAGACAGAAAGTTAACAAGGATATCCAGGAATTGAACTCAGCTCTACATAAAGTGGACCTAATAGACATCTACAGAACTCTCCACCCCAAATCAACAGAATATACATTTTTTTCAGCACCACACCACACCTATTCCAAAATTGACCACATAGTTGGAAGTAAAGCTCTTCTCAGCAAATGTAAAAGAACAAAGATTATAACAAACTGTCTCTCAGACCACAGTGCAATCAAACTAGAACTCAGGATTAAGAAACTCAGTCAAAACTGCTCAACTACATGGAAACTGAACAACCTGCTCCTGAATGACTATTGGGTACATAATGAAATGAAGGCAGAAATAAAGATGTTCTTTGAAACCAACGAGAACAAAGACACAACATACCAGAATCTCTGGGACACGTTCAAAGCAGTGTGTAGAGGAAAATTTATGGCACTAAATGCCCACAAGAGAAAGCAGGAAAGATCCAAAATTGACACCCTAACATCACAATTAAAAGAACTAGAAAAGCAAGAGCAAACACATTCAAAAGCTAGCAGAAGGCTAGAAATAACTAAAATCAGAGCAGAACTGAAGGAAATAGAGACACAAAAAACCCTTCAAAAAATTAATGAATCCAGGAGCTGGTTTTTTGAAAAGATCAACAAAATTGATGGACCGCTAGCAAGACTAATAAAGAAGAAAAGAGAGAAGAATCAAATAGATGCAATAAAAAACAAAAAAGGGGATATCACCACCGATCCCACAGAAATACAATCTACCATCAGAGAATACTACAAACACCTCTATGCAAATAAACTAGAAAATCTGGAAGAAATGGATAAATTCCTCGACAAATACACCCTCCCAAGACTAAACCAGGAAGAAGTTGAATCTCTGAATAGACCAATAACAGGTTCTGAAATTGTGGCAATAATCAATAGCTTACCAACCAAAAAGAGTCCAGGACCTGATGGATTCACAGCTGAATTCTACCAGAGGTACAAGGAGGAACTGGTACCATTCCTTCTGAAACTATTTCAATCGATAGAAAAAGAGGGAATCCTCCCTAACACATTTTACAAAGCCAGCATCGTCCTGATACCAAAACCTGGCAGAGACATAACCAAAAAAGAGAATTTCAGACCAATATCCTTGATGAACATTGATGCAAAAATCCTCAATAAAATACTGGCAAACCGAATCCAGCAGTACATCAAAAAGCTTATCCACCATGATCAAGTGGGCTTCATCCCTGGGATGCAAGGCTGGTTCAACATACGCAAATCAATAAATGTAATCCAGCATATAAACAGAACCAAAGACAAAAACCACATGATTATCTCAACAGATGCAGAAAAGGCCTTTGACAAAATTCAACAACCCTTCATGCTAAAAACTCTCAATAAATTAGGTATTGATGGGACGTATCTCAAAATAATAAGAGCTATCTACAACAAACCCACAGCCAATATCATACTGAATGGGCAAAAACTGGAAGCATTCCCTCTGAAAACTGGCACAAGACAGGGATGCCCTCTCTCACCGCTACTATTCAACATAGTGCTGGAAGTTCTGGCCAGAGCAATCAGGCAGGAGAAGGAAATAAAGGGTATTCAATTAGGAAAAGAGGAAGTCAAATTGTCCGTTTGCAGATGACATGATTGTATATCTAGAAAACCCCATTGTCTCAGCCCAAAATCTCCTTAAGCTGATTAGCAACTTCAGCAAAGTCTCAGGATACAAAATTAATGTACAAAAATCACAAGCATTCTTGTACACCAATCACAGACAAACAGAGAGCCAAATCATGAGTGAACTCCCATTCACAATTGCTTCAAAGAGAATAAAATACCTAGGAATCCAACTTACAAGGGATGTGAAGGACCTCTTCAAGGAGAACTACAAACCATTGCTCAATGAAATAAAAGAGGATACAAACAAATGGAAGAACATTCCATGCTCATGGGTTGGAAGAATCAATATCGTGACAATGGCCATACTGCCCAAGGTAATTTATAGATTCAATGCCATCCCCATCAAGCTACCAATGACTTTCTTCACAGAATTGGAAAAAACTACTTTAAAGTTCATATGGAACCAAAAAAGAGCCCGCATCGCCAAGTCAATCCTAAGCCAAAAGAACAAAGCTGGAGGCATCACGCTACCTGACTTTAAACTATACTACAAGGCTACAGTAACCAAAACAGCATGGTACTGGTACCACAACAGAGACATAGATCAATGGAACAGAACAGAGCCCTCAGAAATGATGCCGCATAGCTACAACTATCTGATCTTTGACAAACCTGACAAAAACAAGAAATGGGGAAAGGATTCCCTATTTAATAAATGGTGCTGGGAAAACTGGCTAGCCATATGTAGTAAGCTGCAACTGGATCCCTTCCTTACACCTTATACCAAAATTAATTCAAGATGGATTAAAGACTTATATGTTAGACCTAAAACCATTAAAATCCTACAAGAAAACCTAGGCAATACCATTCAGGACATAGGCGTGGGCAAGGACTTCATGTCTAAAACACCAAAAGCAATGGCAACAAAAGCCAAAATCGACAAATGGGATCTCATTAAACTAAAGAGCTTCTGCACAGCAAAAGAAACTATCATCAGAGTGAACAGGCAACCTACACAATGGGAGAAAATTTTTGCAACCTACTCATCTGACAAAGGGCTAATATCCAGAATCTACAATGAACTCAAACAAATTTACAAGAAAAAAACAAACAACCCCATCAAAAAGTGGGCAGAGGACATGAACAGACACTTCTCAAAAGAAGACATTTATGCAGCCAAAAAACACATGAAGAAATGCTCCTCATCACTGGCCATCAGAGAAATGCAAATCAAAACCACAGTGAGATACCATCTCACACCAGTGAGAATGGCCATCATTAAAAAATCAGGAAACAACAGGTGCTGGAGAGGATGTGGAGAAATAGGAACACTTTTACACTGTTGGTGGGACCGTAAACTAGTTCAACCATTGTGGAAGTCAGTGTGGCGATTCCTCAGGGATCTAGAACTAGAAATACCATTTGACCCAGCCATCCCATTACTGGGTATATACCCAAAGGACTATAAATCATGCTGCTATAAAGACACATGCACACGTATGTTTATTGCGGCACTATTCACAATAGCAAAGAGTTGGAACCAACCCAAATGTCCAACAACGATAGACTGGATTAAGAAAATGTGGCACATATACACCATGGAATACTATGCAGCCATAAAACATGATGAGTTCGTGTCCTTTGTAGGGACATGGATGAAACTGGAAAACATCATTCTCAGTAAACTATCGCAAGGACAAAAAACCAAACACCGCATGTTCTCACTCATAGGTGGGAATTGAACAATGAGAACTCATGGACACAGGAAGGGGAACATCACGCTCCGGGGACTGTTGTGGGGTGGGGGGAGGGGGGAGGGACAGCATTAGGAGATACACCTAATGCTAAATGATGAATTAATGGGTGCAGGAAATCAACATGGCACATGGATACATATGTAACAAACCTGCACATTGTGCACATGTACCCTAAAACCCTAAAGTATAATAAAAAAAAAAAAAAATTGTAAACAATCTTGGGGTGGAGGAGAACAATGTGAATATTTTCCCCCAAACAGAAGTCCCTTAGTTGGCCAGATGCGGTGGCTCACACCTGTAATCCCAGCACTTTGAGAGGGAGGCAGAGGCGGGCAGATCAACTGAGGTCAGGAGTTCGAGACCAGCCTTGCCAACATGATGAAACCCCATCTCTACTAAAAATACAAATATTAGTTGGGCGTGGTGGTGCACACCTGTAATCCCAGCTACTCGGGAGGCTGAAGCAGGAGAATTGCTAGAACCCAGGAGGTAGAGGTTGCAGTGAGCCGAGATTGCACCACTGTACTCCAGCCTGGAGACAGAGTGAGACTCTGTCTCAAAAATAAACAAATAAATAAATAAAGTCCCTTAGTCAACTGATTTTCAACATGGGTGTCAAGATAATTCAATGAGGGAAAGAACAGTCTTTTTAACAAATTGTTCTGGAAGAAGTGGATATCCACATGCAAAAAGAATGAAGTTGGATCCCTGCCTCACACCAAAATTAACTAAAAATTGATCAAAGACCTAAATGTCAAGACCTAAAACTATAAAATTCTTACAAGAAAAAATAGGCTTAAATCTTTGTGACTTTAGATCAGGTAATGGTTTCTTAAATATGACACTGAAAATAACAAACAAGAAAAAATAACTGCATCAAAATTAAAAACTTCTGTACTTCAAAGGACATCATCAAGAAAGTGAAGAGACAACCTACAGGATGAGAGAACATTTTTGTAAGTAGAACTGATAAAATATATTTTTGTAAATATTTGTAAATGTTTCTGTAAATATATTTTTGTACTTATATCTAGAATACATAAAAGAACTCTTTCAATTCAATAAAAGACAACTGACCCAATTAAATATGGGCAAAGGATCTGAATATATATTTCTCCAAAAGACAAACAAGTGGCCAATAAGCACATGAAAAGATACTGAACATAATCAGCCAACAGAGAAATGCAAATCAAAACCACAGTGAAATACCACTTCACACCCACTAGGATGACTATAATTAAAAAGACAGATAATAACAAGTGTTGGTGAGGATGTGGAGAAATTGGAATACTCATAGACTGCTGGTGGAAATGCAAAATGAAGCAGCTGCTTGGAAAACAGTCTGGCCTCCTCAAAAGGTTAAATGCAGAGCTGCCCAGCAATTTCACTCTTACATATACCCAAGAAAAAAGAAACATATATCTACACAGAAACTTGCACGTGAATGTTCATAGTAGCATTATTTATAATGGCCCAAAAATGGAAAACAACCCAAATATCTATCAACAGACGAATAGATAAATAAAATGAGGTATATATCCATACAATAGATTATTCAGCAATAGAAAGGAATGAGGTACTGATATGTTACAACATGGATGCATCTGAAAACATTTTGCTGAGTGAAAGAAGCCTGTCATGAAAGGCCAAATATTATATAATCCCATTGTCCAGAATAGGCAAATCTATAGAGATGGAAAGTAAATCAATGGTTGGCTAGGGCTGGGGAGTAAAGGGGGAAATAGGAAGTGACTGCTAATGTATAAAGGATTTCTTTCAGGGTAATGAAAATATTCCAAAATTGGCTATCATGATGGCTGTACAACTCTGTGGAGATACTAAAAATCACTGAATTATACAATGTGGGTGAACTACATGGCATGTGAATTATATCTCAATAAAGCTGTTTTAAAATAAATAAATATCAGACTTCTGAAATTACTAGATGGAGCTGGATTTGTTATAATCCATACTTTTTTTTCAAAGTAGCTAAATAACCATCTTGTTTGAAAAGGATTTTATGTGACTTATAAAAGTAGCTACAGTTTGAACTATAACTTAGCAAAATTTATAATTCTTCTACTTATCCACTTAACACAAGGATTAACAGTGTAAACTTGTGCTATACAAAGCACTGCACTATAGCTATGAAAAGGTACAAAGACAAGGTGTTCCCTGCACTCAGAAGAACAAATCCAGAAAGAATGACACATAGAAACACCTAACTTTATAACACTCATCAGAATGGGGTAAAAAGCAAATTGTAACAGAAACCCAGCAAAACGGAAACTTTAAGGTCAAACACTAAGCGTCTCAAATCTAGTCCTTAGTGATTTGAGTACATGACCAACAGGGCTCAAGAACCAATGTGCTTCATTGTATCAGCAGGTGGGTTACACTCTAATCACCTTCAAATGGCGTTATGGAGACTTTTCTACATCCCTTCACTGGAGGAGCTCTGTACTGAGATGAGTTGAGTTGACCAGACTGCATGAGGAAGCTGCTACTTATGGATAATGATAGTTCACAGATAGCTCTACCACCAACAAACATGTAATGACTATTTCATATCTATTACAGAGGGCTGCCTCCTTGTATCTTGCTGTTCTCAACTACAGAAATGTAAGAAGAATGAAATTATTATAAAGGCAGTTGCTACATGAAGTTGCTAAAAGAACACAATCATGAGATCTGAACTGAATGCAATACTGCCCTATTTCTACATTCCTACTATCTATAATCACTCCACACATACATAGGCAAATATGTATTGAACACCTCCCATGTTCCAGAAGCTGTAAACATAGCAATGAACTAGATTAGATAGACATAGTCTCCATACATATGGACTTTATAATCCAAAAGGATAAATTTCAAGATAATTCATTGTTCCTAAAATTGTAAGTACACTCAAATGTAGCTCTATCAAACTAAACTGAATCTTCCATCTAAATGTTTTGCCTTCTCTGAGAGTTGCTCCCCATCCTCCCATGTAGATTGTAGAATATACTGGGCAAATGTGAATAAAAATTTATCTCCTAATAACCTCCTAATTGCATGACGATAAGCAGATTTATATCTATCTTCCAGGTTGTGATATTATAAATAAAGGTAAAATAATTCCAAATCATTAAGCTTTTAAGTAGTTCAAAAGGACTATCTTCAGGGAAAAACTGATTAGGATACATTAGTCATCTTTTCAACTCCTTGACAAAGTAGTTCTTGCATTAGGTGAGCACTGCAATGCTGAGTGATAAGTTAAGTGCACCTAAGCAAATACCTTCTGAAATGAGTATCCATAAAATATATAGCACTTTTATTTCTATTTAGTAGACAATGAAAAATATTTCTCTTTCCATTTTTAGAAACTATATTACAAGTTTGGGTTTTTTTCAAAATTGTGAGACAGCGTCTCATTACGTTGCCCAAGCTGGTCTCGATCTCCTGGCCTCAAGTAATCCTTCCACCTTGGCCTCCCAAAGTGCTGGGATTATACGCATGGGCCACTCACGCCTAGCCTATATTATAAGTTTTTAAATATTAGCAATACAGAAATATATTTTCAATTCAGTTTTAATTAATATGTAGCTATATGAAGAAACATAGAGATATATAGGTGTTTTAAGTGTGTGTGTATGTGTGCATATAGGTATGTATGCGCAGAAACATATGAAGAATACACAAACTGTTAATAGTGAATACAATAGGGACGGGGAACAGCAGAGAACACTGCAGGTATGTATGTATATTGTATATGTTTTCTTTATATGTTTGAACAACAAAAATGGTGCCAGGTGCAGTACTGTGCACCTATAGCCCCAGCTACTCGGGAGGCTGAGATGGGAGAATTGCTTGAAGCCAGAAGTTCCAACCCACAGTGTGCTATGATCGCACATGTGAATAGCCGCTGCACTCCAACTTGTAATCCCTGCACTTTGGGAGGTCGAGGCAGGTGGATCACCTGAGGTAAGGAGTTCGAGACCAGCCTGGTCAACATGGTGAAACCCTGTCTCTACTAAAAATACAAAAATTAGCCGAGAGTGGTGGTGGGCGCCTGTAATCCCAGCTACTCGGAAAGCTGAGGCAGGAGAATCGCTTGACCCCAGGAGGCATAGGTTAGTGAGCCGAGATCGTGCCATTGCACTCCAGCCTAGGCAACAAAGTGAGACTGTCTAAAAAAAAAAAAAAAAAGCAATCTGATTCACACCACTGTACTCTGGAAAGGCCAGGAACTGGAAGCACAATGCATCTCTGAAGGGAGGATTGAGTCATGTGGCCAGAAACGGAAGAGTTGGCTGACAATCTATGGAAAGAGCAGTTAAGTCCTTAGTTCTCCTCCCTACCTGCCCAAGCAACCAGGCAACTACCCATTCTCCACCCTAGACAGAGGCTGCCTGTCAACTCACCAGTCCAGAGAAACAATCAGAAAGGCTCTGGACTCTTCATCCATGTCCCTACAAAGGACATAAACCATCATTCTGAGCAAACTATCGCAAAGACAGAAAAACCAAACACTGCATGTTCTCACTCATAGGTGGGAACTGAACAATGAGAATACTTGGACACAGGGTGGGGAACATCACACACCGGGGCGTGTCGTGTGGCGGGGGAATGGCGGAGGGATAGCATTAGGAGATACACCTAATGTAAATGACGAGTTGATGGGTGCAGTACACCAACATGGCACATGTATACATATGTAACAAAACTGCATGTTGTGCACATGTACCCTAGAACTTAAAGTATAATAATAAAAAAAAAAAGGAAGATACAGCATGCTCAGTGCTGTTTTAGAATGTAAAAAAAAAAAAAAAAAAAGAAAAGAAAGAAAGGCTTTGGACTCAGGGAACATCAAGCTCAGCTGAGAATAGAGGTGAGCCCTATATTGAAAATGGCATAACTAAAGAAAAGTTTACCAAACAGGTAGATTCCCCTATCCCTTTCTGGTTACCTAAACAATGAGCTGTCAAGCATATATTCCCAGTCAGGAGTTGGGAGATTTTTTCCACAGAAACTGACAGGACCCTAAAAAGTATCTAAAAATACAGATATTCTAGGGTTACCCAATGAAAAACATATTCATCATCTTTTTTTTTTTTTTTTTTTTTTGGTAGAGATGGGGTCTCATTATATTTCCAAGGGTGGTCTCGAATTCCTGGGCTCAAATGATCCTCCTGCCTTGGCCTCCCAAAGTGCTGGAGTACAGGTGTGAGCCACTGCACCTGGCAGGTATTCATCATCTTATCACTTCTCAGTGAAGGCCTCCAGTTAACAAGTTCCTGCCCACTCACATGGAGCTTCAAAATGGATGAACGTTGAAAATATTATGCTAAGTGAAATAAGCCAGTCACAAAAAGACAAGTATTATGATTCTTCCTACATGAGGCTACTAAAGTGTCAAATCCATAGAGACAGAAAGTAGAATGCTGTTGGCCAAGGGCTGAGGGGAGGATGGAATAGAAGTTAGTATTTAATGGGTACAGAGTTTCAGCTGGGGAAGATGAAAAAGTTCTGGAGGTGGATGGTGGTGATGGTTGCACAACAGTATGAATGTACTTAATGCCACAGAACTTAAACATTTTAAAATGGTTAAAAACAGCTGAGTGTGATGGCTCATGCCTCTAGTCTCAACATTCTGGGAGGCCAAGGCAGGACTATTGCTTGGGCCCAAGAGTTTGAGACCAGCCTGGGCAACAGAGCAAGATCCCATCTCTAAAATAAATAAATACATATTTTAAAAGAACAGATAAAATGGTTAAAACGATAAATTACATGTTACATATATTTACCACAACTTAAAATAAAAAAACAACAGACATTTGAGGAAAGCCATTACATTAAAGGAGACCAAAACAAGAAGAAACTTGGGAGTAACCAGAGAATTCAAGGGAAAAAAAACTTCACAGACACAAAGACAGCATAATATCTCAAATATATAAAAGGAAAGACTGCATCTATGAAAGACAAACAAGATCTATACTAAAGTAACATTCAAAGAACAAGAGCCCTTATATATTAAAATTATGATAGAAAATTTTTTAAGTCGTTCACAATCTGGCAGGTAAAGCTGAAATCTCCCAGGAAGTGGAACAAAGAGAGAAAGTAATGAAAAAAATAGGGGAAAGATAAGAGAATCAGAGGATCAACTCAGAAGTTCCAGCATCAAACTAATAGAAGTTCCAGAAAGCAGGAAGAGAAACATTAAGAAAAAATTTTCAGAACTGAAGGACACACATTTCCTGAATGAAAATGCCCACAGAGTATGCCACACAATGAATGAATGAGATCCACATCAAGCTACACCCCCGTGGAATTTCACAACACTGGGGGAAAAGAGAAGGTCCTAAAATCTATCACAAGGGAAAAAAAAAAAAAAGGTCACAAAGGACTAAAGAATGTCTTTGGGTTGCTCAACAACACTGGAGACTAGCAGCGCTGAAGATAAACCTTACAAATCTGAGGGAAAATGATTTTTCAAGCTAGAATGATATATCCAGCCAAATTATCAATTACATATGATGGCAGAATAGATATTTTCAGATATACAAGATCTCAACCAACTTATCTCTCAGCATCCTTTCTTAGGAAGCTCCTGAATGATGTGCTCCACCAAAATGAAGAAATAAACTAGGAAAGTAGGTGGTGTAAAATGCAGGAAAATGGATGCCAACACAGGAGAGAAGCAACGGCAATGCCCAGCATAATGCTGAATGCAGTACTAGGATGAGAGCTGAAAACAACAATTAGAATTCAAACAGGAGGATGAAGGGCGGTTTAGAGGGTATGTTTAAGAGAAGAAGGGAAATGGTAAATTATTTGATGTTTAACCATACTGTGATGAATTTTATGGTTCTGTTATATGGCTCTTTCAGAACCATAAAATTCTGTCTTTAAATTTATATAAAAAAAGGAAATGCGGCCAGGTGTAGTGGCTCACACCTGTAATCTCAGCACTTTGGGAAGCCGAGGCGGGTAGACCACGAGGTCAGGAGTTCAAGACCAGCCTGGCCAATATGGTGAAACTCCGTCTCTACTGAAAATGTAAAAAATTAGCGAAGTGTGGTGGCGTGTGCCTGTAGTTCCAGCTACTCGGGAGGCTGAGGCAGGAGAATCGCTTGAACCCGGGAGGCGGAAGTTGCAGTGAGCCGAGATCACGCCACTGCACTCCAGCCTAGGCGACAGAGTGAGACTCCGTCTCAAAAAAAAAAAGAAAGGATGCAATCATAATATACTAATTGGCTTAGCTGTGAACACTGTACAGTAATAATAGTGTAAATATTGGAAGATAATTTAAGAAAGTTATAATTGTGATATAAATACACTGGAAAAATGCATAGAAGGAAAGAGTATATGGCATAAGAGAAGTAAATCACTATCTTCCTTAGAAGGAATAAATGACATCAAAAAGTGAAAAATTATAAATAGCGGTATTACCATATTACGAAAAATAGGGAGGTAAACACCAGAAGAAAAGGCCAGAAGAGTTAAGTGTTGCCCCTAGGGGCTAGAAAGTGGCAGAAGAGAGGGTAGGACAGGCAACTGATGATTTTGTACTATAAACCTTGCGGTACTTTGTGACTTTTTAAACTATAAACCCGTATTGTTTTAAGATAAAAATCAAAAGAAACCTAGAGTTTATTCTGATTCCACCACTTAAACTAGATTTGGTAAATTATCTCACCTCTCTGAGCCTTAAGTCCCATGCTATGTTGAATTCAACTTGTTCAGGCTAGTGAGAGCTGACTGTTGTATTTTCAGGAATTTTGCAAGCTGCTGTTCTATGCAGTCTTTTTTTTTTTTTGAGACAGAGTCTCCCTCTATTGCCCAAGATGGAGTGCAGTGGCGCAATCTCGGTTCACTGCAACCTCCACCTCCTAGGTTCAGGCGCTTCTCCTCCCTTGGCCTCCCGGGTAGCTGGAACTACAGGTGTGTGCCACCATGCCCGGCTAGTTTTTTTGTATTTTTAGTAGAGACGGGGTTTCACCACATTGGCCAGGCTGGTCTCGAACTCCTGACCTTGTGATCCGCCTGCCTTGGCCTCCCAAAGTGCTGGGATTACAGGCGTGAGCCACCACGCCCAGCCTCTACACAGTCATTATTAAATATTCAATCATTTAAGTTCACAATTAAATTATATTAAAAATAAAGTTAAAAAATACTCAAAACTCATTGCTTCATTAATACTGTATTTAACTATGCTTTTAAGAAACATCTACTGTATTTATATAATGGAAATACTGTGTGCTACTGAGGATTTTTTTCGAATTCTGCATTCGGTATGTCAGTCACACTAGTAGACTGAAATCAGCCACAGTGAGAGTATTTATACTTTGGAAATCAGCAAATACTACAAATCAGAGCTTGATTTATTGTGGTATTGATGATCTGCCTGGGGTTAGCAAACTATGGCCCTCTGCCTGTTTTCCAAGGTGCAAAAAATAGTTTTTACTTTTTTTATTATTTTGAGACGAGGGTCTCACTATGTTGCCCAGGCTGGTCTCAAACTCCTGGGTTCAAGTCATCTTCTCACCTCACCCTCCTGAGTAGCTGAGGCCTAACAGAGAAAATATTAATTCATTGTAATAATCTCCACTCTTCTGAATTCTATGGCTGCAACTTTAGTGCAACAAGCAAATTTGTGCACCACTGTGACCAGGGTTTTTACTTTTTTTTTTTTTTTTTTTGAGACAGAGTCTCACTCTGTCACCCAGACTGGAGTGCAATGTTGCAATCTCAGCTCACTGCAACCTCCACCTCCCGGATTCGAGCGATTCTCCTGTCTCAGCCTCCCAAGTTGCTGGGATTATAGGCACGTGCTATCACGCCCAGCTAATTTTTTTATTTGTAGTAGAGATGGGGTTTTCCCATGTTGGCCAGGCTGGTCTTGAACTCCTGACCTGAGGTGATCCACCTGCCTCAGCCTCCCAAAGCGCTGAGATTACAGGTACGAGCCACCACGCCTGGCCCGTTTTTACATTTTTAAATGGTTATAAACACACACACACACACACACACACACACACACACACACACACACAGAATGTGAAAGAGATCATTTGTGGCCTGCAAAGCCTAAAGTATTTACTATATGGCTCTTTACAGAAAAAAATGTCAATTCCAGATCTAGACTTAAGGAAATGATACAGAAAATATTAATTCGTTGTAATAATCTCCACTCTTCTGAATTCTATGGCTGCAGCTTTAGTGCAACAAGCAAATTTGAGGGTATTCAAAACCAAATATATACAATCATCCCTCAGTATCCTCATAGGATTGGTTCCAGGACCCCTGCAGATACCAAACTCCAAGGATGCTCAAGTCCATTTTATAAAATGATGTAGTATTAGCATATAGCTTATGCACATCCTCCCATATACTTTAAGTCATCTCTAGAGTACTTGTATCTAATACAATGTAAATGCTATGTAAAGAATTGTTATACTATATTTTTATTTGTATTATTTTTGTTGTTGTATTGTTATTTTTATTGGTTTTTTCACACACACCCTGAATATTTCTAATCCACAGTTGTTTGTTATTTCAATCCGAGAATGCAGAATCTGTGAATACGGAGGGCCCACCATATTTCCTCACCTGTTCCTATCCACCCTATCCTGATAAAGGGCAGCATTATGCATTTGTCAAAACTCAACGAACTGTACACCAAAGAGTATAGACTTTACTGTATGTAAATTTTAAAGTATTTTTTAATCAGCTGTATAACATCTTAAATGAAGACGCCTTAGCCCAACTCCCTACAGATTCTGATTCCATTGATCGAGAATGAGACCTGGTCAACTATGTTTTTTTAAAAAAGGAAATTGGTAATTCTGATATAAAACTAGAATGAGAACCACATTCCTAACCCCACAAACGTACTCCTTGACTTCTCTATCTTTTTTTTTCTTTTTTTTTTTTGAGACGGAGTCTCGCTCTGTCGCCCAGGCTGGAGTGCAGTGGTGCTGTCTCTACTCACTGCAACCTCCGCCTCCCAGGTTCAAGCGATTTTCCTGCCTCAGCCTCCCGAGTAGCTGGTACTACAGGCACGTGCCACCACGCCTGGCTAATTTTTGTATTTTTAGTAGAGATGGGGTTTCACCATGTTAGCTAGACTGGTCTCGATCCCCTGAGTTCATGATCTGCCTGCCTCGGCCTCTCAGAGTGCTGGGATTACAGGAGTGAGCCATCGCGCTTGGCCCTCTCTCTACATGTTTACCACTTATTCCAATAATCCCAGTTCTTTCACCTCAATGAGACCTCCAATTTACAGCAATACTACCACTGTTCTTTCACCTCAGGAAGACCTCTAATTCCTCAAATTTAATACTTTCTTTCTATCCCATACTGGTCTTCATTCTCTCTCTCTCTCAACTAATACTATCATCTCTTTTGCTCTCTTATCCTCCCACTGTACCTGTCTGGCAAGACCCCGACTATAGCTCAATCCATTTTCATGCTTTTATTGCTCTCTCTCTAGACTAATAAAGAGGAAAAAAGTTACATCATCTTCAATTGGTTTCACTAATAATGGTCTCCAACCACAAGTGGACCCTCAAAACAATACAAAAATTTTACCCTAAATTTACCTCTCTCCCATTCTTCACTACAAGCTATTTCGAACATCATATTCTACCTCCCTGAACCAGCCCTAAGTAACATAGGTAGAACCAAAAATGGCAAACATAAAAGTATTATTCTTGTGTTAGGAAAAAGTCCCCAGTACTTCCAGATTAATTAGCTGGTACTGGTAGTTTAGTATAACTAGAGATCATAAACTAGTAGATCAGAATTTGCCTTTAAGTTTCATTAGGAAGAAATAAAGACACTATTACTAATTCATGTTTCTGTTTTGCAGTTAACTCATTTAAGCTATATTTAATTACTCAATTTGGTCAATCAACTGAAAAGAAATATTGTAAGGGATTTGCAATGCCCCCTAATATCTCCTTCTCTTTGTCAACTTCTCACATTTGCTTCCCAAAAAATTCTTAATATTTACCTTCCAAATAGTAAATGCAATCTTCTACAAATATCTCTGACATGAAAATGCTCAGTTTAAGAAAAATTTTTGTCACATAAATCTTTGCTATACAGTATTGAGGGCATTTAAATACTAAGAACATAAATTATTATGTTAAATGTTGTCAGCCAAGTGTGGTGGCTCATGAATGTAATCCTAGCATTTAGAAGGCCTAGGCGGGCAGATCACTTGGAGTCCAGGAGTTTAAGACCAGCCTAGGTAAATTAGCCATGCGTGGTGGCAGGTGCCTGTAATCCCAGCTACTTAGGAGGCTGAGGCAGGAGAACTGCTTGAACCCAGGAGGCAGAGTTTGCAGTGAGCCAAGATCACGCCACTGCACTCCAGTCTGGGTGACAGAGTGAGACTCCGTCTCAAAAAAAAACAAAAAACAAAACAAAAACAAAAACAGCCTAGTCAACATATGGAGAAACTGTCTCTACAAAAAATACAGCAATCAGCTGGGTATGGTGGTGTGTGCCTGTAGTCCCAGCTGTTTAGGAGGCTGAGGTGGGAGGATCACCTGAGCCCAGAAGTGGAGGCTGCAGTGAGCCAAGATTGCACCACTGCACTCCAGCCTGGGCAACAGAGTGAGACCCTGTCTCAAAAAAAAAAAAAAAAGAAAGAAAGTGTCGAAGGCGAACGATGTTATCAAAGACACAAAACAAACCTAAAATATTTCATCAGATAATAAATTCTGACTATCTGTTAAAGAAACAAGAAACAAGAAAAAAATCCCAAAGATATCTATTTGTTATAACTAGATATTATAAAAGGTTCAAAATACAAAATAAAACAAAATAATTTGATAATATATACTTACTAAAATTCACAAATCTATTTCATTTTAGAGGAACAAAAAATGAAGAGAATTAGAACTATCTTGGATGTTAGGATATAATCTTAGATGCAGAATAATGCTTAGAAAAAAAAGACTAATCAAGCTAACCAAGGGGAAAACATTTATTTTAATTAAATCTTCAACTTTTTGAAAGCCTAAAAATAAAATTACGGAAACAGGAAGAGAGAAAAAAGACAAAAAACATTTCATCTTTCTAAAAGGGAAAAAACTGACAGCTTTTACCAAGTTCATTTTAAAAGACAATGATTAAACAAAATTTCCCCCCAGCATCAGTGAGCTGCCACATCCAAATCCAAACTTCACTGACTACTTGGCATCCAGCATTGAATTACAGAACAACTTTGCTCATGCATGGACAAATGCTATTTTTCCCCAGTGGAATGATTTCTCTGTAGTGTGCTCATTAGTAACACTAACCCCTTCCTATACCCCAACAACCAATTGCTTTGTGAGCTAAATCCCAATCCCGAATCAGACACTGTTGGCAAAACTAATCTCTGAATGAAAATGGTACAACAGCCAATCACAACATAGAATTTGGATCGTATGTTACTGACATTGAGACAGAAAACTGTGCCATTTCCAGCAGGTAGTTTTAGTTGAGTTTCTTGGCTCAGCAAAATTGAAGGATGATTTTATCTTTGGAGACACATATGATATTTTCATAAAATTATACTACTATTTCTCTCTGAAAATACATTTTTTAAAAACTGTTTCACAATCAAAATAAACAATTACTTCAACAACTAGAGTGTGGTGATTCCTCAAAGACCTAAAGGCAGAAATACTATTTGACTCAGTAATCTCATTACTGGGTATATACCAAAAAGAATATAAATCATCCTATTATTAAGATACATGCATGCATATGTTCATTGCAGCACTATTCACAATAATAAAGGCACAAAATCAACCTAAATACCCATCAATGATAGACTGGATAAAGAAAATGTGGTATATATACAGCATGGAATACTATGCAGCCATAAAAAGGAACAAGATAATGTCCTTTGCAGGGACATGGATGGAGTTGGAAGCCATTATCCTCAGCAAACTAACTTTGAGAGGCCAAGGCAGGAGGATCGCAGGAACAGAAAACCAAACACTGCATATCCTTACTTGTAAGTGTGAACTAAATGATGAGAACACATGGACACAAGGCAGGGAACAACACACACTGGGGATTGTCGCGGGGCGGTCGGGGGAGAGAGAGCATCAGAAGGAATAGCTAATGGATGCTGGGTTTAATACCTAGGTGATGGGATGATCTGTGTAGCAAATCACCATGGCACATGTTTACCTATGTAACAAATGTGCACATCCTGCACATGTACCCCTGAACTTAAAAGTAGAAGTAAAAAAACAATTAGAAGGGAAAACAATTAATTAAAAGTTAAAGGTTGACACATTTAGGTTGATATATTGTATTGATACATTAATGTGATTCTCCCTCTATACCTCTTTCCAAGTTGGAGACAGTTTCTTCAAGATTTCAATTCATTTTGATACCACCCATTCATATAATGTGGGTAGTTTCTTCAGTTAAAGTTAATTGAAGACTACCCAAAATGCTGTTGATAATAATGCTCCTGATAGCAATGAATTATATGTATATTTTTTATTTTTATGGAGACAGGGTCCCGCTGTGTTACCCAGGATGGTCTTGAACTCCCGGACTCAAATGATCCTCCTGCCTCGGCCTCCTAAAGCACTGGGACTACAGGCGTGAGCTGCCATGCCTGACACAATGGATTAATTATATGTTCTAGGGCTTCTCCAGCTGGAGTACAGAATGAGTGGGCACGCATATACACTTATTTCATTCAAATAAATACTATATTTGTTTCTTAGCATTGTTCACAAACACACAGATGAAATTAAACCTTTTTTTTAAAAAAACCTATCCTTTTCACACACTACTAATCATTGGTGAGTAAAAACTACCAAAGTAAAATCTCCTGGCTCAGCCAGGTAACCTAGCAGTGTAACTTTGGACAATCTGGTCCATGAATCTGTAAAATGGTTGATTATATCACCACAGTCTCTCTCATCTCTAATTTTTATGGACTTTTATATTCAGCCATCTGAAAGACAGTATACTAGGCAGATTTCATTGTAATACCAGAAATTTCATTAATATTCTGCTGGGTGCCACAAGTCATTCCTCACTGGTAAGCTAAATTAAATTAGAATCTAACAAAGTATTTCTGTGTGTTCTCAAAAAGAATAACCGGAACAAAAAAAAACATTAATATATTTTAATATATATTTTAATATATTTTTAGACGGCAGTAATAAAACCAGGCAGGTGCAGTGGCTTACGTCTGTAATCCCAACACTTAGGGAGACGGGCAGGCAGACCACTTGAGGTCAACAGTTAGAGAGCAGCCTGGCCAACATGGTGAAATCCCAGCTACTTGGAAGGCTGAGGTGGGAGGATCGCTTGAACCTCTGAGGTGGAGGTTGCAGTGAGCGCAGATCGTGTCACTGCACTCCATCCTGGGCAACAGAGTGAGACTCTATCTTAAAAAAAAAAAAAAAGAAGAAGAGGAAGTCAATAACAAAACTGAAGAAAACTAAGATCAGATAAGTATTCAGGGAACTTCTCAACTCATTCTGTGAGGCCAGTATTCCCCTGATACCAAAACCAGAAAAAGAAAAACGAACAAACAAACAAACAAAAAAAACAGGAGGAAAAAACTACAGGCCAATATCCTTTATGAAGACAGACAAAAAAATCCTCAACAAAATACTAGCAAACCAACTCCAGCAACATATAAATAGGATTATATATCATGACCAAGCAAGATTTGTTTCCAGGAATGCAAGATTGGCTCAACAAACAAAAATCAATCAAGGTAACACACCATATTAACAGAATAAAGGACAAAAACCAGCATAATCATCTCAACAGATGCAGAAAAATCATGTGACAAAATTAAACACCCTACCAGGTGCAGTAGCTCACATCTATAATCCTAGCACTTTGGGAGGCCATGGCGAGGACACCTTGAGGCCAAGAGTTCAAGACCAGCCTGGTCAACACTGTGAGACCCTGCCTCCACAAAAAAAGAAAAAAAAATTCAAAAATTAAACACCTACTCATGATAAAAATACTCAGAAACTAGGATTAAAAGGAATTTCCTCACCTGATAAAGAGTATCTACAGAAAACCCACATCTAGCATCGTAATTCACGGTGACAAACTGAATGTTTTCCCCTACAATCAAAAACAGTACAAGGATGTCTGCTCTTACCACGTCTATTCAACACTGTAATTAAGATTCTAGCCAGGGGCTGGGCATGGTGGCTCATACCTGCAATCCCAACACTTTGGGAGGCCGAGGCAGGTGGATGACCTGAGGTCAGGAGTTCAAGACCAGCCTGGCCAACATGGTGAAACCCCGTCTTTACTAAAAATACAAAAAATCAGCCGGGTGTGGTGGCGGGCACCTGTAATCCCAGCTACTCAGGAGGCTGAGGCAGGAGAATCACTTGAACCCAGGAGGTGGAGGTTGCAGTGCGCCGAGATCACACCATTGCACTCCAGCCAGGGCAACAAGAGCAAAACTCCATCTCAAAACAAACAAACAAAAAAAAAAGATTCTAGCCAGGGCTATTAGGGAAGTAAAATAAACGACGATTTCTATTTGCATACTCAATCATAAGAAATACTCAAAAAACTACTAAAGCTAATAAAAGAGTTCAACAAGGTTGCAGAATACAAGATGAATATGCAAAAATCAAGAGTATTTCTACACACTAGCAATGAACAATCCAAAAATGAAATTAAAAAAACAATCCCATTCCAACAAGCACATGAAAAAGATACTCAGCATCATTAGTCATTAGGAAAATGCAAATCAAAACCACAGTGACATACTACCTCACATCCACTAGGATGGCTATAATCAAAAAGATATATAACGAACAAGTCTTGGTGATGATGTGGAAAAAGTGAAACCGTAACACACTGCTGTCAGGAAAGTAAAATATGACCCAATAATTCTACTCCTAGGTGTATACACAACAAAACTTGCAATGAATGTTCATGGCAGCATTATTCAAAATAGCTAAAGGTGGAAACAACCCAAATATCCATTAACTGGTGAATGGAAAAACAAATATCCACAGAGTGGAATATTGTTATGCCATAAAAAGGAATGAAGTACTGATAAATACCACAACTGGATAAACCTTGAAAACATTATGCTGAGTGAAAGAAGTCAAACACAAAAGGCCATATACCATGTCATTCCATCTACACGAGCTGTCCAGAATAGGCAAATTTATAGAGACAGAAAGTAGATTAATAGTTGCCACAGACTGGGGCTAAGAAGAATGGGGAGTGACTTTTTCTTTTTTTGAGACAGGATCTTGCTCACCCACCCAGGCTGGAGTGCAGTGGCACTATCATAGCTGACAACCTCAAACTACTGAGTTCAAGCAATCCTCCCACATTGGCCTTCCAAGTAACTGGGACTACAGGCACACGACACCATGCTTAGCTAATTTTTTTTTTTTTTTTTGTAGAGACAGGGTCTCACTAAATTGCCCAAGCTGGTCTTGAACTCCTGGCCTCAATTGATCCTCCTACCTCAGTCTCCCAGAGCTGGGATTATGGGCATGAGCTACCCCACCCAGCCTAGACTGACTCTTAATGGTTACAGGACTTCTTTTGGGGTGATAAGAATGTTCTGGAATAAGATAGTTGTAATAGTTGCACAACTATGTGACTATACTAAAAACCAATGATGTGGTTAAAAACACTTTTAAAAGGTGGATATATGGCATGTGAATTATATCATAACAGAAAAAGTAGTCAAAGGTACTTTCAAAATTCTACCTAATTTAAAAAGAATTTTATCAGACCTTTTTAAGTTGTAATAAAACACAAAAATACATACACGAAGATCAATCAGAGAGAATTAGATGTTTCAATTCAGGACTTACTTCAACCTAGTACAATTTTGTATATGACAGAAAAACTACCTGGTTCTAATCTCTGGCTGCTCCTTTTTAGATTCCTTGGAATGCAAGGTTGGTTTTCCCTCAGGCTTTTCTTCCTCCATCATTGCTTTTTACCCCTCCCAAATTCCCTTATTTTTCCCCAAAGGTTCCATCTCCTAATATATTTTGTATCTTTATGAACTTTATACAAGAGGAATCTTTCCACAGCATTTCATTCTGCATTACATTTTTAGATTAATTTATGTTGATACAAGTAGATATCTTTATTTTCTCACTGTTCTCTACCATTACATGAATATTCTATAATTTCTTCATTCTCTTAATGATGGGTATTTCAGCTGTTTGTAGTTTTCTGCTTTTACAAACAATGTTGCTATGAACTTAATGGTACTTGTCCCAGGTACAAACTCTTGTCCATCTTCTAGAGTTTCCCTAGGGTATACACTTTACTATATATTGCTAAGTAGCTCTCTACAGTGAGGTTCTAGTTGATACTCCACTGTCCACATAAGTATAAGAGAGTTTTCCTTATTCTACATCCTCACCAAAATAGTGAGTGTAAAATATTATTACAATGAAGTTTTAATTTGCGTTTCCATGGCTACTAAAGAGGTTGAACACCTTTTCATGTCTGCAGGACATTCATATTTCATCTTCTATGAATTTCCAATCTACTGTCTTATTATTATTACTGGTTGGTAAAATATTCTTCATATATCCTGATTATTAATCCTTTTTAGTTATTTTTTATGCAAATATTTTCTCCCAGATGGGGTATCTATCTCATGCTGAATTTCAATAACTGTACATTTTTTATTTTAATCTAGACATATTTATCTTTTTCTTTTACAGTTCAACTTTCAAGTCTTGTTGAAGAAATCCTTTCTACCTTCCCTGCCCTAATATCATAAAAACACTCTCCCACTTTTTTCTAAAAGTTTAACTTTTCACATTAACATCTTTAATCATCACGTACATTTTTTAGTATGGTAAGTAGAAATCTCATTTTATTTTCCATATAAATAACCAATTGCTCCATTATCATTTACTGTTTAGTCAGTCCATCATCTCCTTACTCATCTTCAACACTCACTGTCATGTATTACGTTTCTTTATATTCAGGGGTTCTATTTCTGGGCTCTTTATTCTTCCCAGAGGTTGGTCTATGCTGTGCCAATACCACATTGTCTTAAATATTAATAATATGGCTTTATAAATAATGCTATGTGAAAGACTAAGTGCTCCTTCCTAATTTTTCTTGGCAGTTTACTCTCCTATATACATTTTAGAGCTTGTCAAGTTATATGAAATACCCTGTCATTATATTAAACAGAAGTGTATTGAACTTATAAATTAATTTAGAAAGAATTGACATGTTTATGTCACTGGGTCTTCCTATCAGTTAATATGGTATCCCAATTAGATCTCTTCTCATGTCTTTTAATGGAAATTGTATAATTTTCAACATAAAAAGTTATGTGCATCTTTTGTTGATTTTGTTCACTGGTACTTTTCAATTGTTGTCATTGTAGCTGTTGCTACTATAATGAGTATCTTTTTAAAAATATATTTTGTAGGCCAGGAACTGTGGCTCATGCATGTAATCCTAGCACTTTGGGAGGCTGAGGTAGGTAGAACACTTGAGGCTAGGAGTTCAAGACTAGCCTAGTCAACATGGCGAAACACTGTCTCTACTAAAAATACAAAAATTAGCTGGCTGTGGTGGCACATCTGTAATCCCAGCTACTCGGGTGGCTGAGGCATGAGAATCGCCTAACCCCAGAAGGCAGAGGTTGCAGCAAGCTGAGATTGCACCACTGCACTCCAGCCCGGGAAACAACGCGAGACTCCATCTCAAAAAAAAAAATTTGTAAAAACATCCCAAGTGGGCTGGGCACGGTGGCTCACGCCTGTAATCCCAGCACTTTCGGAGGCTGAGGTGGGTGGATCACGAGGTCAAGAGATGGAGACCATCCTGGCCAACATGGTGAAACGCCATCTCTACTAAAAATACAAAAAAAGTAACTGGGTGTGGTGGCATGCGCCTGTAGTCACAGCTACTTGGGAGGCTGAGGGAGGCTGAGGCAGGAGAATCGCTTGAACCTGGAGGCGGAGGTTGCAGTGAGCTGAGACCACGCCACTGCACTCCAGCCTGGCAACAGAGTGAGACTCTGTCTCAAAAAAGCAAACAAACAACAACAACAAAAAAAAAACCCAAGTGTCAACCAACAGATGACTGAATAAACAAAATGTGGTCTATATGTACAATGCAGTATTATTCAGTCATAAAAATGAGTAACGTTCTGATACATGCTGCAATATGGATGAACACCAACATTATGCTAAATGAAATGACACAAAAGGACAAATGTTGCATGATTCGATTTATATGAAATATCTAGAATAGGCAAATTCATACAGAAAGTTGAACAGAATTTACCAGGAGCTGAAAGTGAAGGGAGAATGAGGGAGTTATTGCTTAACGGTTATAGAGTTTCTATATGGAAGATGAATATAGTTTCTATATGGAAGATGAAT
Source organism: Symphalangus syndactylus (assembly GCF_028878055.3). NCBI lineage: Eukaryota > Metazoa > Chordata > Mammalia > Primates > Hylobatidae > Symphalangus > Symphalangus syndactylus. Next base: position 131,599,133 of record NC_072441.2, on the reverse strand, counting down.
ATATATATAATTGTAAATGTAATTAATGCCACTGAATTGTACACTTGAAACAGTTAAAATGAAACATTTTGTCATACATATTTTATAATTTTAAAAAATTAACAATGTAATTCATCAAAACATTGAATTGTACACTTAAAATTGGTGATTTGTATAGTATAGGAATTATATCTCAATAAAGCTTTTTAAAAATCACATTGTTATCTGCTACTTGTATAAAGGAATCCAACTGTATAGTGGTCTTAGATCCAACAACCTTATTTCATATGTATCAGCAAATTAGCTTTTTATACAGTATTCATCTTAGAATAACCCATTAAATACTTAAATGAGAATGAGAATGTTTCTTCTTTTTCTTGATTCAGGAAGAATTTATATGAAGTTATGATTGTCTATAAATGTTTGGTAGAACTCATTTATAAATCTATATGGGCTGGATTAAGATGGCTACTAAAAGAAAAAAGAAAGAAAAGAGGAGAACAAGTGTTGGCAAGGAAGTGGAGTAACTGGAACCCTTGAGCACTGTTGGTGAGATTGTAAAATGGTGCAACTGCTATGGAAAACAGTATGGAGATTCCTCGAAAAAATTTTTTAAAAATACCATATGATCCAGCAATCCTTCTTATTCTGGGTATATATCAAAGAAAAAAAAAAACTGAAAGCAGAGTCTCGAAGAGACATTATACTAGCAGACCCACGTTCACAGTAGCACTAATCACAATAGCTAAGAGGTGGAAGCAACTCAAAGTCTATCAACAGATTAATGGATAAACAAAATGTGGTATATACATAAATGGAATATTATTCAGCCTTAAAAAGGAAGAAAATCCTTTCACATGCTACAATATAACTGAACCTTGAAGACATTATACTGAGTGAAATAAGCCAAAGACAAGTATTATCTGATCCCGCTTACTTATACGAGGTATCTAAAGTAGACAAAATCATAGAAACAAAGCAAAGGTTGGTTACCAGGGGTTGGGTGATAGGGGAAAAGACGAGTCACTGTTTAATGGGTACAGAGTTTCAGATTTGCAAGATGAAATCTGGAGATCTGCTTCAAAACAACGTTAATATGCTTAATATTAGTTAACAATACACTTGAGAATGGTTATGATGGGCCAGGCACGGTGGCTCACGCCTGTAATCCTAGCACTTTGGGAAGGCAAATTGCCTGAGCTCCGGAGTTCGAGACCAGCCTGGGAAACATAGTGAATCCCCATCTTTACTAAAATACAAAAAATTAGCTGGGCATGGTGGCAGGCGCCTGCAATCCCAGCTACTCAGGCGGCTGAGGCACGAGAATTGCTTGAACCTGGGAGGTGGAGGTTGCATGAGCCAAGACCGCGCCACTGCACTCCAGCCTGGGCAACAAAGTGAAAGCCTCTGTCAAAAAAAAAAAAAAAAAAAAAGCCAGGCATGGTGGCTCACGCCTGTAATCCCAGGACTTTGGGAAGCCAAGGCAGGTGGCTCACCTGAGTTCAGAAGTTCGAGACCAACCTGGCCAACATGGTGAAGCCTTATCTCTACTAAAAATACAAAAAATCAGCCAGGCGTGGTGGCTGACGCCTGTTATCCCAGCTACTTGGGAGGCTGGGACAGGAGAATCGCTTGAACTCGGGAGGCGGAGATTGCAGTGAGCCGAGATCGCTCCACTGCACTCTAGCCTGGGCAACAAGAGCGAGACTCCGCCTCAAAAAAAAGTTTATGATTGTATTATTTATTTATTTATTTAGAGACAGAGTCTCGCACTGTTGTCCGGGCTGGAGTGCAATGGCACGATCTCGGCTCGCTGCAACCTCCACCTTCCAGGTTCAAGTGATTCTCCTGCCTCAGCCTCCCAAATAGCTGGGATTACAGGTGCCTGCCACCACGCCCAGCTAATTTTTTGTATTTTTAGTAGAGATGGGGTTTCTCATGTTGGCCAGGCTGGTCTCAAACTCCTGACCTCATGATCCACCTGCCTTGGCCTCCCAAAGTGCTGGGATTACAGGCATGAACCACCGCGCCTGGCCATGATGGTATATTTTATATTATGTGAAGGTCTTTTTTTTTGTTTTTTTGAAATGGAGTCTCACTCTGTTGCCCAAGCTGGAGTGAAGTGACATGATCTCAGCTCACTGCAACCTCTGCTCCCTGGTTTCAAGCAATTCTCCTGCCTCAGCCTCCTGCATAGCTGGGATTACAGGATGCACCACCATGCCCGGCTAGTTTTTTTGTATTTTTAGTAGAGGCGGAGTTTCACTATGTTGGCCAGGTTGTGTCTCAAACTCCTGACCTCAAGTGATCCATTCGCCTCGGACTTCCAAAGTGGTGGGATTACAGGCGTGAGCCACCACGCCTGGACATGAAGTTTTTAAAAATTGCAATGATAAAAAAAAGGAAATCGTACAGGCCTAGAATTGTTTTGGTAGATTTTTTAAATCACTAATTAAATTTCTTTTATGGTTACAAAATTATAAAGATTTTCAATTTCTTTTTTTTTTTTTTTTTTTTTGAGACGGAGTCTGGCTCTGTCCCCCAAGCTAGAGTGCGGTGGCGCGATCTCGGCTCACTGCAAGCTCCGCCTCCCGGGTTCACGCCACTCTCCTGCCTCAGCCTTCCGAATAGCTGGGACTACAGGCGCCCGCCGACACGCCCAGCTAATTTTTTTTGTATTTTTAGTAGAGACGGGGTTTCACCGTGTTAGCCAGGATGGTCTCGATCTCCTGACCTCGTGATCCGCCCGCCTCGGCCTCCCAAAGTGCTGGGATTACAGGCTTGAGCCACCGCGCCCGGCCTTTCAATTTCTTTTCAAGTCAGTTTTGGTAAGATTTTCTTAGTTATTTTTAAAAAGAGTTTTCCTATTAAAGCTATCTTTTCATAGCTCACTAAATTGTCTAATATTTAATTCTGTGTAGTTACCAGGTAAATCCTATCAGAAAGTATCAAGTACCCATTTGAAGCCATAATCCATTAAATGAAACATCTACAAACGAGACAGATTACAATCATGAGAATTTGCATCAAAGCAGCAGTTGCATTGCCACAGTTCTATCTTCACCTTCACAATGTTTCCCTTGGTCAAAAATGCACCAATGGCCAGGCACAGTGGGGCACACCTGTAATCCCAGCACTTTGGAAGGCCGAGGCAGGTGGATCATTTGAGGTCAGGAGTTGGAGACCAGCCTGACCAACATGGAGAAACTCTGTCTCTATTAAAAATTACAAAAAAATTAGCTGGGCATGGTGGTGAGCACCTGTAATCCCAGCTACTCAGGAAGCTAAGGCAGGGAGCTTGAACCCGGGATGTGGAGGTTGCAGTGAGCCAAGACTGCGCCACTGCACTCCAGCCTGGGTGACAGAGTGAGATTCCATCAAAAAAAAAAAAAAAAAAAAAAAACCACACACACTAAGTCATCTCCAAGTTCAAAGCATTCAGCAAACAATGGCAAGGCAGAGCCACCAGAAACATACACTTGATTTTCATGACAAATACGGTAATGCTGTATTAGCTAGTGGAGCCACTTTCTGTACTGCTGTATGGACATATGTAGCAACTCAAATTGGAATAGAATGGAACCTGTCCCCTGATGGCAGAGTCACTCCAAAGGAATGGAGAGATCAGTCATCATCCCAGCTGGTGTAATACTGAATTGTTTAAAAAACAGCTCATCAGCTGGGCACGGTGGCTCATACCTGTAATCCCAGAACTTTGGGACGCTGAGGCGGGCAGATCACGAGGTCGAGTTCGAGACCTACCTGGCCAACATGGTGAAACCCCGTCTCTACTAAAAATACAAAAATAAGCCGACATAGCAGCTTGCGCCTGTAATCCTAGCTACTCAGGAGGCTGAGGCAGGAGAATCGCTCAAACTGAACCCAGGAAGCGGAGGTTACGGTAAGCCAAGATCACGCCACTGCACTCCAGCCCGGGTGACAGAGCGAGACTCCATCTCAAAACAAAACGAAACAAAAAACAGCTCATCAGCTGGAAACAGTGGCTCACGCCTATAATCCTAGCACTTTGGGAGGCCGAGGCAGGCAGATCACCTGAGGTCAGAAGTTAGGACCAGTCTAGCCTGGTCAACACAGCAAAACCCCATCTCTACTAAAGATACAAAAATTAATAGGGCGTGGTGGCGGGTACCTACAATCCCAGCTACTCAGGAGGCTGAGGCAAGAGAATCGCTTGAACCCTGGGGCTGAGGTGGAAGAGGGAGGTGGGGGCGGAGGTTGCAGTGAGCCAAGATTGCGCCACTTCACTCCAGCCTAGCCGAAACAGCAAAACTCCGCCTCAAATAAATAAATAAAATAAAATAAAATAAAAAACAGCTCATAATTGATGCCAAGTAAAAGCACTGTGTACCCATTAAGATATGACATCACTGAAGAAATAAAGTATATTTGAAACCTTCAAAAAAATTACAATGATGACTACTTCTTGTGGAAATTAATTTACACATGGCAATTACAAGCATCTCAAATATAAAAACTGATGAATAATAAATCCACATACCGCATTCCCTATTTTAACCTTGAGTACAGTGCAATCGTTTATTTATTTATTTATTGAGACACAGTCTTGCTCTGTTGCCCAGGATGGAGTACAATGGATGACAATGGCTTACTGCAGCCTTGACCTTCCAGGCTCAAGTGATCCTCCCACCTCGGCCTCCCTAGTAGCTGGAACTACAGGTGCATGCCACCACACCCAGCTAATTTTTTTTTTTTTTTTTTAGAGACAAGTTTTCGGTACGTTTCCCAGGCTGGTCTCAAAATCCTGAGCTCAAGTGGATAGACCCACCTTGGCCTCCCAAAGTTCTGGGATTGCAGGCATAAGCTACCATACCGAGCCTCAACCATTAAATCCTTTCTGATATATTCTTGATGATTATCTCCCTGCCCCCCCAAAAATCTAAATCTTTGGTTTCAATGGTTTTCCGTAGTTATTTCAAATTGTTTTTCTTCCACTAACCATAGTAAAAAATAATAATCAAATATAAATGACTTAGGAGAAAAATAACTTCAGATAATGGATGGATAGATACATTATATTTACACTTTAAATATATTCTAGAAGACCTATCAAGGAGTTCATGACTCAACTTGGAAAGTTAGTTGGAACCCATATTTCTTCCATTCTTTGCAAAGTTAGTTGGAAGCCATATTTCTTCCATTCCTTCCAAAGCAGTCTTAAATGATATCCCAGGGATCAGCAAATAATGTTGAGTCCTTTGTGATATCCACAGATTGATTGCCTTAGTCTTTTTTTTCTTTTTTTTGACAGAGTTTCACTCTTGTTGCCCAGGATGGAGTGCAATGGCGTGATCTCAGCTCACTGCAACCTCTGCCCCCTGGGTTCAAGCGATTCTCCTGCCTCAGCCTCCCAGGTAGCTGGGATTACAAGCATGTGCAACCACGCCTGGCTAATTTTGTATTTTCAGTGCCAACAGGGTCAGGCTGGTCTCAAACTCCTGACCTCAGATGTTCCACCCGCCTCAGCCTCCCAAATTGCTGGGATTACAGGTGTGAGCCACTGCACCCAGCTGCCTTAGTCTTTTAATAAAAAATAAGCAGCTCATGCCTGTAATCTCAACACTTTGGGAGGCCAAGGCGGATGGATCACTTGAGGTCAGGAATTCCAGACCAGCCTGGCCAACATGGCGAAACCCTACTAAAAATACAAAAATTAGCCAGGCATGGTGGCAGGTGCCTGTAATCCCAGCTACTCGGGAGGCTGAG